>NC_056731.1:1158439725-1158539725 GCF_019279795.1 Protopterus annectens
CTGGCCACTCTGTCTATCCAGCACCTTATCTATGTATAGTACAATTTACATAAACAACTATGTAGATAAAGAAATATGCATATGTGCAGTATGCACAGCCTTCATTATTTCCCATTTTTATTTGTGTATCTATCTATCTATCTATCTATCTATCTATCTATCTATCTATCTATCTATCTATCTACTATATGTGTGTATATATATCAAAAATGGAAAACGCACCAAACAGAAGTAAAGTTTATTCTGATGTGTATCACTTCAATAGACCTAACCAAGGTTTCACTCTAATGGGATTCTTCAGTACATGAGAATTCCTAAATGAACGAATCAGTGTTTATAGCAGATGATGCCTGACCACATGATTCTAAACCTTAAATCAAACAATGGGTATAGGAATAATCACATACAGTAAAGTGACAGCCAAGGATGATGAAAGATAAATCCATAGTTGGATTTAGGCACCAGCGAACCCTGCAGTTGCTGGGGGCCCCTGTTCCTGGAGGGGAGGGGGCCCAACCACATCAAGGTATCTTATCTTGATATAACATGTCTGATGAACTAACAAAAGTTAGTAGAACAATCCTATATACTTAATAAACCAAGGACATGGTAATAACTAATTTCATTCTCCTTTAAAATTGAAAGATATCTCTGGTTATACGAACAGTGTATTATCAAGTAACATGCTTCACAATTCCATGAGATGTTTTATCTTTGACATAGTACCCCTGGCTTAGTTAAACCCTGCTAGTGGACATTTGGTGGACTACAACTAACAAAAATAGCCAGTTTTGGTACCTGCAATACCTGTGGCTGAAGGGGCCCTCTTAATCATCATTGACTGTGTGGGGCCCTACAAAAACTGCTGCTGTTTATGAAAAGATGGGGGGAAAATGTACTAATTTCCTGATTATGCTCTTTAACCTGACCAGGGCTGTGATGTGACCCTGTTAGATTAAAGCTGATAATGAACATAAGCAGAGTAAGCAATGGAGGGCTCAGCAGCCCAGAGTGACTGATCGCAGTGTGAGATGGTTTGCTCTTTCAGAGTGTGTTATAAATACTGGCGGAAAAGCAGATACCATAGCTCTCAACGTTTTGCTGAAGAATTTTTGTGCAATCCCAATAATGACAGCAAAATAAAGGTTCAAAATCAGGAACATGTTTTAAATATTATTCTAATTCAGTTAAACATTTAATAGAATAATACCGTTTGCATGAACATGCGTTTTTGGATAATAATAAGTATAAAACTCTCGATTTGTTGACTGTCTGTAATCCTGAATGATTTACTAGCAAATCAAACTTTTTATAAAGGACAGAGCAAAATGATGAGGCAAAATCAGGAAAGGGCACTGAAATCAGGGAAAGGGTCTGGTATGCATTACTCCAATGAGATAAATACAAATGACTTAGCTTTGCTGCTAGTATTGCTATAGTGTGTGTGTGTGTGTGTGTGTGTGTGTGTATGTGTGTGTGTGTGTGTGTGTGTGTGTGTGTGTGTGTGTGTGTGCATGTGCGTGTGTGTGTGTATGAGTGTGCGTGTGTGTGTGTGTGTGTGTGTGTGTG
The DNA here is from genome assembly GCF_019279795.1 of Protopterus annectens. Taxonomy (NCBI): domain Eukaryota; kingdom Metazoa; phylum Chordata; order Ceratodontiformes; family Protopteridae; genus Protopterus; species Protopterus annectens. Next base: position 1,158,441,295 of record NC_056731.1, read on the forward strand.
TGTGTGTGTGTGTGTGTGTGTGCGTGCATGTGTGTGTGTTACCATGGCAAATATGCCACTCTAGTTGCCAGCTGGTAAAGCAACAGCATGAGATTCAAATGTAAGTAAAACATTCACACTGGCATTGTAAAAAATATAAAACTTACTGAACCTAATGGTGGAGCATGAAATATGGGGATGCTGAACGTTGTATTTAGTTTATCTCAGACATGTATATAATCACCCAGATTGACAGACCACTTCTGTTCACAATATGTCAGCACCAAATAGTGCTAACAGATATGTCATAAGCTTCAGCTGTAGCAAATAACAAATTTATAGCACATAGCATTGTCCACTGAACACCCAATAGAACAGCAGCATGAAATTCAAATGTTAATTATTATTTACAGTTGGAGCTATAGAATCTTGATGTACAGATAGCATTGCAAACTGAAAATGGCGTATATCACATAAAACAAACTAAGCTGCCACAGCAAAAGCAAATTTTTCATATTAAGTTGTGACATCACAAGCAAATATTTTTTTCATTGGCAATAGCTGTAAATAGCAAAGTTCATGGCAAAGTGCCATATCAGTTAGCCAAATAGTAGCAATCATATTATATTAGCACCATTGGTTGACCAGCTGGTAAAACAACAGTAGGGAATTCAAATATAAATAAAACACTGACAATTGAAAACTGAACATTAGAACAGTGATACTGACATCATCAGAAGAATTATACCTTTCTGTAAACTGAAACTGGGAAGTATTCATGTGCTAGCTAGGGAATTTAATTTAGCCCAGTGGCAAATAAAGCACCACAGATTAGCAATCCACATTTGTTCCTTTCTGTTTAAAATATTTTTCACATTTGTTGGGAATAAAAATCATTGAGTTTATCTATGGCAATACAAGTACATCTGGTTGCTTCATGTGTTGCTTTATGTTTAACCAATGTACACCGTTCTTTCATAAATATATATCTATATCCATAGCTCTCTCTCTCTCTCTCTCTCTCTATATATATATATATATATATATATATATATGTGTATGTGTGTGTATGTATATATATATATATATATATATATATATATATATATATATATATATCTTTATATATATATATATATATATATATATATATATATATATATATATTTATAGATAGATACATATAGATATAGCTATAGATATATACACACATTAATATATTGACACATCTACATACTATATATGCATATGTGTGCATTTTGTGTATATATATATATATATATATATATATATATATATATATATATATATATGTTAGCATATCTCCAGAAAGAAGGCATATCCATGGGTTCTTGTTGTGGGGGCTTGTATGCTAACATTGTGATGTCAATGTGGGGACACAAGTTCTTATTTTCTTCCACACATTTTTCCAACTGTGATTTATACCTTTGTTTTCAGGGTGATATTTTTATTCTTTGGTCAGGGTCTGTAGATGCTATACAATTGTTTATTGAGTTCATTAATCAAACCATGGATTTCCTTTGTTTTATTCACACTTACAGTCAGGACCAAATTTCCTATTTAGATGTGTTCGTTAAGAAGGATATGAAAATGGTTGTTTTACTGCTGAAATTATTTGCAAACCAACTTTTTCTAACATATATTTGCACTTTAAAAGCAATCACCCTTAAGCCCAGAAATGAGCCATTGTGAAAGGTCAGCTTGTGCGAGAGGCCCATATGACTACTAAATGGGACAGATTTCAGGAAGAATGTGAATTAATGAATAATATGCTCACTAACTGCAGTGGTGGTGCTGTGGTAGCATTGTCGACTCACAGTAAGACGTTGTCCAAACACTTTAAAATTGACCTATTTCAAAATGAACTCAAATCATGTAACTGGAACCTCTTAAAATCACTCCCACTTAACGAAGCAGTATCTTTCTTTAATTTTACTTTCCTTTCCATCCTTGATAAACATGCTCCTGAGCGTTCCATTAGAATGAAGTCTAATACAGCCCCATGGCTTTCAAATGAAACAAGAAAACTAATTCTCACTAAAAACAAAGTTTGGGCCAAATGGAGATGCCATAGACTCAGCTCTGATTTTCTTCACTTCCGCCAACTTAGAAATCTTACAAAAAAAGCAATAATCACTGATAAAAGAAAATTCTTCTGTGAACTTCAAGAAACAAATTTCAATAAACCCAAACAATTCTGGTCCTCAATCAATAGACTCCTATCACCAGGAACAGCCAAAACTCCCTCCCCTCTAAACGCTGACCCAGATACCCCTTACCATACTGCAAATGCTTTTAACTCCTTCTTTACTGAAACTATTCAATCTCTTGCCAGACAACTGAACACCAATAACTTTTACCCTCCAAATAATCTTGTAAACTCCTCCTATAACTTCTCTCTTCAACCCATCCCTTCCTCTTTCATCTACAAACTTATTCTCAAACTGAAACCGTGTACCCCCTCTGCTGACAAGCTCCCTTCTCTCTTTCTTCAAAAGGCTGCCAAAGAAATTGCTTACCCAATAACTATACTCATAAATAGAACTATCCAAGAGGGAACCATCCCTGATATCTGGAAAGTCTCTCATATTATCCCACTACACAAAGGTGGTAACTCTATTGAATACATAACTTTAGACCAATTGCTCTTCTCTCACCCTTAGCTAAGATCATGGAGAAATGTATTCATCAGCAACTTGTACAGTATCTCTCTTCACATAACATCATAGCTAACTGTCAACATGACTTTAGACCTCACCATAGCACCACCACTGCCCTCCTTTCCTTTGTTGATATCATCAACAACCTTCGCAACTCCAATCTTTTCTCCTCTGCTCTTTTCATTGACCTCTCCAAAGCATTCGACATGGTTAATCACTCTTCTTCAATCAATATCCTTGAATCCCTCTCATTTGATAACCTGGATATTAAATGGTTTACTTCTTATCTAAGCAATAGACAACAAGCCGTCCTTTGGGATAACCACATCTCTTCCTTATTGTCCATTTCTATTGGAGTCCCTCAGGGCTCTATTCTTGGTCCACTTCTTTTCTCCCTTTACATAAACGATCTTCACTCTGTAATCCCTCAAGCTACCTGCATCCAATACGCTGATGATTCCACTATTATTTGTTCAGCATCTACCTCTTCAGATCTTCTGTCACTAACTCAAAATACCTTCAACACAGTAGAAACATGGTTTACTAGATGGTACCTCCTACTTAATGCTAAAAAAACTAAACTTCTTCTCTTTACCCCCACCACTCGGACCTCCCCATTCAACTTCACCATCTTATCAAATGACGCCACTGTCATCTATCCTGACTCTTCAACTAAACTGCTAGGAATTACCATTGATAACAATCTCACTTTTGATCAACACATCAATAACACCATCAAAACAGTTAAGAAAAAATTAGGATCCTTATACCGTATTAAACAATTTCTCACACCATCTACAAGAGCTACCATCGCCCACTCCCATCTGATATCTACTCTCTTCTATGCCTCACCTGTCTTCACTAACCTTAAGAAGGCTAACCTGAATAAACTAGCAACTTGTTACAACAATATTGCGCGCTTTGCCACTAGTAACCCTTTCAGAACACATCACTGTCTTAATTTGAAACTTTTAGGCTGGCTTGAACTACAAAACTGTCTTCTGATCGCACAACTTACTATTGCCCACAAAATACTGTACCAACCAGATAACACCCCTATACTCTCACAACTTTTAATCGCTTACAACAATCTTACCTCCCTTCGCTCCTCTAGTAAACTCTTGACCAAATCCATTAAGTCCCATAACTTAGCTGATGAATCTCTTTTTTACTAATACTGTAGGTAAAACTTGGAATCTTCTACCCACAGATATCACTCTTATAGCTTCCTTACCTCTCTTCAAGCAAAAAATCAAACTGTACTTCCAAAATCACTGGCTTTGTTCATGTAGTACTCCAGACTGACCTTCCTCTCTCCCCTGTGCTCTACCTTTAACCTTACACTGTACTTAATTGCTAAGTAAATTCCTACATTTTCTCTTGCCCTTTTCACTCCCTTCAGGCTATGACTCACTTCTCTTTCTCTTCCCTGTCCTCTTTTCTGTCCCCTTTTCTCCTCTCTCTTCTAGACTTTTGTCTCACTCTATTCTCCTATCCTGTACTACTCTCATATTCCTTTGTAGTCTGTTCTTACACTATTTTATATTTTCTTCGACTATTTGTTGAAGCTTATTTGCGTTGCCTTTAGCATTATAGTTGCAATGTTGTCTAATTGATCTCATATTTCTGTGTGGTTTAGGGATGCTGATGTTTTTACTAAATTTATATTCTTATTATACTTTTAATTTTTAAGATTAATATGTCTGATTATCAAGTTTTGTGTGGAGCTTTTCTCCCCGGGCCTCTACTGAAAATGGACATATATCTAGCTAGACTAGCCCGGTCAACAAATGTAAAATAAATAAATAAATTGTCCTGTTCGATTCTCAGCTAAAGCGTCTTCTGTGTGGAGACATGAGTGAATGGGCGTACCTTCGTTGAAGGTTGTGCGTCAGGGCTAGCAACTCGGCATGTAAAAATCTACTGCCAATCATTAGCGGACCGGAGTTCCGCTGTGGCGACCCCTAACTGGGAAATGCGAAAAGACACAACATGCTCATTAATAGAGGCTATTCCATATGGTTAGTAGATGTGCTTCTCAGTGACATACAGCATAAAACAGGAATTGGACATTTTACACCTTTACTTAATAATGCCCTTCCCCACTTGACAATGTTTAATGAATTTACTGTCAATGATAATGATGGAGTTTTTAATTTAGAGACAAACAACTCTAATGTGGTCAGGGATTTTAATTTTAATAGAGCTTTTATAACTACTTTTGTACTGAAAATAATGTCTTAAAAGAAATTTTAGCAAAGAATTGGAAGGTTTTAATGAATGACAGCTTCATTAGAGAAAAAATGGGGGAGAGATCTGTTGTAGTTTATAGAAGAGGCTGTAACTTTAAGCAGCTAACAGAGTGTAGTAAAATAAAAAAAATGCAGGACACATGAGAAAATGTGGTGCATGCACTTTGTGTAAACATATTCTTGATATTGGACAAGAATGTATAAACAACACGAATATCATTGTTTATGGTAAAAATGATTGCAACTCTACAAAAGTAGAGTACTGTGCTCTGTGTCAGTCCTGCCCATGTTTCTATGTAGGCAAGACAGAGCGCAAGCTTAAATGTAGAATTAGCGAACATTTATGTGACATCCGTAACAACAAAATAACAAATGCATTGGCCAGACATATTAATGCCTATAATAAACATTATTTTAAATTTATTGTGTTGGATTCATTGCAAATCACAGGTAGAGGTGGAGCATGGCCGCTCCTGCTTAAAAAAGCTGAACTTTGCTGGCAAATTTGACTTGAAGTACATATTTGGCCAGGTTTAAACAAAACAGAATCTCTGACATGTCTGTTAAAATGAAACGCTTGCTTGAGATAGATGCTAGGCATATTTGCAACATGTTACTTTGAATAGAACACAAAATATTTAAATGAATCACGTTTTGCTACATTGTGTACGTAAATTTGAAACAAGTTGCTTTGCGAGTGAAGACTGTGTACTGGGGGTGTGTCATGAGGCTTGTTACTGGTTGGTCTCTAAGAAGAGGTGTGTGTTTTAATTGAATTTATGATTGGTTTCCTTTTATTTAAAGGTGTGCATTGGTCCTTTGAATGTATCTAATGAAGTTCTGGTATTGTTGGTGGGACGTAATCCTGTACTACTGATTTTAAGGATCATTTTCTAAATAAACCTGCATTTTCTACATCCAGCTGCCTATTTGTTTTTTGATTGAGTTTGCTGTCATTTGCTGTTGCTGAAATAAAACATCAAAAATCTACATTTTTGCAGAGGCATGCCCCCTTCCACTCTTAGATATACATATATATATATATATATATATATATATATATATATATATATATATATATATATATATATATATATATATATATATATATATATATATATATATATATATATATATATATATATATACACACACACACACATATATATATATATATATATATATATATATATATATATATATATATATATTAACGCACTACAGTGAGGAAAAGGATAAATTACCAGTCCACACAGTACCAGGATCTCCATACAAATGCTTCAAGTTTTCAGAAAGTCGAACATTTGGTCTCAACCATATGATGTTCAAGTTTCTGAAAAATCTGATTATTTGACATAAACTCATGTGTGTATATATATATATATATATATATATATATATATATATATATATATGTATGGAGATCCCTTTCAAAACACTGAATACTTCATCGAGCCTGACTTTATCGAATCTTCATTATATCGAACTCCAGGAACAATGAAAATGAACCCCAGGAAAGGAACAACTTGGCCACCATGGTGAACCTTGCCCTTCATCCACTGTAGTGTGATCTCAGAGTTGATATATTTAGTTAAAGGTGATGTGGCGGGGTGAAGGGTTTTTTGTTTTGTTATTTTGTCCTCCTGGTCAAGTGATTCCTTTTCCAGGATTCATTTTCGCTGTTCGGGAGTTCAATGAAGATTTGATGAAGCCAGACTTGATGAAGTGGGATTCGATAATGTGAGTATTCACTGTTTTGAAGTAGACCCATATATAGATATATAGATATGCAGTGTGTGTGTGAGAGAGAGAGAGAGAGAGAGAGAGAGAGATGCAGGTGGTGCACATGGATTTTTGGCAAAATATGCACTCTGCTTGACAGGAAAAAAAAAAAAAAAAAAAAAACTATACAATATACTGCATTAGCTATTTCCCAATTATTAGCAACAAAAATGATTTCTGTTTCAGAAGTGTGCCTCTTTAAATCCCTTCAAATATCAAACTGACAGTGATAATTATGTGTCAATTTATTTCATTAGAACAGCATGACATTTGAAGCCCTTTAAATGATTACAGGTTGCTAGATGCTGCTAGGTTGTAAAATGCTGTTTTTTATCATAATGGCTGTTCTAATCCTTGACCAAAAGGTTAAATACCTTTAAAAGGTTAACAGAAGAAGCTAAAAAGAACCATTGCAACACAGTTTTGGATGAATACGTATTGTAAAAGTGATTAGTATAAGACAGACATTTAATTGTACACATAGTATAATGTCTTATACATTGTATTTGTTTATTCGTTTCTTAATTAGATAACACCTACTAGCTCCAAGTGCATCTTTTCACTGGTATCCCAGACATCTTGGTCTGGGAAAGTGGCTTGCTGAGGATCAATGATTACACTAGTGAAGACTGAAGGACTTAAACCCAGGGCTATAATGTAGAGCCCTTAAGAAGCATATAGTCTGAATTCTGGTTTGCCTTGCTTTATGTGGTATCCTAAAAGGATAACATGGAGCTAGGTCAGTAAAAATAAGAGTGAAGGGACAAGTGTAGCAGTGGAGAATTAGGGTAAAAGTTTAGTGAGGGACTTTTAAAGTGTAAACAAAAATAGCACATGAGGTTTACTGCAAACAAATGGAAAGTGCTACACTTTGGCCCCACTAAACCTGTTGGGGAGTATTAGTTGTGAACACTTCTGTCTCTCTTCCTACTCAGTACCAGGATAAACTATATCCCTAAATGTGAACAAGTGTCTATTCATACCTTACATCTCCTTACTCTCCCTTCTTCACTCACTTCCTTTCTTTTATCAGCCTTTCTCCCCTGGCTTTCTTTCTAAATGTACCACAAGCCTGCTTTTTCCTCTCACTTCACATTGCAATTTCTGTTTGTATTATATTAGCTTCCCCTTAATTTCTCTATAAACTGGATAATATTTCTCTAAATATTAAATCGTCATATACGTTGTATCTTTTCTTAATCAATGTTTTCATATTATGTCTGATTTGATATGTCTTTGCATTATTTTTGAAGATTGCAAAGTTATTGTTCTTAAAATGTGTTATAATACATTGACACTTTTCTCCACAGACCTCCATTGAAAATGGGCCCCTAGCCAGTCAGACTTTCCCAGTAAATCAATGTCAATAAATAAATAATGAATAAATGACAACGGAGAAGGCAAAGGATCTGGAAGTGTTTATCATATCTGAATTAAAACACCAGGAGAAGACTGTGTGCGGTGACAGCTGCAGCAAACAGACTAACGATGGGTATCCCCAGGGAGATACATTTCAGAAGTAGAGAGTAATAGTTCCACTCTACGGAGCCTTGTTCAGATCATACCCTGAGTATTGCATGCATATCCCCACTGTGATAGATTCCAGAAGCATATAGTAATGGTTCCACTCTACAGGCCCCTGCTCAGATCTCACCCTTAGACTGCATGCCATTCTGCAGGCCATATAGGGAAAACAAAATGAGGATGTTAGAAGGAGTTCAGACAAATACAACCAGGTTGCTCAATAGAATGTAAGTCAGGTAAAGTGATCGGGGACTAGAGCAGCTAAATCTCTTCTTAATTCAAGGAAGGAAAAATGGGGGGATGCAACTGGTGCACAAGATCATGTTAAGGAGGCTTGGCTGGCTGATTCCTAACAGGAAGGACATATGGAGAAGAGCTGCTAAATCTCTTCTTATCTCAAACAAGGAAAATGTGGGAATAAAACTTGTACATAAGATAATTTTAAGGACGCTTGGGGAGCTCATTCCTAACAGGAAGGACATATGGAGAAGGAGAAGATACGTTATTAGATTGTAGGGACTAACTGCTCTCTGTGTCATTGAATGCACTTCCTCAAAGAGAGAATTGTAAACCCATTAAATGCACTTCTGGAATGGTTGGTGGTGGAGAAGGAATCCACAGAGCACTGAAAACCACAATGTACAAGTGGAAAACTACAAAAGGGAAGGCAAAGAAGAAAAGGAGGTAGAATGTTAAGTTTCTTAAAAAGACAGCCTGAATAGACTAATTGTCTCTTCCTGCTATTAAGAAATTATAATAAAATGTAAAGGTTGAATGCAACTAATTCTCGATTGAATCTGTCATGACAGGTATACCAAGGCATATACTGTTTTAGCTTTTAATAGAGGAAGCAAAATATCCAAATTATCTGAATACATTGTGTGTGTGTGTGTGTGTGTGTGTGTGTGTGTGTGTGTGTGTGTGTGTGTGTGTGTGTGTGTGTCTGTGTATATCTTGACAGTGGGTCTTGAGAAAGTCTATGTATTTCTGTCTGTATCACTACATTTATGTTTTCACAACTCCTATCTCTGCATCACCTAGCCAAGATAAATACTGACAGTAGAAGCAAAATAACTAATTACAGTTCTGTGAGCCCCCCCCCCCCAAAATATGTGCACCTCACAATTGTTAAATCAGTATAAAGTGTGTGACTAAAGTGAGCCTTACAGGATGCTTTCTATTAGCTTTGTGATTAATACACAAGTACCATAACCAAGTTGACTGGTGAACTGTAGCAATCCTATGCAAAGCTTCACTTAGATGCATTTCCTTTGCCCGTTTCATGACTGCCTATCAAACTGTGCAGTAAAAGTAGTTGTTAGACACTGTAGGGAATGTATACAAAAAATATAACTGCACAATAATTTTTTTTTTATTTTTTTATTTCTGAGTTGGGAGATCAGCATACAAAGAAGTTAGAACTTATATGTGTAGGGAGGAGTAAAATCAGTGACAGGTATGGAGTGATGCAAAGAATAAAGGCAACTACAGTCAGGATGTGGAGAGAATAGTAAAGATAGTGAGACTGTAAATATGGAGAGGAAAGTGAAAGTTGAGAGCGCGAGGATGTGAAAAAAACGTGAAGACAGTGACTTTGAGGATTTGGAGAGAGAAATTAAGTCACTGATAGCGAAGATGTGAAAAAAAGTTGAAGGTAGTGCCAGTGAACATAAGAAGAAATGAGTGAAGACAGTGACAGTATGGAGAAGGAGAGAAGGGAGAAGACAGTAGCACTGACAATTTGGAGAGAATAGTGACACTAGTGAGAATAATGTGAACAGATCAGTGAAGGCAGTGGAAGTGAGGATATGGAGAGATGACTGAAGGAAATGGCAGGGAGAATGAAAAGAGGAGAGTAAAGGCAGCGAGGTGAAAACATTATGAGGGTTGCAATGCTGAGGCGGTGATGAGTGACAAAGGACTCTGGAATCAGTGAGGAAATGTAAATAGCGGAGTGAGGACTACTCTTTGATGGTTGACGTGTGTGGTGGTACTAAGTATATTTTCAGCTCTGTTTTATCTGATTGCATTTTTTAGTTCAGTGATCTTAGTTATTCTGCACTTCTATTTCTACAACTAGGATTACTTGTAAAAGGTCTCTGTTTATATTTTAAACTCTGCAGGGCCAAAGTGTTGCAGTTTAATTCACAGTTGTGGCAGAATCACATACTCCTGCTACCATATTTGTACCTTGATCATTTAATACTGCATTTTCCCATAAAGAGTGTTACTGGTAAAGCCTAGAACTGTAATAGAAATTCAATAATGACAGAATTGTCTCTGCTCCAGTTTGTGCTTCAGGGCTTTTATATTCTGCTTATCATTTATCTGCTTGCATTCTGTGTCTGCACCATCCCCCACTAACACAATAAGCTAAAGTTTCTGAAAGTGTTCCAGTATTGCCTTTATTTGATTGCTAGCCTCTGTACTAGCCTGTTTGTTCCTTGAAAGGTTTCCCAGTCTTTCTACCCTTCTGATGTTGTTCTTCTACAAAGCTGTGTCTCTGCCCTCCTCCCCTCGTGATTATCTGACTTCCAAATCTCCTCCCTTTCATTGCTATTGACTGTTATTATAAGCTATTTATCTACTCTTCCCAACTACTGTTTTCTATAGACACATGACACTGACTGCACCCCCCCCAGCAAACCAGTATTGTTCTTGAATAAACCTCCTTTACTACATACTGTCTCCTGCTCATTTCCTGGAGCTCAACAAAGTTTGTAGTCCTAGCCTGCATTCTAGAAGTGTTTTATTGTATCCAGTGCCATCCAGGGAAAGTTAAGTACTTTGTGAAATGAACGTAAGTAATTTTCAGTGATCACTTTTGTTTCCTGCTTTTATGTATGCGTTTCACTGAATTTTATTGCAAATAATTACTCTTCTCCTCACTGTGACTGTATTGAAATAAGCTTCAGCGAGGGATTTCCAGTTAGTTGTTTAAGTGGTTTGTATTAGCATTGTACTTGTGGGGCTCTTCTACGGTGTTTTTAGATCAAGAGGATCGGGTTTATTCAACTTGAGGTGGGAGATGTTTGTCTGGTCCATCTGAGCTGAGAAATACACAAAAGGATTCATTTTATTGGCCAGAGGGATCATTATTTAGTTTTCTGTTTTTCTGTGCTGCTATAAGTTTTGCATGTTTGCATGGGTTAGCAGTACCCTGTATAGTAACAAACACCTAGAAAGCAAATTTTCTTTATAGAACAATCCATGAAACAATAATCTGTAAAGCAACAGTATAGTGCAAATACCTTGTGCGCAACAAGTTTAGAGTAGCTAATTGGGCCTTGAGTGGGCAACACCTACAGATTTAGTACAATTTAGTAGTGTGTAAACATTAAAGTTAGTAGAATTTAGTACTGTTTAACTTCATATGCCCCAGTAAAGCTCCCTTATTAATCTACACAAAGCACCCTTAATAGTCTTTTAACAACAATATACCACTCCCCCTCGTTGCTCACAAATCGAAGGTATGGATATGCAATTTTCTAACTTCTGTGTAGCCATCTTGGTGGGTATGGGCATCTTAAGATGATGTAAAAATTATCTCATGTTTGCTGACAACCATTTAATCCTTAAAGAATCAGACACAATATGAGAGAGGTGTACTTACATAATGACACTGGAAGCTAAACTTTCACATACAAGTCCACATCAGGCTGTTGAAACCAAACACACAACATCCACTTCACACAGTACACAACACACACATGTAGACCATGATATGCTGTGGCACTTAAAAGCAATCATTCTAAACAACAAAGATCACTTAGACCATCCACTGTCAAAAATGTTATGTCACATCAAGCCCAAAGGCACTAAAAAAAAACCCCACTTAACACCATACATGCTGTAATTCTCAGTGGAACCACAAATGATAATCTCCTAAAGCAGGAAAACATACTTCACAGGACTCTCATCATAGGGGACTCCATTATAAGATATACTGATGCCCCTCTAACCATGCTTAACAAGGAGAAGATAACTGTTAGTTGCTTATTTGGAGCCAAGATCAGCCCAATCATGCATGCACTCAAGTCATTACACCACAGATACCATTTTAATTCCATCACAGTCCATGTAGGTGTAAATTACCTGAGATGTACCTCTCTGGACTATTTCAAGCGAGACATTATGGAGCTTTCAGACTATGTGTCTTAGGTTGGTATCAGTCTGGCACTGAGCAGCATATTACTATCTTGGAGGATGATGCCAAAATATGAGCCAAAAAAATGACTTCAACAACTGGCTGTCTTTCTGCGGTCATTCTAAAGGATCCAATATTTTTCAGCTGGGACGAACATGGTCAATAGACCATGTTGCTTTGTCAAGGATGGTCTGCACCTTTCCCCTTTAGGCTTTGAAAAACTGGCTAAGGCTTTGTCTGCTCCCATATTGTCTTATTTACTTAGTCAATGTCAAATTGACAAATGTACCGACATAGCAAAATCAACTTAACAGAACCTCAAGGTATTACTGCTCAATGCCAGGAGCCTAATAAAAACTACACTCCTTCCAAGTCCTCCTCACACTCAAGAATATAGATATCTGTGCAGTTACCAAGGCATGGTTTAAAGCAGCAAAGAGTACATCAGCAGTGCAAGGTTTCAGTGTCGTCCACTCTTTTAGATGAGTAGCTGCACAGACAAGGCCTAAAGGTGGAGGTGTCTCATTATACATCAATAACAAGCATAACTCTAGGGTGGTCGAACAGGATAATGTGCTGGCATTCATCCATGTGCAAATCACCATAGATAAAATCACATACCATATACTAGTCAGCTGTAGGCCACCCTCCATGTCTCAAGAAGCTCAGAATGTATACCTGGACCTACTGGAGAAACTAACACCCTACTCATGGGAGACTTTAATTATCCCTGTATAGATTGGGAATCCTACATAGCCTCAGATCTACAGACACAGATATTCCTGGACTTCGTAAATACAAACAACCTTGATCAAATAGTGAATGTGTCCACTTGAGGCTCCAACATACTTATCCTTGTGCACACAAATATTGGAGAATGCTGCACTCCCCCTCGAATGTCTCATCCTCCCTAGTAAGGTCTGACCATAAATTTGACTCCTTCAAAAATAAAATCAACTGCATAATCCCATTAAAACCAGTAAGAGTTAGGAACTATTCAAAGGCAAATTACCTGTTATTAAGTGATGGTTTGTCAAAATTCAATGTCCCTCCAAACCACAAGAACAAATCAGCCTGTGCTGAATTGCTCTCAGAAACTCTGTACAACCATATAAATGGCTGTAGAGAGGCTGCTGTACTTACCAGAAGTAAGTCCAGGACTAATCCTAGAAATAAACTGCCCTGGTGGTATCCCAAATTAAATTGGATATACAACAGAAGGAAAGAAAATTATGGCAAAAATCAGGAAGGGTAATTCCTATGAAGATAAAAAGTCTCTCGTCAAAGTAAATAGGAAACTTAGGGGTAATTAGGTCAACCAAAGGCAACTTTGAGGTTAAGATATCCTCCTTGGTAAAAGATAACATAAGGCCTTCTACAACTATATCAGATACCTCCAAGGTAGCTCACAGCAATGTGCTGAACTGGTGATTAATGGTGACACATTCACTGAGCCTGGTGATAAGACAAACCTGTGAATGGACAAATTTAGTTCCAACTTTACCCCATCTCATCCTCAATCATCCCCCCATAAATAGCCTGAAACATAATCCCTCCAACTATAACTAGGGTGCATGTACTGGCTGCACTCCATAAAACCAAGAACACAGCCTCATTGGGCCACGGTAATATTCCAGGATGCCTCATGAATAGTCTAGAATAAGACTTATTAGGACTCCTGTAGTCACTATTTAACTATAGTCTTAAAACAGGCTTTGTGCTTCATGAATGGAAGACTGTGATAGTCATCTCCCTTCATAACGGAGGACCTTCATCATATCCTGGAATATGCAGACCCATTAGTCTGATTAGTCTTATTTGCTAAGCCATAGAAAGATTTATCATGGAAATTATCAACAAGGACATAGGAGTCCTCCAGGCATGGGATCAATCCCAACTTGGCTTTATCAAAGGAAGGTCATGCTTACTAAATCTGGTGGACTTCTTTGAAAAGATCACTAAGGCAGTGGATGAGAAGGAAAACTGTGCATACTGCCTACCTAGATCTGGCTAAGGCATTTGATATAATACCCCACTTGGGCATTCTCAACACATTTACAGAACTAGATATAAACCCCTTAATAACACACTGAATAGCTAACTGGACTCCAGGAGGTTAGAATTGGTGAGGCCACCTCTACAAAGAGGCCAGTCACCAGTGGAGTCCCATAGAGTTCTGTGTTAGGCCCACACCTCTTCTACTTCTGAGATGTCAAAGCCAATGTCAGAGGTCTCTGACTAACCAAGTTTGTAGATGATTGCAAAATGGGAACAGTCACTGAATCCCCCAAAGATGAGAACACCCTTCAGGAAGGTCTAACATGCACAGATGCTTGGTGCCAAAGCCATAACTTAAAACTCAATACCAAGAAAGGCATTATAATATATTTTGGGAAGTCTGCCACCCAGGGTAAAAAAACACTACTGAGAGCTAAAAGAACAGCACTCAAGAGGCACAAATACTTGATGCCAGGTGCAAGAAGTCACATAAACAGTTTTTTTATTCCACTCGTGATTTGAACACACAAAAAATAAAAACTAATAAAACTCTTCACTAGAATCACCGCGTTTTTCATCTCATAACCACTGAGACTTCATCAGATAATATTACAAAACTTCCCAATCATTTAAATACAGACTTCAGTTAATTATTAAAATTAATTAACTAACTCACATTCATTATACTTTTAAAGGCATAATGCATCCTCTAAAATCCTATATATTAAAAAAACACTGACAATAGAAAGACAGCAAAACCACACCTACAAGATAGTATTATAAGCAATCATTTAAAATAAGCATTTCTTAGTTTAAAATGCTTATTTTTAAATGCTTGCTTATAATACTATTTTATAGGTGTGGTTTTGTTGTCCTTCTATTGTCAGCATTTTATTAATATATAGGATTTTAGAGGGTGCATTATGCCTTTAAAAGTATAATGAATGTGAGTTAATTTTAGTAATTAATTGAAGTCTGTATTTAAATGATTGGGAAGTTTGTAATATTATCTGATGAAGTCTCAGTGGTTATGAGATGAAAAATGTGGTGATTCTAGTTAAGCATTTTATTAGTTTTTTTTATTTTTTGTGGTTTCAAATAATGAGTGGAATAAAGAGACTGTTTATGTGACTTCTTGCACCTGGCATCAAATGTTTGTGCCTCTCGAGTGCAGTTCTTTTGGTTTTAGTGGATTGGTACTTACTGTACTCTCTGCACAATTTTTCATTTGGTCTTTATTGTATTAAATTATGAAAAATATTGAGGCCAGTGTTTCTACTATACGTGGAGACAGTTCCAAGGTCTGTGCCATAGCTGAGATGAGAAAAGAGATTGGCATTTTGGCAGGCAAACTCACTCAACTAATAAAATTACTTTCAAACAATGGAGATATTAGATTAAACTAGCATGCTTCTTGTTTACCTGGCAACCAGGAAGCTTTTCAAAGTACACATAGATGAGAGCCGGAAGTTCCTAAGATGCCTGAGCTCTTGGAGCATAATGGAGGAGTAGAGAAAGTTGCAAGTTCCTTGAATTTACTTCCAAACATATTTTGTTCATCCATAGGAGATAGCAGTGCTCCAGACAAGGAAACATATCTAATAGAAGGAGCAAGGCCTAAAGAGAAATGAGTTCCAGCTAAAAAAGATGACTTTAATCACATTAATCACAATTCTCAAGGTTTTCATAAAAATCAGGAAGATGTTAACGCTTTTGGAAATTTTAGTAATAGAGACTTGTTCACATGGTTGTGGCACGATGATTTTATATTTGTTAATTTTGAGAGAGAGTCGAGTAAGGACAGAACCTATCAGGAGAATACTAATTTTTTATATGATTTGATTTTTAAATATAAGTCCTTACAAGTAGATAACTGGTACCTAAATCAATGTTTAACTGTGAAAATGGTACTTAAAGGTTTAAGGGTTTACAAATACCCTAACAATGTAATAGAAGTATCTAGTTTTCACCTGGAGTTGTTAAAATTTTTGACTAGTGTGGATACAGTATAATGGAAGCTATTATTAGAAATAATAAATCAGAAATGGAGGATATTTATGAGAAAATTGAAAAAACTAATAAATTAATTATGAGTGACCTCATGCTTTCTATAGAAGAGGAGAGGAATACATATTTAGACATTAGAGCTAAAATAGAATTCAAAGTAGGTTCTATGGTTAGGAGAAAAAATAAAAAGTTTGATAGGGATGTGGAAGAGTACAAAGAGGGTAAAAGTTAGCCCAAACATAAATATAGTTATAGTAACTGTAATAGTTTTTTTACAGGTAATGGGGTGAATGATGAGAGAGATGGGGGAGAACAAAGTTATAGGAGAGATAAAAAGGTACCTGAACATGAAATTATGAATACTGGCAATTTGAGACTGGAGGACCGTTTAGAGCATCCCCTTTAAGGAGGTCAGAGAGAATAAGGATCAAGTACCCACATTACCACAATGGGGGAGGAAGTGGGGACTAATGTTTATGGTAATTGAACAAGCTCAACAGAAGATAGAATTAAGGAACTTCGATAAAGGTGCATTTTCTTTCAATAATTATTATATTTTTAATTATAGTAATATTTTAATTAATTAGACTTTTTTTAGTCTTTTATGAAAGATTTTAAGTATGTTCACAATAGGAAAACTGATATTAACAGACTAATTATAGATTTGAAACTGTTTACTAGGAAAAAGAACTTAGAGTATTTGTTCCAAAAAGAAGGTGGAGATCAACCTATAAGTAAGAAAAAAAGTACATATAACACTCCTCTCCACCTGCAGTTAAAGAATTTTGAACAAATTGTTGAAAAGGAATTAAGAGAATAATTTGGAAGGAAATAAGATTCAGCACAACTTAACTAAAGAAGAATTTGAATTGTAAAATGAAATTAAAAATAATGATAATTTGAGAGTAATGAAACATGATAAGGGAGGAGAGACTGTTATAATGGACAACATGATTTATGTGGGAAAGATGATGGAAGTTTTATGTGATAATCGTTATGAGAGAGTATCTAAAAGCAAAATAAATATTGCTTATAGTAAAATTGACTGTGAATTATATGACATGTTGTTAGAAGGAATTATTAATTTAGATGAATAAGATTTTTTAAAAATAGATCAGGAATCCCTAAGACACACAAGAATATGGTGGATCCACCAATGAGGCCGATATTAGCCACAGGTGGATCAAAAACTCACTCCTTAGAAATATATATAGATAATAAAATAAAGCACTTACAAACTCACAATACAAGTTTTTTTAAAAGACTCATGGGATTTTTTAAGAGAAGTTGAGGGCAATTTATTTAGTGAGAACATCCTTTTTGTTACTATTGATATTATTGATTTGGTTTCCTTTATCCCTTATGGCTTGGGGTTAAAATGGTTTGAGAAAGTCATTTCAGCAAAAGGACTATATGATGTTAATGAATTCAAGGTATTGTTACAACTTATGTAAATAGTACTTGAAAATAATTGTATTACCTTTAAAGGGAAATTTTATAGACAAACTAGCAGCATAGCTATGGGGGTTAGTTGTGCATCCAGCTACACAAACATAATTTTGCAAATATGGGAAAATAATTATGTGTTTAATTCTCCATATGTGCACTTATGGTGCCTTTACAAAAGGTCTTTGGACAATATTTGTATTTTTGGAGTAGCACGAAAGATAAGTTGTATGAGTTTATAGAACATATTGGACAAACAACACCATTTTTAAGATTTACACATAAAATAGACAAGTTTAACATTAATTATTTAGATGTAACTCTACAGAAAATTGAGAAGAAATGGAGATTTAAGTCCACTATTTATAGAAAAAATACTTTTCTCAAATTCTTATTTACACTTCCAAAGTGGCCATCCTTATAATCAAAAGCAAAGTATTATAAAGAGTCAATTCATAAGAGCTTTGAGGATGACCTTAGAAGAAAGTGATTTTTTTAAGAGAAGGTGAAACAATTAAATTAGTGTTTATGGAATGTAAATATCCAGAGAGATTAATAGAGGAAGTAATTGAAGAAGTTAAAAAAGACAGAGAAATTAAATATTTTCCTTTAATAGGAAGAAAGGATGTGGCATTAAAGAAGACTTCAGAAATTAGTAGGGAGAACAATAAGGATAGTGAACAAGGGAACAATAGCTCTATGTACTATGGGGCTTTTATTATGAATTATTATTAACAAAGAAACCAGTCTTATAACAACAACTATCTAAACCTACTGGGATCTATTTAAAAGTTTTCCAGATGTAGATAACTTGTTTAAAGGTCCCATTCAATTCATTTATTGAAAAGGCAAGAGTATTAAGGATATAATAGAAAAAAACAATGAGTTTAATTTAAGAAGTTCTAGGAAAAAAGAAGGGACTTACAAATGTGGAAGGTGTACACAATCCCCCGGATTCACTATCCTCCCATGCAGGACTAGCTTAGTCCTGCACGGAAGTGGCCTTTTAGGAGCAGGACAGCAGCGCACTATTCATATTAATGAAGGCATGCTGCCTGAGCTTTTAATCTTACACGGCGTGTGTAAGAGTGCAGGGGGCATGTCAGAGAGCAGAGGTCTCAGAATATATATGCCCCTGCAATGAAGGACAGCAGACAAGTCCTAAAAGAATGAGCAAAACTGCTTATAGGTGTATGCATACCACCAGCAACATCCCCCCACATGTACAAGAGCAACAGTTAAAACAGCAAATATAATTTTTTTTTTTATGAAACAGATGAAATTTAACTGTAGGTACGCGGGTTTGCCCATTGCTTAGTTACGGTTAATACAGCTTAAATGGAAGAAGAGGATAAAAAGCAAGATACAGGCAAATGAAGCAGTATAGCAGTAGTGTAGTGGGCAGAGCATTCAACTTACGTTCAGTCATTCCTGGTTCGAGTCCAACTACAGCACATTCCATTTTCCATGTCAGATCACTTTATGACCAATATTTGTAGTTACATAACCTACTAAATAACATATATTTGTGAACTGGAGTACTGCATTAAATGTAGATGTGAGGTTTCAGTGTCATAATTTTGCGAAGTCCACAGATAATCAAATGTGCCCCATACAGTATATATACACAGGAATCAGGGATACAAATGGAAGGTAAAATGTGTAATGAATGATAACTCCATACAGCTTCCAAATCCCCCACCTTCCCAAGAACCATTAGATATTACTGTCTACATTAGTGCAGTGGTAAGCAGGAGTAAGCACTAGTAAGCAAGTGTAAGCACTATTAAGCAGTAGTAAGCAGGAGTAAGCATATGTAAGCCCTAGTAAGCAGGTTTAAGCCTGTTTGCTCAGGGGTAAGCAATGTGCACATAGGTTCAGCAATATTGAAGCTAACTCTCTGTAAGCATATTTAACCGGAGGTTAGCATTGCTTACCCTCATGCAAACCTACTTACAAGTGCTTAAAAGTGCCTTAGTCAATCTGTATGCAACAGCCGCTGTTCTGGCCAGAAACAAAATAAACAGCTTTTACAGGGCGTGAACCCAGGACCCTGTACACTACAGTCTCAGTAGTTAACCACTAAGCCATCACGACAGTACAGAAGACTGAGGTATCACCAAACAAATCCTCACTATAGGAAAATAAAATTGAACACGTGAAAGGAATCTATATACAGTCTTATGTTCTATAACCTACTACATAACATAAATATGTGAACTGGAGTACTGCAGTAAGCCCAGATGTGCGGTATAATTGTAATAAAGTGTTGAAGTCCCCTAATAAACACAAGGACCCCATACACATGAATCATGGATACCAGACACATATATATCATGTAATGAATAATAAATCAATGCCACAAAGTAAATATAATGCAAATTAAATATTAAGCAATGCTAAGCATTGCACAAGCCAGCTTAGTAGGTGTAAGCAATGTGTAGGCCAGCTAACTCAATTTGCCCATTGGTATACCCCTTTAAACAATGCCAACCTTAGGTAAGCAGGTTTGCCCATAGCTTAGCCTTTTCAAAACTGTCCAATCATGGCAAAGTGTGGGAAATCGTCCCTATTTAAACCCAACAGGTGGGAATACATCTCATAACTGGTTGTAACTTCTCCTTGTAGGCATTATGTCTGGAATGGGAGAGGGTGTGCACTTTTGGGTGCAGCACTGGGGCATCCAGGAGTCCAGAGTCATGGCAGGACTCCTTGTCAAAGACCATGAGCAGAGACTGTTGCAGGCCAGTACTAGGGTTCCCAATGTAAAGCAGAAGCCTGGGACCATCTTGCCCATGACCTCACCAGTGCCACTGGCATACCCTGAACTGGTGAGCAGGTCAGGCATCACTATGCTGACTTGAAGCAATGATAGGGGGATCTCTTGGATCAGTGGTTCCAAGAGGCTAGGAGTACAGGGGAGGTACCAGCTGTGTGTAAGTATCACTCCACTACCTGTTTAATAATTGCCAGCTCATGTATATTATGGATAGGTATGACTACATATTCCTCTATGTCCTTCACAGTGGCAAGTGAGCGGGCTGTGTACCAGGAGGCCCATGTTTGTCGCTTGGAGAGGTTGCAATGCAGGCAGGTTAGTAATACTCTTCATGTACTGTCATAGGAAATAAATCTAAAAGTATTAGTAAGTTAATTGCCTGTATAAAACCTGCATTGTTTAAGGCAAGTAGTGCATACACCAGAGAATATGGCAGGAAGAGTCTCATATAGGTTGTATGTAAATAAAAGCATAATAGCCTGACAATGAAGGTCTAACTGCTGGACTGCATGTGTTTACTCTGGTATCATATGGTAATGAAGATTTGCAATCACTTAATAGTACTGTTGTATTAAGCACAGTTACCCACACTGTGCAACATAAATAAAATGTGTAGGAATGTCTGTATATGACTAATGCAATTCCCAGATGTCATTTAGTACAACTGAGAGAGACATAGACAGAAAACAGTAAAGAGACAGGAAACAACGTCCAAATAGCACATGCAACAGAGATGTGAACTGTTGTATTTTTAGCACACAAAGCCATGGTTCGAATCCTGGGAGTGTTAATAGTCTGCATACAGAATCATACCCCATAACTGTACAGATATGTCCAGAATGTCCAGTAAATTGGCCCATATTTGCTGCCTGTCACTCTGCCCCCCTGGGAAATCAGTGGGATGATCCCAGATGTATAGGCAGCAAACAAGAAATACAACTGATTGTCACACATCTATAAGAACAAACCTGTCACTCTGGCAACTCCCCAAACTGTTATGAGAGTAATAAGCCAAGTATGTCCCATCTACACCCCCATGTTGTCAAGCTGTGACCAGTGTGTGTACAGTAACAGAATGAAATGCATGTGCATAATAGTAATGTGGAATCTGGTACTTTGTGTGGCAACATTCAGGTATTGTTAACAAACATTGCTCCCACAGCTCCATCAGATATGAACACTGTGCCCAGAAATAAAAGAATGATACCCTGTACTGGTACTGTTTACTTTGGTATTGTATGGCATTGTTATTGTTGCAGTTGCTCTGAATAATAAGGTATTACTCATCACTGTCACCCACATTGTGCTACATAATATAACTGTCTAGGAAATCCTGTATAAGAGTGTTGTAATGCAAGGTCAGAATTTAAAACCACAGGAGAATTACAGACAGAAATCAGATAAGAGATATACAGCAATATCTATATAGCATACACAACTTTGATGGACAGTGTTTTAGTGTTAGCAGACACAGCCATGGTCTGAATCCCGGGAGTGGAAGTAGGCTACATACAGAATCATACCCCACAACTGTATAGATATGTACAGAATGTCCATTATATCGGCCCATATATGCTGCCTGTCACCCTGTCCCCCTGGGAAATCAGTGGGATGATCCCAGATGTTTAGGCAGCAAACAGGAAATACAACTGTCACATTTCTATAAGAACAAACCTGTCACGCTATCAACTCCCCAAAATGTTATGAGAGTAATAAGCCAAGTATATCCCATCTACACCCCCATGTTGTCAAGCTGTGACCAGAGTGTGTACAGTAACAGAGTGAGATGTATGTGCATAATACTGATGTGGATTCTGGTACTTTATGTGGCAACATTCAGGTAGTGCTAACAAACATTGCTCCCACAGGTCTGTCAGATACGAACACTGTGCCTAGAAATAAAAGATTGATACCCTGTACTGGTACTGTTTACTTTGGTATTGTATGGCACTGTTATTGTTGCAGTTGCTCTGAATAATAAGGTATTACTCATTACTGTCACCCACACTGTGCTACATAATACAACTGTCTTGGAAATCCTGTAAAAGAGTGTTGTAAGTCACTAAAGGTTGAAGTAAGTCAGTAAAGGTTGAAGAGGGCAATAGTCTACATATGTCCCAGTTCACCTGCATGTGGTCAAGACATGGCCAGAGTCTGTGCAAAAAGAGATGGACAGGTATGTGCACAACATCAACCTAGAATCTGGGAGTATGTGTAGAAGCAGTTAGTGTTAACAAACAATTCCTCCACAGGTATACCAGGTAAGAGGTGTATATTGCAGGTAAAACCAGTTCATGTATATCCTTGTCGACAGCCATACCACTGTCCAAAGTAAGGCAATAGGGTAGTGTAGTAATACTTGTAAGGTACAGATAACAGCACTGACTAGGAAAGCAATGTGAACTACAGGAATATACTAGTTGTTAATTGACATCTTTCTCTCCACCCCACCATATCTGCAACAATAAACTAAATACACAACTAAATTGGTACATGATGACTTAACTGTAATGTTGGAACATATGTCCTATTGTTTGATAATTATTTAAATCTGTTTCTATGCATGTGCTATGTTGAAATACTCCAACAGTGGTGGCATGGTGCCATCAATGTACCTGCATGCTGTTGTAATTACCAATATGGTCCCACATATATGCATGTGTTCTGTTTGTATGCAACTGTTCCATATCTGGTGTCAGGGTTAATGGGAATATCTATGCATGTTGTTATACATAATCCTGGAATGTGTTGACTATTACTAACCCACATATGTTGATAAAACATAAACACCATAGCACATATGGGAATGCGGGTCTCAGCGGACCCACCTTTTCCACCTATCCCACCTCAGCTGGCCATGGCACAGGGCTCCAGCACATCTGGGGCCCAGCCCGGGACCTCCTCGTCTGTTGGTTCTGCACCACCTTCAGGTGGAACTGCATCAGGGGATGGGGCTCGCCCCGCGGGAGTGGGCGTGGACAGGAACCTGCCACCCATTGCCAGGTCCAGGTCGTGGTGTGTAGCAAGCTCCACAGGGAGGTCAGAGATCTGTTACCCCAGCTCGAGGGCCGCTTGTTGTGACTAGAGGGTCGGTCTGGCTCTCTAACTCAGCTCCCAGCACAGTCACTTTTGGGGCTGTGAAGGTATAATGGTGACTGCCCATGAGTGGGGACCTCAGTCCCACGTTTTCCACTAGGGGGCTCATGTGCTTCCGATTTCCCAACAACCCTCCCATCAAGGTGTTTACCCCCCCACATGTGTCATATACCACCCCTGTATGTGTTTTGTTTGTCTTGTCTGTTAGCTTAACCAACCTACCTCCCCAAATATATCCATTATCAATCCCCAACATCCCAATCTCACCTGAAGTAAAAAAGAGCAATCTGTTCCCCAAAATAAATCTCGCACCATAAATAGCTGTCCATATCACACATGTGTCCACTGGACATGTAATCTGGTCTAATTGACATTACAAGATATTACTGTTGTCCTCACCCCTCTCTCAGGCATTTGAGTGTCCAAATCTTCTTCCAAATTCAGTGCATATGCACAGCTGTTGCTGTAGAAAAAATGGGAAGCTATGGACCTTCCCTACACCCTTCCTACACATCCCTAGCTATTTTCTCTACTGTCTTTCTTTCTTTGTGCCCCTTTTTCACCACTTTCCTATCAACCCTTTTATCTTTTCTTTTAAAGAAATTAGCACTGGGGTAAGCAGGAGTAAGCACTTTTAAGCAGCAGTAAGTGAGTTTAAGCCTGTTTGCATGGGGGTAAGCAATGCCTACATAGGTTAAGCAATTTAGAAGCTAACTGAGTATAAGAAACAGTAAGCGGAAGTTAGCAGTGCTTACCTCTGTGCAAACCCGTGCAAACCCACTTACAACTGCTTAAAAGTGCTTTAATCACTCTGTATCCAATGGCACTTGTTTTGCCCAGCAACAAAATAAACAGCCTCTGCAAGGCTCGAATCCAGGACCCTACACCCCATTACCAAAGTGATTTACCACAAAGCCATATGAAATATACAAACCCTGAGGATTTCAAAAACATATCATCCAGCACAGTCATTCAACAGTACAGTAAATGTATTTAAACATGTAGATGTATGTGTGTGTGTATACATGTTTATGTCTAAATATATATGTATATATATAATATATATATATATATATATATATATATATATATATATATATATATATATATATATATATATATATGTGTGTGTCAGCATAAATATATATCTCTATATGCATATACAGACGTATATCTAAAGATATAAAAGAAAACATAACAAAAATATATATGACCACATGCACCTTTACTGGGGGTGAGGGTGCCCAAGCAACATACATCTTGTATGTATAGATATCCCCCCCCACAGCAGAACACGTCTGTCCTGCAATACAATACCAAATATTGCAAATCCCATAACCCGGACCTGACACAACATGGGCACAAGATGTTAACAGTACTCCATCCCACCTGTATGACGTCAGGCTGGTATCAGTAACATATCATGCAGTACAGTCTGGCTACCATGAGGAATGTACAATGTAGAAGCAATCAACCTTCCTAAGATACATATACACAGACACATATATGCAGATGCACACATACACACACACACATATATCTATCTCTAAATATATATATATATATATATATATATGTGTGTGTGTGTGTGTATATAGATATATATGTAACTACACATACACACACAGAGATATATATAGGAAGATAGATATGTAGAGGGTGCACACAATACGGTACAGCCACTATGCCTACAGCTGCCACCTTACCAACTGGACATTGTATGAGCCACCCATACAAATGACAATTGTTGCCTGCAACATATACCCACATAGAGGTCAAAGGATATAACACCACACACAGGTTTGCATACATGGGAAAGCTTTATTTGTGTACTATTGCAGTTGTATATGCCATATCATATACCTGTTTAGACTCTGTAATACATATAAACAGACTAATGCAACTGTCAAACAAATTAATACAGTATTCTGGAAAGGTTTACATTTGTTGCTGTCCAGGCCAAGGCCTTCAAGTAGTACAACATTAAAGACAGACTAGGCCACAAGATAACAATCAATCAACAGTATGCAATACAGATGTATAGTCCAGCAGCATCTATCTACACTCTGTGCACAATCTCTAGGGAATAAAGACCTCAGGTGACACAATGGGATTTATCTGTTACATAACAAGGCATAACTGACACCATCACAATCACACTGGCAAACAGAATGGTCTGTATGGCAGGAAGCAGTAGACCTGCATTTACCCAAGGTAAATTGTATGGTAATGTACATCCAGATGCCTTAAGGCAGCTTACCCCTGATACCCCCACATGTTGTAACAGCCTAGGTTAGTTCTGGTGCATCCCCCCCATAGACTGACATACAGGGCCATATACCACTGTTACATACACTGGCTTCTGGACTGCTTAAGGGCACACATGTATTTTGTAGATGAAGCCCACACATATATGGACCCAACCACAGAATATGTGTGGGGGCCACAACAGCAGTGGAATGATGGCAGGAATGGCAGCATGACATACTCACAGCCCACTACATAACAACTGCTGACAGCATGTCATATGGACAAAGCCTGGTATGTAGGTGGAGGTCAAAGGCTGGAACACAGGCCCATATGTGAAATAGTGTTGGCATATACTAAGCAAGTCGCTGGTGTTACAGGATAGTCTGTAACATACCCTTAGTCAGTAATATGAAGTTAGAAACACAAATGGATGTAGCCATGTACTGATAGCACTCAACACACACACTGCCAACCATATATCTGACACAAGACCTGTGTGGTGGACAGACAAAACATAACAGGCACACCTCTGGCCATCAAGTGGATAGACCCACAGTTGAGAGCTATGCAGACAGACTGCATTCCATGTTAAACTAGTATGTACACACAAACCCTGTAACACTGGTGCTATACAATGCATACAACAACAGTACTCACACTCTGTCTGTAATTCTGGAACCTCATACAAATATGTAGCTGGCCTGAGTGTGCAAGTTCTCTTGTAAGAGGTATTGCTACCTGAGGTCTGTAACACTGCTGCCCACACACAGGAATGATGTCCACCATACAGGAAAGGTAAAGGGACCACACCCACATGATGTAGGGATTTAGAGTAGTGGGTTGACATGACAGTGGTAATTGAAAGTACTACACAGCATGCTGCATGCAGGTAGCAAGTGGAGGACACTGACTGGTGCAGAGACCATCACCTGATCATGTCATCACCTACAAAAGCCATGCTGCAATCTATTCAAAGCAGCTCAATCCATTTACTGGAGAGAGAGAGAGAGAGAAAGTGAAATTGAATGTAAATCAAAACAAACAATCAAACAAACTAAGAAAGAAAGCTGGCTAAAGGCCAAGCCAAATGAGCACAAAACAAAAATCCTTACAAGGACACTATCCAGAACAGACCTCATTCCCACAACAGGTATGTGAATTATATGTGCATGTAACTGACAGTTACTTGGTCCATAATAATGGGATAGATGATGTGGAATGAATTATTTGTGCCATCAGGTGTTGTTGTAATGATGTTCAGCTGAACAACTGCTATGGACAATAGAGTCTGTCCATGTGGGTAGTGGGCCATACCTCTCAGCTGTGCAGAGCAGCACTGACTGATAAGATGTAAGCCATCATAGTGTGTGTTGTGTAATGGGAAGCATGTATATTACTGTGGCCTATAGCTGCTGGTGGAAGTAATGCCATAATGATGGACATATGGGTTCCACAACCCACCACTTGCAGGATACTCAGGTTAACCTGTATTGTAGCATACTGGAATGCCATAGGTGTGTATTAGGGTTACCTGCAATCTGGTTCTACATATACCCCCCTAATGTTAGGCTGTGTCCATATGTGGCACCTGTCTGTGTTGTAGCAAGGCAGAACAGTGCAGCTGTGCAGGAAGGTGTTTTGAGATTGTGGACCTGATGTCTGAATGTACCCCATATATAGGTATGTATATGTGTATACACACACACACACACACACACACACACACACACACACACACACACACATATATATATATATATATATATATATATATATATATATATATATATATATATATATACAGACATGTATGTCCACAGATATACAGATACCCATATGTAGACGTATATATAAACACATATATACATCATATATATCTACACATATGTAGATATATACCTATATGCACATATCTACATATATGCAAACACACACACATGTATGTATGTAAATACATGTCCCCTATATGACCACCACAGTGCTGCATGCTATGTGTGAGGAACAGCACACATAGCAATACACACAGATATATACAGCTGTCAGTGTGTGTCACATGTGAACCCCTTGTTGGGACCACATTGCCCTTGTCTGTGAAGTAGGGAATGGGAATATGGGGAAATATGGCAGGTATAGCTGTGGAGGTGGCCCGGGTTGGTAGATATAGAGGACAGCCTACAGGGGTGGTATGTGACACATGTGGTGGGCAAACACCTCGAATGGTGTGTGTGGTCTGTGATGTGGAAGCCGCATGGGCTCCAATATGGACACAAAATGGAAACAAGCCTCCCACCCACTGCTACTCACAACAGAAGTCCATGTCCTGAAGGTGCCTGGCATGGAGGCTGAGCAGGAGGAACATGTGGACTTTATGAATGTGTACTGGGTGTCTTAAGGTGATGTAGCACATCCCACATGTGTCTGTGGAGCCCACTATGGAACAGACCCTGGACCTGACCTCTGGGGACAAGATCATGTCTGTGTGTTCCCGTGGGTGGGAGGCAACATCCCTTGAGTTGGTTTCACCTGAAGGTAGTGCTGGACCAGTACATGGGGAGGCCCCAGGGTGGGTCCCACATGTGATGTAGCCTGGTAACATGGGCAGGTGAGTTTGGAGAGGTGGTTCTGCTGGCAAATATTCCCTAAATATGCTATTGTGTCACTGTTGTAGAACATATGTGGGTAGTAATAGTCCACACAATCCCGGAACATATCCAACAGCATGCATAGATATCCCCAATAACACAGAATGTCAGATGTGCAGCAATCACATAGCAAGCATACCACAGGCATATATGGAACCATAGTGGCCCTGACAATGGCATGCAGGTGAATAGTCTGTAACAGGCCAGCAATGATAGCGTCCACACAGGGAACATGGCTACAAACACATAGCACAAAGTGTGGTACAATACAATATCTGTCCCACAGGTAGGTAAGCTGTAGCCATACCTACTGAATTGTATGTACAGTTTGTTGTCACTGATATGGCGGGGTGGTGACAGAGATGTGTATTAAGAACTGTGGTAACCTTGCTGTATGAGTTGCTCAGACCTGTTTCCATCTTTATGTCTTTCAGGCAAGATGTCACACGGAAGGCTCCCAGCTTACTCAGCTGCTAGGAATGACATTGTGGTAAACTAACTAATCCAGCACTACCCTGTCCTGTTTGGCTGGCCAACCCATGAGCAGAAGGAGAGGACCATCCTGTGGAACGACCTAGTCCACAGGGTTAATGATGTTGAACTGCACAACCGCAGTTATGAGCAGGTCCAGCATCATTGTTCTGACCTGCTTCGCAATGCCCGTCAGTATGCTGTTGCAGTCCAGGGGGATCACCTCACAACAGGGGGGACCATGCCATCCATCCCTCCTTACATGTGTTGAGGAGCTCCTCGTCAGCCTCGTGGCACCTGCCTGTCTGCACAACCAACAACTGCCAGATACCATTGTGGAGGTGGTTGCTACCCACACACCGGCTGAGGATCATGCAGGCAAGGCCACAGGAGCATGCAGGCAAGGCCACAGGGCACATCAGTAGACCACTGTTGTGTATTCATCCGCATCTGTACAGGTAGATCATGCATATCTGACTATAGTTTGTTGCTGCATAGTAGTGATAAACAGATGTGCATATGTGGTAGTATTGCGGACATGTACTGTTGATGTACTGTAATGCTGTACCCACCCTGTAGCAATGCCACGTGTGGCCACTGACTACGCATCTCTCACCCTCTTATGTAGTTCCCTCCGGTATTCCACCAAGGCAGCAATCTGTAGCTGGTGAGTATGGTTATATTGATACACTGGGCATGTAAATGCTATGGTATATTCCATGCACACATCTAACACACCTACCCAGAATGCATGCTGTACATGTGCATGTATTGTTGCTGTTAAAGGTATGGCATCACAGTGGTGACCATGATGGGGTATTGGAAGGGAATGTCAGACACCTGCAAGATAACTAACATCCTGTCATTGCGGAATGTGTCCACAGGGAGTAACATAATGGTAGGAGACATGACCTACAGTAGGGACATGTGTGAAACATCACCTGTATACAGTGCAACAACAGTGTATATGCCAGTAGTACAATGGCAACTGTTACAGAGTTACACTATGGCATAACATATTACTGTGGTCCACATTATCAGCTGGGACTAGGCTGTAACATGTGGTGTCCAGTGTACGGGACACTGCAAACTGACACACATGTGTAAGCCTTACTTGTCAAGCATCTACAAAAAGGATGAAGGTGGGGAGGGGGTGTCAGCATGACACACCAGTGCACTGCAGCAGAGATCCTAAGGATGCTAAGAATGGCTGTATCTGCACACAGACAGGTTCAGGAACTGTGGCAGATGTAACCCTACCCCCACAGCAATAGTGACAGCAGTATGTGAACACCAAGGGATGTGCACATGAGTAGACCTTGCAATCATGCAGATTTGGGGGACATGTGTAGGGCAGACTGAACATACATTGGAAAATGCAGATGGCCCATGCTAATATACCCCAGGAGTAGTTACTGCTGTAGTGCACATAACAATAGGTGTAACAAGCCATCATGATAAGGGTGTGCACACATATGCACACACAGAGGTTATGCATCACTGTCAGCATCCGAACACCTATCACATTCCGTAGACACTGCATGTGAATGTACAGGACACATGTCACATATCAGGCTCATGTACTGTTAATATATGCGGTGATGTGGTCCCATGGCAGATCAAGGAAGGGTGCGTCATATCAATAAGGGTGTGTACACTCCCCATAGCCATGGTATGCTCTGACGGTTGTCAGTGTAATAGTATTGGATTGGTCATATGGTGTGCTGATGTTGGGATCTGTAAAACAGACATCAGACATTCACAAATGACATCTGTCCACATATCATCCCAGGTATGTGTTGCTGAAAAATATAGGGGCTGTGAACATTAGAGCTGACATAACT
Organism: Protopterus annectens; assembly: GCF_019279795.1. Lineage (NCBI taxonomy): Eukaryota > Metazoa > Chordata > Ceratodontiformes > Protopteridae > Protopterus > Protopterus annectens. The sequence goes on from NC_056731.1 coordinate 1,158,472,193, forward strand.
GACACAGTACTACACATTCATCAATGGGTTGTACACCTGTGAGGTTTGGTGCACAGTACATGGCAGGGTGCAGAACAGGTGCACAGCAATACTGTGTACATGGGTGCAGTGGTATCCAGGAGAATGGGCATCACCTACTAACACAGCACATGCACCACACACATGTATATTGTTGCTAGCATGGATTGACTATAGCTACACTGCATGCTGTTGTGTACCATATGTTATGCACGTTGACAGATGGGTTATTGGAGTACTGTGTGTACTATCATTGTGTAACCTCACCTGTGTGTGTGTGTGTGTGTGTGTGTGTGTGTGTGTGTGTGTGTGTGTGTGTGTGTGTGTGTGTGTGTGTGTGTGTGTGTGTGTGTGTGTGTGTGTGTGTGTGTGTGTGTGTGTGTGTGTGTGTGTGTGTATGTATGTGTGCATCGGTGCATGGTTATTTTATCTGTAGTGTCACTCTTGTGAAGTGGAGGGAAGTTGATGCATGTAGGATGCATATGTGCATGTGTGTGTGTTTGTGAGGGTGTCCATGTATGCACATGTGTGATTGTGGGGTTGTTCATACAGCAGTACTTCCATTTGGAATCGTGCAGTACATGGACATAGACTGACACATGACACACCAGGAATACTTGTCATGTATGTAATCACAGGACAGCTGATAGTATAATAAGTTCTGTAACATGGAACATGCATTGGGAGGGAATGTAGACACCAGGTATACCCTTAATATCACATTCAGCAGAGAGGTGACTGACAACTCACATATGCAGCACTACAGGTGCATTGGGAAATTACTAGACAACACCAGGGAGTGTATCCATATATTACAGTTGTCACATGATAGGTTGATTGAGCAGCATATCTGGCATGTACTTAGCAATACTTACACATTAAACTCCAGTGCGTGATATTATCGAGTGAACATAGTAGCCCCTCACATATAGGGGCCATGCTCATGAAGTCTGGACATACACAGGGTGAACACTGAATGACAGCAGTGAGAACATGTAAAACCACTCCACTCAGGTCAGGGAGGTAATGGAGTAACAGGTCTTGTGTTGTGATCACTTGTCTAGGAATTTAGATGACTGATATGTTAATGAGTGGTATTAATGAATGTATGTTACCAAGTGTGATGCAGGATGGAGAATGCATGGGAATAAATGTGGGACTATCTGTAAAGTCACAGACAGGTAGGTATTAAGGTGGTGTGTGTGCATGTGTGTGTGTGTGTGTGTGTGTGTGTGTGTGTGTGTGTGTGTGTGTGTGTGTGTGTGTGTGTGTGTATACTGTGATGCAATGCTGTACAGGTTTTAAAGTGCATTTCTTGTTTTCCCCCACAGGTGGCGAGGTGGGTCAGGGTCCCTCCTGCATGCAGTCTGATGTTGGTGTCCATACAGACACCAAAGATTATAATAGTACTGTTGAGGCACAGGTAGAGTTTTCAGGGGCCGAAACAGCGCCATCACTTGACATCCCCCTTTTAGCTACCCCAACCCCACATACAGTTTCAGTGCCTATAAATACCCCATCACCAGTGGCCATAGTGGAGGGATGGCTGGTGTTTGGTGGCAGTGCACAGGAGAGTGTGGTAACCATGCCTACTGTGTCTGGTCACAGCAGGCATAGCTGGATGTCTGGCAGGGCATCACATAGGCAGATGTCTCAGGGTGCTCGTGGTAGGACCGCTAGTCATTATGCCCCTCGCACACGTACCATGACTGCTACCACCAGGCGCATGTTTCAGGCTGTCATGGTGGTGTGGGCACATATGAAATGTTACACCAGACAGGCCCTGAGGCTGCAGAGGGCTGCTCTCATATCTGCAAGTGACAACTTCCGTGAACTGTCTGGTGCCATCCGTGCTTATACCGAGCTCATGGATAGATGGTCTGGTGAGATGGTAGCCCTCATTGACCGTGGTTTGTCCATGCCTGAACATGTGGTGGGAGTGCAGCGATGGCCGCATGGACGTAGGCCAGCAACACTAACAGCTGGCAGTCAATGTTGACTTGCTAGGACACCAAGGGGCTCCCATAGTGGCAGTACGTGTCCATGGCCGGATGCAGTGAACTGCACACCCTGCCAGGTATGGTCTGCAGCTGTCCATAAACACCTGTGTAGGGCAGCCACATGGCAGAACTGTGTGCATGCATACCCACATACTATACGAATACACCTAGGGCAACCCCTTACCTACACACACCTCATCACCACATCCAGTTCACCTCATTACACCTCTCACCCACACACACTTGGTGTCAAATGTATGGCCCACCCTCGGCCTCTGGCAAGCCAACAACACACCCTGTGCATATGATGGCAGGTCAGGTGGCTTAGTGGGAAATTGCTGTGGCTATGGTGTGCAGGGTCCTGGCTTCAAGACTTTAGTAATGTGTATAGTGCGTTGCATAAATGCGTACTGCTGTAGTATCATAATGTAGTTAGGTAGGGGTTTGAATCCCGCACTTGCCAACTGTGTGTGTGTCTCCCTGGGGAGGATCAACCTAGGGTGGTATAATGGTTAAGGTGCTTACCTTATAGACACAAGGTGCTGGGTTTGATTCTTACATGGGGTAATTGGCTAGGCTTAAAATGGCCCACAAGGGCAATTAGCCTAGTACTAACCTATGAATCTATGAATCTATGATACTTGAGCCATATCCCTGTCATCCATAACATCAGTGCAGGGATAGGCTAATATGGTTCTGATGCACATGGTGACTGTACTATAGTGTACCAAAGTGCTGCAGTGTAACATGTTACCAGGAGTAAAGTTTAATGCATACATATCAGGTAGTGTAGCCATCCAGTAATGATGCATTATAGCTGTTAGTAACACTAGTTGATTGTGGTATCCATAATGTTATCCATTTGTGTTGTAAGTGTACATGTGTCAGCAGGAGGATAGTCTGCAGTCTTATTCCACAAGGGGTATGGCACTGTGGTGACACCATGGCTGTGACATATCTGGGGTATAGTTGAACACATGTCACAGGTTTGTATAACAGTTATTGCCTGTGCCACATGGACAGGTGTCACGTTGGGATGTGTATAATCTGCAACCTGATGTAGACCCATCCACATACATGCACACTCTTACTTGGTAACACTGGGACTAGGCCCCTACCTAGGTATGTAGTGCTACAGAAGTGTGTGGCTTTCATTGCATACACCTCACAGCATTTAGGGTGAGGTGTGTTCCAGGTTACATGTTACATGCAGAACATCCCCAGACATGTACAGTATGCTAATGGGGGATGTAATGGGTGTATATGGACAATACATAGCATGACATACCTTCATATACACATTAACAGACATATAACAGGCAGACACACATCCGAGAGACCTGAGCCTGTCGCTGCTAACTAACCTGACCGTGTATCCAATGTGTTACAGGTAGGCTGCACACAGCACATGCATAACTGGCCTGGATTGTGGTATCAGTTAACTGTATGGTTGATGGTGACAGTGGTAACCATAAAGTGGTACGTGGGACATATACTGGGTGTACCTTGGTGTAATGACAGTGTACACAGTACCCACATCCCCCAGTGGATATTGTACTCCCTGAAACCCATGATGACACTCTGACATACTTACCATCACACATTGCCCATGACTGAGATACAGCCCATTGTATATCCCAACAGTGGTACTACAGGGATATGCATCTAATGCACATTGCACAGGCATAGTAGGGTGTTGCATTGTCATGCCTCACCTATGGGCAGCAACAACACTATCTGTACTACTGTGTGGCAGTGGGTATTGTAATAGGAGTATGTGGCCTCGGAATGCTGTACCCTACAGATATACGGACATGCACACATGCACACACTTGCCAGAATTCAGTGGGTATCCCATGCCCATCAACCCATTTGTACAACACTGCTGTGCTGGTAGTGCAAGGCTCGTGTAGCTGATAGGGAGAGGAGTGTAACAGGGTACATGTAATGTCCCATACAGCAGCAGCCACAAATGATTATGGCAATGGGTGTTGCAATAGCTCTGAAGGCCCTCATGGAATTCCCAAGTACAGGTGTGCTAACACACAGACACTGCTATACTTAGTAATGCACATTTACACATGTGGTGCATTGCTGCAGGTAGTCATAGCTGTGTACCTAGCTATTGTCCATGGAGAGATGGGTTGTGTAGAGGATGTGTGTACAGTGGTATCCTGCCACCTGCCATGTAGCAGCAGACAATCTATCGACAGACACTACTGTGGTGACCCAAAGGGTGAGAGTGACATGCATTAGCCATCCTCTGGGTGCCACCTGCACATGGCCACTGAGGTAATCAAGTTGACATGTATGCGACATGTATTACAACACATGGTTAGTGTCTGTGATGGAGACCTGTACCCAAGCATGTTCTGTTGACTGTGGTCGTGTACTGGAGGTACCCATGGCATGTGGTGCATACAGGGTGTTGTTTCCTATATGTGCCAGTTCTTACACAGCTGGGCAGACATGTCAGTGTCAATCAAGTATAGGTTGCCTGTACATATCCCAGCTGGATACCTGTCATCTACACATCTGTACAGGGACTGACAGTCATCAGCTTGGCAAGTAGCTATGCTGCAGGATTAATGTGTTGACAGATAGACATTTGACAACAATATGTATGCCATAACTACATGTTGGAAGCCCTCACTAACATGTGCTGTACAGATGGTAGTCTACAGTTACATTCCACATGTCAGATCATTATCCAGTAGGGGATATATACTGTGACACAGCTCACACACCAGGGATACAACAGGGAGGCCTCAGAGTCCAGCTATGCCTGCAGGTGTGCCTGTTGTCAGTACTACATTTAGCACTCTACTCTTGCCTGGGAAAGCACTGTCAACAGTAGTACTGCCATGATACACTACATGCCAGTGCGACAGCACATACCCTGGGCTACTACCCCTGTATGTAACACATTCACATGGATAACAGTGCTGTACAGGCCTCATATACTTGTGTGTCCCAGACATGACACTCACACCCCTTGCTACTGTAATGACAGCACATAGGCGCATGTATTATACATGGCATTGCATGCACTTATTACAGATGTCATTACCCTGCTATGTTATTGGACTGGGAGGTGTGAACTGGTTACCAGAACTAAGCCATGCTTGGCAGGTATCAACATTGCTCCAGTATAACAGCTAAGCTGATTTGTGTAATAAGTGAAGCTTACACTATGTAAGCGCCTGCACATTTACCCATAGCTTAGTATCACTTAGCTTTGTGCAAGCCTGTGCAAACGTGCTTAAAGCTGCTTAAAACTGCCTTAACCACTCTGTATCTGACAGCCCTTGTTCTGCCCAGCAAAAAAATTAACAGCCCTTGCAGGTCTTGAACCCAGGACACAGTACACTATAGTCACAACACTTAACCACTGTACCATGACCACTATGAAAATACCTGTTGTTTTTCCCATATATCTTTTAATAAACATATTCATTAGTATTGAACAGTTGCCTTTACTTCCACAATTGTTTAGTACATGCTATTAATATGACTGTTGCATCACATATGTTGCCTAATCATAATGTACACATATGATATACATATGGTGAGATACATCTGGAAAGGTATACACAACCGTGATGTTTACACATGACAGGAATATGGATATATACATATACACATGTTGATATATGTCTACATATACATACACATGTATATTCATACATATGTCTGTATACACACCTGTATAGTGCATCATATATATAGCCATGTGTAGCTCTTTTTGTATATACATACATATATATATATATATATATATATATATATATATATATATATATATATATATATGCAGATATATATGTGTGCACATCCTATGTGTACAGATATGCCTATTTATGTAGATATATATGTAGATATCTATAACTATATGTACATACATATCTATTCTGATATACCTATTTCTGTTAATATATATGTAGATATCCATAAGTATATGTTCATATATATCTATATCTGTATATGTGTAGACATATATTGCTGTGTATATGCATATATTTGAGTGTTTATATATATATATATATATATATATATATATATATATATATATATATATATATATATATATATATATATATGTATATATATATATATATATATATATATATATATATATATATATATATATGGGAGATTGCAGATATACCCCAGGGATTACTTCAGTGTCACTGCTTGACAGAGGCACAGCAAAATGATAGGCATAGTTTTTATTCAAACTAAAGGGGTGGCGAAAGCCACATAACTATGGGCTAGGCTTATAAATGCCCTTGGGCAGATAGCCTAGTATGAACCTATGAACCTATGAACCTATATGTCAATATGTATATGTGTATATAGGTATATAGATATATGGATACTAATATGTACATATATGTTCAACATATGTCCAAAACATGGAGTGAAGTCCTATCTCATCCCCAATAGTCCCAACCTCTTAGTGTAAGGGGATGTCAGGTATGTATTGCAGGTATATATGCAGACTTTTGCTACTGTAATAGGGGTTGTCTTAACAGACATGTTGTGTGTGGGAGGTCACATCAGCTTTTAACATGTACGCCACTGGCTACTGACAGACATCCTAAGGACATCATAGTACAGTACCACTTCTAGCACAGTAATGATCCTGTGAACTACAACAGAGATATGGCCAATAAATGTGGACAGTCTGACACACTCTGGTCAGTCCAGAGGGATACACAGAACCCCTGCAAGACATGTGGACCAAGCCTGACAATGTGGATGTTAACAGCCATGTAGATGGGTGTATCACGTAAATACTGGAATGCATATGCTCAAATAGGTTATGCATTCACACACTCCTTTTTGTCCTGACACATAATAACAGCTGGTGCAGAGGTCACATGGCCACATACTACCCACTAGTTAGTGACATACATCTGTACAGCATCCCACTGCTTTGTCAGAAATACATGACAGTTATGGTGGCCTGGAAGCAGTGCATCTGGGAAATATCTAGACATAACCTCACACTGGGTAAGTACACTAAACTGCTAGGCATGTAACAGAGCACTGTGCAAACTACAGGCAGACTGCCACAACACTGGCCTACATTTCTTATGGGAGAATACACATGTACCTGCAAATATAGCAGGCTCTACAGGCATGTCACAGCACAGAGTAACAGACACCTGTGTGAAAGTGTATACCCACAATCAATGTGAAACCAGCCACATATGGAAAGCTAGCTTAATATTACAGTATATGGAGTGTCTGATCAACACCATCCTCATATGTGCCACTCATACACTAACCCTACATATATTGGGCCACTACACAGTGTGGTCTGATGCCTGCCTGTGGTATGGGACATGTGTGTGTTTAGCCCTACAAACATGTAAGCTGATAGGGTACCATACACTAGAGCAGCATGTAACATCACTTAGAACAGGACCAAGAACAATGACATCTACCACAGTCTGTACACAGGCCAAGGTACATATTCACAATACACACACTGTCGACAATCACCATAAGTACACATACCTCAGTACTGTACACACAACTACAGAATGAAGAATCCAAAGGCAGTAACAAACTAACACAGTCCAACAAAATCACTGATTCTAGGCAGACCAACACACAAAAATCCAAGATACCCGATGTTAATGTAGTTGTAGTTTAATTCAGCAAAAAAACAGTACACTCACTCTTCGTTCTCCTTACAATACAAAGGACTTCTTCAGATAAAAGTATCAAACAGTCAATGAAGTTTAAATCCATTTTTTTAAAAAGCATGTGATTTACAAATCCAAGCCCATTGGATACTTAATTATTGAATTAAACGTCCTTAATTAATTTACCACTTAACCCTCAAGGGTCTTATTACCATCAACTTGTCCAAGTTTGTATAATGCCTTATGTCTGTATTTGTCCCCAAATGGAGTGCAAAAATGTGACACAATACCCAAAAATATGATATAAACATACTAAAATATTTTAAATTTTAAAAAAAAAATTATTATTTCAACTATCAAATTCTAATAAAACATATTTTAGTTATGTATTAAATGATCCATTTAAAATTATTTATATTAACCTATAACCTGTATACAAATCAGAGATGTTCCATAAACTCATAAATTATATATTATATCTAAGACATGTACCAAGGAGGGAGAGAAAACGTTAAAACAAAAGTTAAAATTCCATTAAAAATTGCTGATATTTCACTCGATGATTTTCTTTAATCAGCGTGCTAAGTTCCTGAGTTTTAAAATGCAGGCCAAAGAAGATATCACATTAATACCTGGAAAATGGGCAGTGTCTAACCTTAATTGCCACAATAATTCCAATCTTTCTAATTTCAATGTACATGGTCCTCCTCTCACATCATAAGGGATATGATCTATGTCTCTGAAAACAAATTTATGATCTACTTGTTCATTTATGTGTCTGGCCAGGGTGTTTTCTAATTTATTTCTACTTATGAAAGATGTAAGCAGGAAGGTGCACCATGCATTCCAAACACTTTGCCAGATATGCTACTTGTTTCCTTTGGCAGTCGAACTTATAATTAGTTGTAAATTTCTTGCCTCTAAGTTCAAAACTTGAACCCACATTTATATATTTACAGTAATTACACATTTGGCATTTAAACATGCCTTTCTTCACTGAAAATGGTTGTTTTTGCCCTTCTAAAATTTGTTTAAGGTTAGCGCTCCTCTTAAAAATAAAACCTGGTTGATTTTCCAGTTTGTCGCATAATAGTGTGTCTTGCATAATTATGCCCCAGTTTTTCTTTATAAGCATAATTATCTCCTTTGCATTGGTACTGTATTGAAAAATAAAACTATAAGGGTTGTACTCTCTCGTCCTCGCTGGTATAGTATCCTGAGTAATGCTTACCCCTGTCAAGAGTGGAGGATAAATTCCTGCATCCCTTTTACTTTGTACTTCCTCTACTAAGTCTTGCAATAATGATGTAGGGTAACCCCTTTGTAAAAATAACTGGTACAAAAAAAACACATTCCCTCAGAAACACATCCAGCCTAGAGGTCATTCTGGCTGCTCTTACTAATTGGCCTTTGACTACTGATCTCTTTTGTGATAATGGATGATTACTTGTAAAATGAAGAAATGTGTTAGAGTATGTAGGCTTGCGAAAGATTTGTGATGTAAAACAATTATTAATTCCATCTTTCCTAAGCTGTATGTCAAGGTAGGATATATTATCCTTAGAGAATGTCAAAGTAAATCTCAAAAAATCAGTGGTTGAGTTTAAAATTGCTATACATTCTTGTGCATCCATTTCTTCTCCTTCAAACAAAATAAAAATATCATCCAAGAATCTTGTATAATATTTTATTCTTGCCTGCCACTGTGTACCTGATAGTAAACATTCTCTTTCCCAATGGGCCATGACCAGGTTGGCAAAACTAGCCCCACATGGTGAACCCATGTCTACTCCTACCTTTTGTTGGTAGTATTTGCTGTTGAAAGTAATAAAGTTGTAGGATAGGACTATATCCAACAAATCTTCCACTAGCCTTAGTTCATCATGTGGGGCTGCCCTGTCCTTAAGTAAGGAAAGGGTACAATCTAAACCCTGGTCATGGGGGATGGAAGGGTAAAGGTCCCTAACATCTATAGTCAAAAAATTATATTTCACATTAAATGGCATTTTGTTGATACCTATAAGGAAAGACCAAGAATCTTTACATATTTGTTCCTCTAACACTACATACTTCTTTAAAATTTCATCCACCACCTTCGAACAAGCATATGTAATACTGTCCCTAGCATCTATTAGGGGACGCATTGGGGGGACTTGTAGGCTTTTATGGATTTTCGGGATGCCGAATAGGCAAGGTATTTTTGGTGTCAACATTGATATATAGTTAAATAAGTTTACTTCTATTCTTGCTTCCAAAAACATATCATATAGGAATGTCCTTATTCTTGCATAAGCGAGATTTAACTCGTTTTTTGACACTTCTATGTATGTGTCACTATTTATCATTTTTTGCATCCTCTCAGAGTAATCCAAAGTGTCCATAATCACCAGGCCCCTCCCTTATCGGGTTGCATTACCCATACCGGTGCTTCCCTGAGTAATTTTAGTAAGAATAACTCATTTTTATTAACGTTCAATTTTCCTCTGTTTCCCTTAATGTTTTGCAAACTGTTTCTTATATCCAGTTCACAGATTTGTTCAAACAAACTCAAAACAGGATGTAATGGTGGATTATATGTACTAGGTATACTACATGGGTGTCTCATTATATCAGTGTTACCCATTAGTACACGTAAATTCAGTTTTCTTACAAACATTTTTAAATCAATCAGAACGGTCGCTATGTCCGCTCGTGCTGATGGAACAAAAGTGTAACCCTTTGCTAGTACTTCTATTAACTCAGGGGCTATATCCAAATTTGAGAAATTGTAAGTTTTAAAGTCATTGGTAGAGTTAACTAGTACCTTGCAGGTCGGCTGTTCATTGTCCTCATGGTTATTTACCATCTCGCTTGTCTCCCCTTGTTGCTGTTCCATTTGTTCTGTTTGTTCTGAGCCTTGTTCCCTCTCTGGGGAGTGTGATTCAGAACTCGGTTCTGAAAATTTTCATTGTTTTTCAGTTGCTGGTTGTTATTGTAAGTATTTTGATTGTTAGCTATCCTCTTGCTCCTCCGTTCTGGTTCTCTGATCGCCGTGTTGTTGTTTCCAGTTAAGAAACCTTCCGAAGCCTCCCCTTCCACTGGTGGGTTGTCCAACCCCTGGTGTTGACCTATCGGGTATTGAGTTTGTGACTGTGGTGGCTTCAGATAGACTGTTTCCTCCCAGTATGCCAAAATGTCTCTGTCTAGTTTTCTTGTTTTAGTTCCCTGTAATTTTTCCAAGTAGGAATCTATACTGCTGGAAAAGATATGGTTGTGATCAAAACGATAACGTTCAAAGTCTGTGTCTGCCTTGATCGAAAGGTCCAAGGCATTAGTTTCCCCTATCAGGCAGTCTATGTCTTTCTGGTAATGTTTGCATAAGAGCTCCAATTATTTATTTATTTTATTTATTTATTTAAATTTGTTGACCGGGAGTGTCCAACTGGACGTGGGTCCATTTTCAGCGGAGGCCCGGGGAGAAAAACTCCACAGTAAAATAAACAGACAGTAGTTACATTGGATTACATAGCGATTAACAATTTAACATAGAAATTACTTACAACATATTTACAGATGAAGAACATAGTACATCAATAGACAACTAGAATCTTTATCTGTGAAGTACATAACAGGCATTAACAAATGTAACAATGAGAAGTTCCTGCTGTATAATAAGTACTAGGCTTATGAGCATCTGAGCTTGCTATCATCAAGGTAGTTAGTGGAGGTGAAAGAAAGGTAGTAGTTGGATGGGGTGGATGATATTAGAGTGGGAGTTGCAAGGGCATAGCCAGCATGTTTTAGGTGCGCTTTTAATAAAGTTTTGAAGTTGGTGCATGATGGTACGGAGGTAATTGTGGGTGGGAGTGAGTTCCATAATTTGGCTATGGCGCAAGAGAATAGTGCTTCACCAGCAGAGTTATTGGCTTTAGTGATCTGCAAGTGATTTTTGTTGCTGGATCTTAGTGGTCTGATGGTGCGATAGGGTTGGAGTAGATTCTGGAGGGATGGGACATTTAGTGGATGGTTTACTAGTTTGTGGGTGAGTGAGAGTTGATACCACTGAAGAAGGTGAGGGAGTTCAAGCCAGCCCAGTTCAGCAAGGGAGAGACAGTGGTGACTACGGTAGGATGCCCCTGTGACGAATTTGGCGATTTTGTTGTAGCAGGTCTCTAGCTTGTTTAGATCACATTGCCTTAGGCTGGTATATACTGGAGAGGCATAAAGTAGGGTGGAGATAAGGTGGGAATTTGCTATTGAAATCTTTGCTGCTTTGGTGAGAAATTGTTTATTTCTGTATAATGCTCCTAGTTTTTTGTGGACTTTTTCTATGGTCATGGATATGTGAATGTCAAATTTTAGTTTATTGTCTATTTCCACTCCTAGCAATTTGGTGTGTTCAGTTGGGTATATAGTGGTGTTGTCTTTTGCTGTGATGTTAAAGTGAGAGTTGTTTTGAGTATGTTTGGTGGGTTGGAAGATGAGTAGTTTAGTTTTGTTTGGGTTGAGTATTAATTGAGCATTGGATAACCATGTTTCAACAGAGGAAAAGGCTTCCTGTGTGACTTTTTGCAGTTTGGGTAGGGACTGGGCTGAGCAGATGAAGGTTGAGTCATCTGCGTATTGGATGAGTGTGCCATGTTTGGTGCAAGAGGCTAGATCATTGGTGTAAACAGAGAATAACTCCTTGCCATGTTGATCAAATAATAATAACAGGTCTTGATGGAAAGGTGAACCATCTTGCAAACATGTTGGGTACTGCCAAGCCCTTAAACCCTTTGGTACGATTTTAAGTTTGATGCATTCACGGAAATAAGCTAACTCTAACTGCAGTTTCCATAGTTTTAATAATTTTTGATCAAACAAATGCAGTTTGGAAGTAAGACACGCCTTCCCTCCAGCCGGTTCCTCCTGTGGTTTGACAGCTGCGCCGTTAGTAAACAAGAATGGTCTACTCATCCAGGCATTAATGTCCAGAGGACCAATAAGCCTGGAGGTGTTATGGATAGGTTGTTACTGGTTCACCGAACCCGAGGGGCAGCTCGAAGTTCCTACTGACCCTGGAGCCCAGGCCCAATGACCTCTGTTGTGTATCCAATCGCTGGTTTAGTGGAACAATATTCGACAAGGTGGAATTTTGGTCTCTTGTCAAAGTCACTGTACTTGTTGGACTTACAGATGGTAAGCCTTGTCCTTGTCTCTGCTCATGTGTACCGGGAATGGCTTCCAAACGTTGGGATAGTGAATCTATCTTCTGAGACAACAAGTCCACCAATGCTGTTAATGATAAATTTGATGTATTATCCTGTGAGGACGTATGTTGGGTGGAAGTTAGTGCTGGTTCTGCCATGTCAGTGTAGACGACAAACTAAAGAATCCAAAGGCAGTAACAAACTACCACAGTCCAACAAAATCACTGATTCTAGGCAGACCAGCACACAAAAATCCAAGATACCCGATCTTAATGTAGTTGTAGTTTAATTAAGCAAAAAAAAGTACACTGACTTTTCATTCTCCTTACAATACAAAGAACTTTTTAGATACAAGTATCAAACAGTCAATGAAGTTTAAATCCATTTTTTTTTAAACATGTGATTTACAAATCCAAGCCCATTGGATACTTAATTATTGAATTAAGACACAATACCCATGAGTTTATGGAACATCTCTGATTTGTATACAGGTTATAGGTTAATATAAATAATTTTAAATGGATAATTTAATACATAACTAAAATATGTTTTATTAAAATTTGATAGTTGAAATAATTAAAAAAAATTTTTTTTAAATATTTTAGTATGTTTATATCATATTTTGGGTATTGTGTCACATTTTTGCACTCCATTTGGGGACAAATACAGACATAAGGCATTATACAAACTTGGTCAAATTGTTGGTAATAAGACCCTTGAGGGTTAAGTGGTAAATTAATTAAGGAAGTTTAATTCAATAGTTAAGTATCCAATGGTCTTGGATTTGTAAATCACATGTTTTAAAAAAAAATGGATTTAAACTTCATTGACTGTTTGATACTTTTATCTGAAGAAGTTATTTGTATTGTTAAGAGAATGAAAAGTGAGTGTACTTTTTTTTGCTTAATTAAACTACAACTACATTAAGATCGGGTATCTTGGATTTTTGTGTGCTGGTCTGTCTAGAATTAGTGATTTTGTTGGAGAACTACAGAATGCCCAGGTTATGTTCTCAAATATAACCCCTACTATACATAACATGTGTAGCAGTCTGATATCTCACTGGCTTATCAGATATGATGTCTATAAATAATGGTGTACAGAATGTATGCACCTCTTACTGCATGACATATGTACAAAGGTTGGCAGAGTTGTGGCTGGAGGCACAAACAAAGGGCCAATATTGACATGTTGCTGTGATAACTTCATACATTTACTGTTGTAACAGGGTTTGTTGTGACATATGTCCTATGAGGGATATGACGTCAGTAACTGTCATTACTGTCACCATGTACTGACTGCAATCCTTGCACTATGCTTCTGCAGTTCTCAGATAGGTGTTCTGTGAGTATCACAAGAAACAAAAGGCACTACACACTGCCCAGTTTGCAGATGACCCAACAGATGGGGGTTTCCTCAAAAATATAGCACTGTCATGACAGGTATTAAAACATGTATACCAGCCATATCCACACACACCCTGTTAAACCGAGATTACTCCAAATGCAGAATAGCAACACTTATATTCTGTAGTCATGTCAGGCACATCCCTCTTCTGTGTGTTGGCCTGTTTCCACAGTATATGTTGACAGAGGTAAATCCTCAAGTCATCTGTGATGCTGTTTGCCAAACACCAGATCTAGGTCCTGCTCACAGTGAATGAAAAGGCCCAACACCAACATGATGTTCCTAGATATTGGAGTGTGTTTCCATGTAATTGGCTATGGGAATGTTACCACAGCTGTTCCACATGCAATCAGCCAGAGGAGGGCTGCAATTCATGCAGAGGCCATCAGCTGACTATGAGCATCACTTACAAAACACAAGCTGCTGCCTAAGCAAAGCAGGTGTAGTTCTCCACATCCACCAGAGAAGGAGTAAGAGAGACAGAGACAAGGTAAGTCAGGGAGGGAGTGGGAGAGTAAAACCTAAGCATGTTTGTGTCACACACCTATGAGTACAGGGTTTCAAACCCCTGACTATGTATTGCTATCACGTGTTTATGCAGTTATTGCATGCGACACATAGCTTACATATTAATAAGCTGACCAAATGTATATGTAATGGTGAGTGACATCTGCAACAGTGATATGGTACCAATATGGTAGGTGTAGTACATGTGCCTGTCCACATAAACAGGTGTCAGCATCAACACAGCCATAATCTCTCAGAGACTCACGCACATTGACACACTTGGCAGGGTCAGGAATACACTTCCTAACTAGTTAGTTTGTCACAATAGAGTAATGTGCAAGTATCACATGCACCACAGGGGTTATCTGGAGGTTATATGGGCAAGGGTGTCCCACAGGGCTCAGTCCTTGGCCCCCTATTGTTCGGCATCTACTTCTCAGAAGTACAGGCAAACATAGGAGGACTATGGCTGACAACGTTTGTGGATGACTGCAAGCTGGGTGCCATAGTGGATAGTAGATCGGACACAGACATCCTTCAGAGGGGTCTCACAGAAACTGAGAGCTGGTGCCAGAGCCATGGCCTGAAGTTAAACGCAAAAAAGTGTATAGTCATACCCTTCGGGAAAAACAAGGTAACCCCAAGCTACCATATAGGTGGCAACCCACTAAGCACAGAAGAGGTTATCAGGGACCGGGTACCCAGGTTGACAGTGGCCTCTCGTTTGACACTCACGTTGCTAAAGTGGTTTGAAAGACCTTCTACATTGCCCATCTGATCATGAAGGGATTCACATCCAGATCAAGTGAGGTCATTGTTCCCCTGTACTCTTCACTTATCAGACCAATGATCGAGTACAATGCCCCATTCAGGATGTATCTCACCCGACACCTGCAGCAATTGGAGAGACCCCAAAAGTTCCTCACCAAAAGGATAAAGGGACTCCAAAACCTGTCATATACTGCCAGACTGAAGAAACTCCAACTCTATTCAGTTGCATACCGTCTGCTCAGAGGTGACCTGTGCCTGACATACAAGGCCATGACCAACCCGGAATCAATGGACATGCTCCACCTCAAAAAATCCTAATCCACCAGAACCACTAGAGCAAGTGACTTAAACCTTAGCACGGATATAAATAGGATGTGCTGGAGGGATAGATTTATCACCCAGAGACTCCCCATGCTGTGGAATAAAATCCCAGTCCATGTGAGGCAGAGCACCTCGCTGGCTCTGTTCAAGAGAAATCTTGACCGGTGGATGGGAGATCGTAGGTTTACCCCGGGAATCATCTCTGTGTCACTGCTGGACAGAGGCACAACAAAGTAATGGGCAACTTATTTCTAACCTAAGGGGTGGTGTAAGCCACATAACTTTGGGCTAGGCTTATAAATGCCTTAGGGCAGATAGCCTAGTATAAACCTATGAACCTATGAACCTATGGCCCATGTGTACACAGATTGTCATCAGCAGATGTGCCTGTCCTAGCCTCATGTGGAGGGAACTGACTATGGACAGCAGGTTGACCCTGCACCTACACTGATGGCATGATACAGGTATTCCCTGGTGTCAGTGGCATCTGTCCATACAGGGCATGTGTTTAAGGCATGGTATGTCCTTTGTGGATCACATTTGATGGCACCACAGGTGTTGCATGTGTCCAGTGGGGAACATAGGGAAGGCACACTGTCTGCATGTACGTGCCTATTGTACTGATGGACAGGGTGCCTCTGTAGTCCACTGCAATCACACCATGTTTACTATCTGTGGGCAATATGCAGGGTACTACCAACATAGTGGTTGTTGCCTAGGCAAGTGTGTTTGTGTATGAGACATGGGTTGAGAGTGTTCTTTGTGTAATACAAGGGTTGCTAACTTTGTTTTTGATGTCACATGTAAGGGTATGGACTGGCACCCCAGCCTCTCGTCTATTTCATGTCTGTTATCCTTGAAAGGTGGACATTGTGACATATAATAGGGCCACCATATAAGAAATTTGCAAAACCCACTCTACAATGCGTCCAGTTGTTACACACTCACAGCCACCTCCAGACAGGATACAAATGACAAACACAGACACACACACACACATACACATACACACACACACACACACACACACACACACACACACACACACACACACACACACACACACACACACACACACACACACACACACTTGCCATGTCTGGGATTAGAACTTCTACCTAACTAATTTATTACACTACAGCATTACGCAGTTATAGGACACGCCATGGTGACTACTGGAGTACTCCTTCCCCAAAGGTGTATTTCACTGAGAATGACATCTGCAGGCTTGCCAAAGAAGGTCAATTGAGGTTGTAGTGACTGTGAATAGCTCCAAACACATTTCACCCTACACAGACAAAGAAACATACACACAACCATCCACACTTGCCATGTGTGGGAATAGAACCCCTACCAAAGTACTATATCACACTACAGCATAATGCTGCTATAGGGTGCACCACAGAGATTACTGGGCTATTCCTTTCCCAAAGGTGTATTTCACAGTGAATGATATCAACAGGCTTGCCAAAGTAGGGCATTTGAATTGTAGTGAGTGTGACTAGCCTAAAAAGAATTGCTCCCTACACAGACAAAAAAACTCGCACACAAACATCCACACTTGTCATGTGTAGAAATAGAACCCCTACCAAAGTACTATAGCACACTACAGCATTATGCTGTTATAGGACACACCACGGAGATTACTGGGCTATTCCTTTCCCAAAGGTGTATTTTACTGGGAATGACATTGGCAGGCTTGCCAAAGTAGGGTAATGGAGGTTGTAGTGACTGTGAATGGCCTTGAAAGCATTGCATCCTACACAGACAAAGAACCACACATATAAACATCCACACTTGTCATGTCTGGGAATAGAACCCCTACCAAAGTACTATACCACACAACAACATTACGCTGTTATAGGACTCACCACAGAGATTACTGGGATACTTTTTTCCCAAAAGTGTATTTCACAGTGAATGACATAAGCAGGCTTGCCAAAGTAGGGCATTTGAATTGTAATGAGTGTGACTAGCCTAAAAAACATTGCTCCCTACACAGACAAGGAAACACACACACAAACATGCACACTTGTCATGTGTGGAAATAGACCCCTACAGCATTATGCTGTTATAGGACGCACCATGGAGATCACTGGTCTACTCTTTTCCCAAAGGTGTATTTCACTGGGAATGACATTGGAAGGCTTGCCAAAGTAGGCCAATGGAGGTTGTAGTGACTGTGAAAGGCCTCAAAAACACAACACCTTACACAGACAAAGAAACACACACACAAACATTTACACTTGCCATGTCGGGGAATAGAACCCCTACAAAACAACTATATGACACTACAGCATTATGCTGCTATAGGATGCACCACAGTGATTACTGGGCTATTCCTTTCCCAAGGGTGTATTTCAAATTGAATGACATCAGCAGCCTTGCCATGTAGGGCATTTGAATTGTAGTGAGTGTGACTAGCCTAAAAAAGCATTTCTCCCTACACAGACACAGACACACACACACAACCAGTTGCCACATCTGGGATTAGAACTCTTACCTAACTAGTGTATCACACCACAGCATTACACTACTAGAGAACACACCATGGAGATTACTGGGTTACTCCTTTCCCAAAGGTGTATTTCAAAGTGAATGACATCAGCAGCCTTGCCAAAGTAGGGCATTTGAATTGTAGTGAGTTTGACTATCCTTAAAAGGCATTGCTCTCTACACAGGCACATACACACACAGTTGCCATGTCTGGGATTAGAACTCCTACCTTACTAGTTTATCACACTACCACATTACGCAGTTATAGGACACAACACAGAGATTACTGGGTTACTCCTTTCCCAAAGATGTATTTTAAAGTGAATGACATTAGCAGCCTTGCCAAAGTAGGGCATTTGGATTATAGTGAGTGTGACTAGCCTAAAAAGGATTGCTCCGTACACAGACACACACAGTTGCTATGCATGGGATTAGAACTTCTACCTAACTAGCTTATCACACTACCACATTATGCACTTATAGGATGCACACCAGAGATTACTGGGCTATTTCTTTTCCAAAGGTGTATTTCAAAGTTAATGACATCAACAGAATTGCCAAAGTAGGGCATTTGAATTGTAGTGAGTGTGACTAGACTAAAAAGCATTGCTCCCTACACAAACACAGACACACACTTGCCATGTCTGGCATTAATACTCCTACTTCATTAGTTTAGCACGCTACAGCATCACACAGTTATAGGATGCATCATGGAGATTACTGGACTATTCCTTTCCCAAAAGTGTATTTCAAAGTGAATGACATCAGCTGCCTTGCCAAAGTAGGGAATTTGAATTGTAGTGAGTGTGACTAGCCTAAAAAGCATTGCTCCCTAAACAGACACAGACACACAAACACAGTTGCCATGTCTGGGATTAGGACTCCTACCTGACTAATTTATCACAATACATCATTACACAGTTATAGGATGCACCACAGAGATTACTAGGCTAATCTTTTCCCAAAGGTATTTCAAAGTGAATGACATCAGCAGGCTTGTCATAGTAGGGCTATGGAGAGGACAGTGTGTATGCATGGGCCATAACCCATTCATCTAGAGCTAGACACACCACACTCAGTCTTATATTCCGCAGGTACGTGTATACAACTGCTAGATGACTACTGCCTTGTACAGTCATGCTGCACAGCTAGCACTTGCACCACAGAGTCTGTAATGCTGAGTGATACCAGTGGCTAATGTCTACAGTGAGTGACATTTAAACATCATGTGGTTGTAGCCATTTGGCTGTGTGCTGAGTGGGACAGGCCTCATGATGGAAGGCTCTTTGTCACTGTCACTCTCTTTTACACATCTATGTATGCGTACTTTTGGCATATTATAGTCTGTTGTCCTTGGATATATGTGTGTATTCCTATCCAATGTGTGTGCAAAGCATGACTGGTGCATACTGAGGAGTGTATGCACTAACATCTGCAACTATCAGATATGTATGGTCCACTGTTGTTGGCAGACATGGGCTTCATTTGTTTAAGTGTGCGAGCATGCCCAGTATGAACTTTCAGTATGTTGTTGTCTGACATTGCCCTCATTTCTCTAAGTGTGTGAGCATGGCCAGTATGCCCTACTGTATTCAATGTGTGGATCCATTCCAGGTAGTTTGTACTCCAGTGCAGACCTTTGTGTTCTACACCTATGGGTAGAAAACTGTTTCTGCACGTTATCTGTAGATCAGTTGACAATATGGGGTCACACTGTGCAAGGGATAGTGTGTACTGTAGGTGATTGTGTCTGTGTTGCTTCTGCTACATGGTACTGGTGTTAGCAGAGATATTCAGACATGGGTACTGTTAGACACTGTGATGTTTTATGTCCTCAAGTACTGTCAGGTGGACAGTTTTGCTCACAGTGATGTCCTGGGGAACACAGGCTAAATGCAGCTGTGTCCGGTATTGTGGTCAAATGCCTACATATTCATGGAAAATTATGCCATTCTGGAGGAGGAGCTGCAGGCACTTGCTGCTGGGTCTGTGTATCCAGTTTAGCACCTTGTTACAGTGCTGGCAGAGAATCCCATACTTGTATATCCATAGACATAACAGTATGGTTTTATCTTGCTGTGGCAATACCTCACAGCTGTACAGATTCACACAGGTTACCCAGAGACAGTGGTCATAAGTCAGGACATTACCCCTATTGTGGTGTATGGGCATGTTTGTACCCACCCATTTTTGTGCTTGCAGCCAGGGATAGTATGTACACATGGCTGTGTCGGACCTTGCACATTCCATGCTGCCCATGCTCCCACCCCCCCCATTATTCTATCCTCTTCCATACATTATGCATACATTCTCTGATACTTTTCCTATAGTTATCACCTCATCACAGCTGTATGTTGATGCTGGTCCACAGTTCATGCAGTGGGACATGGTAGACATGTTACTGTGGTTTGTCCACATGGCCTTGCACATGGCTTATGTGGAGTGTGTTATGTTGTTATTTGGGTGTCCATGACATAACATACATTGGCAGTATGGGTGAGACACAGGCCTTTTGCAGAGGCATGTAGGCCATTTGGTGGTGATGCAGGCCAGCTGTAGCAGGCCATTGCATTCTGTCAGTCCTACAGTCCCAGACTGCCATACAGTATATTCCCCTGGGGTGACAGGGTAGGTGTGCTAGGTGTTCATCCCAATACTTTATACCAGTATTGATCAGGTGGTGTGGATGCTGGCAGGGTGCTACTTACAGCTAGGGACACACCTGCATGGGACACCTGCACTGCATCCTGAATTCTTTCACTATTGCCATACACATGTGGGGGTTATATTGTACCCATTCCCAACAGCAGAGATATGACCAGAGAGGTACCTGTGGGTGGTGTTTGAGTGAGCTGGGTGTATGTGTGCTATGGACACTACTTGCATCTGACTCACAGATATTCATGGGGCATTCCAGTTATGCTGGCTTGTGCAGGGACATCAGCCATTTCCCAATGCATCAGTCCTATCACCTTTGTGATCTGCAAGTGTTCGGCCAGATGACATCGGTATTTCCTACTACAAGCCCAGTTAATGTGATGCATACCTGTATGTACAATTCCAAGAGTGTGTCCATTTCACGGTTACACATTATATACTGTATGTCTGGGGTACTTTTCCCTGTGTACTGCTTGTATATCTAGCCCAACTGTCATGCCATATCCATCTTTCAGATGATGACACATATTACCACCATACATTTACAATGGCTTACAGGTGGCATGTGTTATACTGGAGGGGAATTGCCTTTGGCACTGCAGTTGTGAGGACTTGGCCCTGTCATCGGCAGTAGTGGGCAATGGCCACCAGGTCAAACCTCAACATGCATACATACTGACCACTATCACACAATATAAAACACACACCGACCTAACACATGCATACCTGCATATTGCATACATGCAACAATCTATCCTGCTACCTTGGCCACCTCAGGTCATCTCTTCTCCACTGGTATACCTACACATACATATTACTACATGTCTACATCAGATTGGAGGGGGGGGCACACCTGACTGTTACTACATTTCTACATATGATTTGTGGGGGGACACATCTGACTGTTACAACTTGTGTACATCGGATTGGGGGGCACACCAGACTGTTACTACATTTCTACATAGGATTGGGGGGGCACAACTGACTGTATATACATTTCTACACAGGATTGGGGGGAACAACTGACTGTTTCTACATTTCTACATAAGATTGGGGGGCACACCTGACTGTCACTACATGTCTACATAGGATTGGGGGGGCACACCTGACTGTTTATACATTTCTACACAGGACTGGGAGGGGGCACACCTGACTGTTTCTACATTTCAACATAGGATTGGGGGGCACACCTGACAGTTACTACATGTCTACATAGGATTCGGGGGGTACACCTGACTGTTTCTGCATTTCTACACAGGATTGGGGGGCACATCTGACTGTTTCTACATTTCTACACAGGATTGGGGGCACACCTGACTGTTTCTCCATTTCTACGTAGGATTGGTGGGGCACACCTGACACTTGTGCACATTTGCTATGACTGTACTGGTATGTCAGATACTCCATTTCATTCTGTATTCTAACCTATCATGCTGACTAGAGGCATATCAGTGTACTACAGGTCTTAGGTTTGATTGACATACATATTAGTTTCTGACGTCTTACCCTTCAGAACTAACCTCCCACTGCCTGACCTGATATAGTCTGTTTGTGTAGGCCTGCTGGGGGGGTTACCCATAGGCATCATTCAGAGGCCTTAGCACAGCCTTTGTTTGTGTTTGTCTACACCTGTCCTGCAGGCTAAGACTGTTGTTGGGTATGTGAACCTCCCTGACTGGCATGTGTGTGTCATATGGACACACATGTGACCCAGCACATTTCCTGCAGTGGGATTTGTCACCATATGTAGTACTGGCTACTGTGGTGACACCAGTATTTGTTACAGATCTCATGCTGCCACTATAGGTGTCTACTATATGCTGGCATCCCATTCAGCCACCCCATTCCCTTGCATGTTCACATCCATACCATAGATACAAGTAACAACACATACTACTCCATTCAGCAGTTGGTAAGGAGAGTGACTTACCTTGTGGGTGTGCAAGTAATGAGGATGGCTCTGGAGGGCTGCCTATGTTGGATGCACATAGTACACTCCCTATACATGGTTGAGGACAGGTAGTGTCATGTGTGCCATCCCTTTTACAGTATGTGTGAGTCAGAGAGAGGTGTCATTCTCTGGGTCCCTACTGTGTCAGTGTATGTGCTATGCATTGCCTCTTTGCCAAGGCCAGGACATACTGGGCACACCTCCATCTGCCTACTGGGGCAGGCTCAGGTTGTTCCGCCTCTGATTCACTCTGTACCTGTGCAGACCTTGGCATTGGTGGGGGGCTGTGTAGCCCTGTCCCATGCTGTTCCTGCTGCAGATGTTTCTGCAGGATCATATTGTGTACCATGGCACATACAATGACAATGTGAGTACATGTAGCTGGTGAGTACTGCAAGGCCCCACCGGATGTGTCCAGGCACTGGAACCGAGACTTGAGCATCCCAAACACATGCTCTGTTATAAATCTGGTCTGTTCATGTGCCTCATTATGGAGTTCTTGTTCGGGTGTGTATGCATTTCTGATGGGTGTCATCAGCCACTGCTCCAGTGCGTAACCAGCATCCCTCACTAGGTGACCATAAGGGATGTCCCTATTGGCAAATCTCTGGTACAGCTGCATCAGATGCCAGATGTGGGAATCGTGATAGCTTCCAGGGCAGCCAGCACACACATTCATTATAATGCCCTGGGCATCGCACACGACCTGGCAGTTGATGGAGAGGAAGCCCTTGTGGTTGATGTACACCCTACCCCGCTCTCTGGGTGGTGCTTTGATGCATATGTGTGTGCAGTTTATAGCACCCACTACCTCAGGGTATTCTGCTATTTGGTGGAAGAGATGGATATTGCTGGCCAACACCTCACAGGTGTTGAGGACATATACGTGCTCACCGGCATGTGCTGACATGGCATCCAGGAACTGGTGGAATACCGTGGATGCTGATGCCTGTGAGATCCCCATGATATCCTCAATTGGGCTTTGGGAGGTACCTGTGGCTAGTATTCCTAGGCCTACACATACCTTGGTATCCACTGGGATGGGTTACCCACTGTTAGTTCTGTGTGCCAGGCATGGCTGGCACAGCTCAACAATTTGCTGTAGGAGGTACCTGTCCTCCCTATAGTGTTCCACTATCTCCAGCTCATGTAGCCCCTGGTAGGTTACCCTGGGTTTGTGCACCCTTCTCCATCTCCTCACTGTGGGTTGGTCATCAGCATTCTCATCCTCACCACCTTCAGCCTCTTCCACATGCTGATGTCTGATAGTTGCCGGAGCCCCTATCATTTTATTGTTTTTGTTTGTTAAATGTTCCCTGCTTGTATACACCCGTGGTATAGAGTATGTGGAGAAAAAACAGAGGGAAAGGTATTTGCATAATTTATAGTAGTGTTCTGAGCTGGGCTGGTCTGCTGCCTGTGTAATTGTCTGATTCTGATACATTTCACTTGCCAGCTATGCTAGTTCTCCTAGATTACCTTCCTACTGCTGTTTCCCCTTCCAGTTGCCTTCCTGTTTAAGCCCTGGGGCACACCAAGCAAACAGTGCTCAAATGTGCACAGAGCTGCTATTTCCTGGTTTATTTTTATTTATTTATTTTTTTAAAACCCGGTGCATGGCACACACACCCGCTTAGGCAATTTAAAAAGTGCTAGGCTGCCTCAGACCCTCCCCCTTGCTTAGCTCTGCTAAGCTAAGGGCAAACCCGAGCCAGAGGGCTCCAATCCACTTACAGTATGCCTAACACACACCCTATTATGTCAGCTAACTCCTAGGCTTGCACCAAGCTATTCCTGCTCTTACACTGTTGGGTGATGACTAGCATGCAGGGGAAATATGGGATTCAGTATCATTCCCCTCATTTGCATAGGATTGCCTGCTGATGCATAGTTACAGGTCCCACACTGAGCCACTCCCCTTAGCAACCACTATTCACTGGGTATGTTGTCTCCTGCCTGCCATTGAGTATAATGGCAAAATAGTGATTTTGGTTAGAATGCTTATTTTAGGGTTTTTATTCTATTTTTCGCCCAATCCCGTTTGCGAGCCGCTGCCCTACACTCAAACAGCCTAGATCAGATAAAAAAAAAATAAAAGTTCATTTTTTTATTTTTGCAACTGTTTTTCATGCCAATGGCCATATATTTGGCCATTGGCATGCTTTCTATATAATACCCACCCTTTATTTGGAGCTGTCATGGCTCTGTTTTGTAGTTTGCAGAAATGTACTCGGTTACTAACCGAGTACATTTTTGCAGATTCCACTAGTCCTGCACAGCCGGCTTCCAGCTTCCTGGATCACAAATTCACCTCATTTGCATGGATTTCACCTACAAATGGGATAATTTGCATACAGGAGCTGAGTCCGTGCAGGACTAGTGCAGGAATGCTCATGCACGTCCCTGCAGCTTATTCCTGGATCGCACGGCAGACATTTTGCCTGCTGGAGCTCCTGCACTAGTCCTGCACACTGTGCAGGGTTTGCTGAATCCTGGGGAATGTGTACACATTAGTAATGCTAGATGTATATATATTCTGAGTACAGACAGGTTGATTAATGCAAAGGAATACACTAATCGTGATACCAAAGGATTAATATACCTAGTGATCTGTAAAAAATGTGGAGCGTTTTATGCAGGTAAAACTGAAAGACCTCTGATAAAAAGAATTTATGAAAATTATTATAATATAGCAACCTCCAATAATAATAATGCTCTCTACAAACACACTTTGGTTTGTAAAGATTCCAAATTTTCTTTTTTGTACTAGAAGTGGTGCCTTTGAGCATGAGAGGAGGCTTGTGGGAGGAAAAACTAGAATATAGAGAAGCTTATTGGCAAATATAATTACAGGCTAATGTACATCCAGGGCTAAATGATACTATTTTGATAGCTCCAATTTTGAAATTAAGAGCAGCTAGGCTTTAACTAAATTAGTCCATTTTCTCAAGGCATTACCTTAGTAAAATCTTTTTAATGAGAAAGGTATTTTTTAGGCATTTTTCTTCTTCTATTTTTTCCTTTTTTCCTTTTTATTAGTTCATACTCTACACAGTATTTTATCAACTTGGTGGTAGTAATTTAACATTTTACTCCATGGTAATACATTTTAGGGTCTATATTTAATTGTCGACATGGCATTACAGCAAATGCCATTTCAACGACATATAAAGAATGAAATACAACAGCGAAACCCCAGGTCATCAATTTTTCTTGGGGTGGGTTGGGTTGGGAGGGTGGCCTAATGGTTAAGGTGTTTGCCTTGCAAACACAAGGTACAGGGTTTGAATCTCACAGGGGATAATTAGCTAGGCTTAAAATGGCTTGCAAGGGCAGTTAGCCTAGTACTAACCTATGATTCTTCCTAGGGAAAAAATCGGTAGACCAACAACACAAAACACACAAGTTACAACATTTAAAGGTGGGGGGCTTCACGCCCCACACCCCCCTAACTAAATATACTAACTCTGAGATCACACTACAGTGGGGTAATGGGCAATGTCACGGCTCAAGCCTGAGCTGACATCAGCTTTCACTGTTATTACATTTTGCTTTTTATGTGTCTTTGAAATTACATTCGATGTAATGCCATTTCGACAATTTAATATAGATCCCATTTTTATGGCGATAATGTGTCCCTTCCCCTTTATGGATCCACATCCTTTCACATAGTTTTACGCATGCATATTTTTTGTTATATATTTAATTTAGGTGCCTCCATTTCTTAGTTTAAAATGCTTATTTTAAATGCTTGCTTATAATACTATCCTGTAGGTGTGGTTTTGTTGTCCTTCTGTTGTCTAGAGTTTTTTTAATATATAGGATTTTAGAGAGTGCATTATGCCTTTAAAAGTGTAATGAATGTGAGTTAATTAATTTTAATAATTAATTGAAGTCTGTATTTTAATGATTGGGAAGTTTTGTAATATTATCTGATGACATTTCAATGGTTATGAGACGAAAAACGTGGTGATTTTAGTTATGCATTTTATTAGTTTTTATTTTTTGTGTGTTCAAATCACAAGTGGAATAAGAATGTTTATGTGAATTCTTGCATCTGGCATTAGGCATTTATGCCTCTCGAGTGCAGTTCTTTTGGTTTAAGTGGATTGGTACTTAGTGTACTCTCTGCACGATTTTCCATTTGGTCTTTACTACTGAAAGTTAATTCACTAGTCGGGATCTGGGAAATCATGTAGATAGTAATCTAGCCTTTGACCAACATGTGTTCAAGTTTGTATGAAAATACTTCTATGTTGTTCAGCTTATAAGCAAGGGCATGGCATTTAGATCCAGATAGGTTATTATGAGAGATAATCTGAGAGGTGATCGTTGCCTGGCATGCAAGGCATTGCTGGACCGTTTTGATGACTCTTTTGTACATCCATAAAACAAACAGCATCAGAACTACTAGATTAAAAGACATACATTTTGCTTCTAACACAAATAGGACATGTTCAAGAGCAGATATGTTTCTCAGAGAATTCTCATTCTCTGTAACAGGCTTCCCGTCCCTGTGAAGCAGAGATCATCACTGTCCCTATTTAAGTACAACTTGGACATATGGATGGGTAATCATAAATTCACCCTAGTTTGGCTCCTATCTCTATGATGGACAGAGACAGCAAGTAAATCACCCTCTATAAATCAAATATAAATCCAATTTGTGGGTCACATTTGGGTTGCACGGCTAGGCTTTTAAGGGCCCTAGTGGTTATTAGCCTTGTATACACCTATGAGCCAATGAACCTATAAGCTAAAGGTAATACTGCTCAATGTCTCAACAAGAAACTAAACTCCTTGGAAGCACTCCTCACCCAGGAGAATGCTGACTTCTGTGCAGTTACTGAAACATGCTTCAAAGCCATGAAAAGCACCCTGGCACTGCAAGGCTATATTACCTTCCATACATTTAGACCACCCACTGCACATGAAAGGGCAAAAGTTTGAGATGTATCAATCTAAATAAAAAATAAACACGTCTCAAGATTGGTCAAACAAATATGACATGGTTAAGCTATTCCATATCCAGCTAACCACAGGTAAAATCCCTTTCCATATCTTTGCTAGCTACAGGTCCCTCACCATGACCCAGAAAAATCATACCTCATACCTGAACGTACTAGCATCTCTGGGAAGCTTACATGACCATTAACATGCAGGCTTGAAGATTTCTAGACTTTGTCAATACAAATACTCTGGAACAGCTAGTCTGCACTCCCACTAGGGGTATAAATATCCTAGACCTGGTACTCATAAACATGGGAGAGCATTGCATTCCCCCCAAGTGTAAGGTCCTCACTGGTTAGATCAGATCACAAAACAGTCTTCTTTGAAATAAATATAAAGATAGAACCTCCATCTAACTCCACAACCTTCAAACACTTTCTGACGCTAACTACCTCCTATTAAGTGACAGCATTGCTAATCTCTTAGCTTCCTCAAACCCAGAAAATATGGAGGCCTATGCAGATATGTACACAAAAAGACTTTGTAACCATATAAACAGCTGCACAGAAACAGCAGTACCAGACCAAAATAAACCTAGGTCAAACTGCAAAAACAAGGCACCCTGGTGAATCGCTGTCATAAACAGGTTATACAAAAACAGAAAGGAAAGTAGGAGAGGATATGCACGACAGGGGAAAAACTCTCGCATTAGTCTAAACAAGCAGCTCAGGGGATAAGTCAAGTCTTCAAAAGTTAGCTTTGAGGCAAAATAGCCTCCTAAGCAAAAGATAACCATAAGGCATTTTATTTTTATTTTATTTTACATTTGTTGACTGGGATAGTTCGACTGGATTCATGTCCATTTTTAGTGGAGGCCTGGGGAGAAAAGCTACAAGGTAAACAGATACAATAAAAACAATGAAAACATATTACAAATATGGTATAGACAAAGCATACATAAGCAAACATGAATAGACAAGTTCAACAGATTTGAGTTACTCCCTGGTGACAGTCAGGGGTAAGTTCAACAGTAATCTGATTAATAGATTTTTCACATTCTTGATGTGAGTTAGCCAGGCTTGTTGCAGTGGCAAAGCCAGTTTAGTGCCAGATGTTGTTTGAGTCTAGTTTTAAACTGGCCTAAGGAGGAGAGCAAATTGATATTAGCTGGAAGTGAGTTCCAGGCTCTGCCTGCAGAGTTTGCAAAGAGGGAATCAGCGACTGCATTGTTAATTTTGATTGTCTGAATTAGTAGTCTGTTTGAGGATCGAAGAAGTCGTGGATTGTTATAGGGCATGATAAGAATTTTAAGTGCCAGAGTATTATCCAGATTATAAAGGATTTTATTAGCCATAATCAGTAGGTTATATTGGATTAGACTGGGTAGTTCAAGCCACTCAAGCTGGTTAAGATTGATGCAGTGGTGTGTCCTAAAAGGCAGGCCAGTGGCAAACCTGGCAATGTGATTATAACAGGTTGAGAGTTTATTAAGTGCAGTCTTGTTTAGATTAGAGAGTAGGGGGATGCATATAGAAGTGTTGAAAGTAGGTGAGAGCGAGCTACGGCAATTTTGGCTGGCGGGGTGAGGAAGGCTTTTATTCTGTAAAGTGACCCTAGTTTTTTATTAATGGTTTTGATCGATTTGTTTACATGTAGTTCGAATTTTAGGTTATTATCAATAATGACCTCTAATAGTTTTGTAGGGGTGCCATCATTTGTATTTATGGTAAAGGTAAAAGCAGCAGACCTGTGTGTTGGTGAGAATAAAAGCATTTTCATTTTTTGAGATTTAGTATCAATCAATGTTCAGTGAGCCAGTTTTCTATAGTATTAAAAGTGGACTGGGTAGCAGACCATAAATCTGTAGATGTAGCTGAGCAAATCGGGGTGGAGTCATCAGCATATTGGATACAGCTGACATTTGGTATGATAGTATACAAGTTGTTAATAAAGATGGAAAACAGTAGGGGACCTAGTATGGAGCCTTGTGGTACTCCAAGAGTGTTAGGTAGTAGGTTATAGAGCTTGTTCTGCTAAAAAACAGCTTGTTGTCTTCCATTAAGGTAGGATTAAAACCATTGAAGGGCTTTAGAATCTAGATAGAAAGTTTGCAGGGTGTGAATCAGAAGTTGGTGGTTAACCATGTCAAATGCCTTGGAAAGATCTAAGAAGAGGGCTGAGGATATGTGATTACTGTTACAGTTATTGTTTATGGTATTAGTAAAAGCTAGTAGGGCTGAAGTAGTACTGTGGTGTGGATGTTAGCCTTGTTGGGTATCTGCCATGAAGTTTCTGGATTAGGTAGTGCATGAGTTGTTTGTATATACATTTTTCCATAACTTTTCCAAGTGGAGAAAGTATAGCTATTGGTCTATAATTGGAGAATTCAGTGGAGGAGCCTCCTTTATGTAGTGGGATTACATAGGATGTTTTCCAAATGATGGGAATTTTAGCCTCTGCTATGGTACGATTAATTAGTATTGATACTGGGTAGGCAATAGCATCAGCTGATTTTTGAAGGTACTCGGCGAGGAGTTGATCAGCGGAGAGTGTGGTGGGTTTTAATTTTTTGATCAAGGTACGGATAAGTGACGTGGACACTGGTTGGAAGCTGAACGAAAGTAGGTTCATAGGGATGGTACTATCAGGGCCAGGGGAGCTAAGAGGTAATTGGCTAGCTAGGGCTTGAATTGTCTCAATAAAGAAATGGTTAAAACTATCTGAAACATCATCGGGGAGTTTATCAATGGTAGCAGCGGGGATAGGGGTAGGGGTAGAAGTTTTCCCAGGATGAAGTAGATTATTCAGACCTGCCCAGAACTTCTGAGGATTGTTCTGGTTTGCTGTTTGTAAATTACAATAGTATTGTTTTTTGTCTTGTAAAATGGATTTTTTAGTTTCATTCCTAGCTTGCCTGTATTTAACATGATCTTGGGGGTCTTCGTAGAGTGCCATAGAAACCAAAATTTGTTTCTACTGGTAATTTTTAGTCTAGACTCTTTAGAAAGCCATGGTGCAGTTTTTGCTTTTGTTCTCTTTGAACGGGCAGGTGCATGCAAATCAAGGATTTCAAGAAATTTGTTGTTAAAATATGCAACTGCCTCCTCTAAGGGGAGGTGTTTTAGAATAGACCAGTTACAGGAGTTAAGTTCCTGTTGGAATTTGGCAGGGCCAAAGTCTTTTTTGTTTTTGATTTTTCTGAGTAAGGGTTGTTGGGGATTAATGGCTTTTTGCTTAACTATATAAGTGAGAAGGTGGTCGCTTAGGTAATCGAGGAGGGTACCAGCAGTGTACAGTTGGGGGTTACTATTTACAAGTACCCAGTCGAGTATGCTTTCTTTTTGGTTGGGTTTACCTAGCCTGGTAGGGGTGGTTATGATTTGTGTAAATGCATGCAGGTTAATATGGGTAGATGGGGATTCTGAGGAACAGGTGCCCCAGTCTATGTTAAAATCTTCGAGTAGTAGGGTTTCTTGGGGGTAATGAAATGATAGCCAGTGTAGGGTATCTTCAAATGTGGCTATATTGTTACCTGGGGGAATATACATGCAGATGATGTTGATGCATTACTTTTAAGTTGCAATCTAGTAGCAAGAATTTCGGAGTTATTAATCTGAGGTGATTGAGTAACATCTATGGTCACATTTAACTCAGATTTGTAGAGTATAGCTACCCCACCCCCCTTCCTGGAAACACGATCCAGCCTGTGTATATTATACCCAGGTGGTAACACTTCATTTTGGTAGTGTTAGGTTTTAACCAGGTTTCAGATAGACAGAGAATCTCAGGGGAGTGGACAGCCAGGAGTGCATGCAGTTCATGTACCTTGTTATTAATGCTTCTAATATTGAGATAACAGGCCAGGAGAGAGTCTATTGATTATAGTTTTATAGCTTAGATTACAAGTAGAGAGGGGTGTATATATCAGAAGTGGGTGGGCCTGGGTTGGGGTGAATCTCACCACCGAGTATTAGGCTAGGTCTGTGCTTAGTGATAAGCTTCAAGAGTTTGTTTATAAGTTTGTAGTATTGTCTAGATCTAGGGCTAATGTGCCAGGGGTTGGTATGCTGAAAGAGTGAACAAGATGTTGAGTTGGACCCATTATTATTATTAGCATGGCTGATGGTGGGATGCTTTACAACTGTGGTGATAGTATGGCCTTTTGGGTACTGATAACCAATGAGAAACTGGTTTTCATACAAGGTGAGTAAATAAGCGGCCAGCAGAATAGGTAGTAAAGAGGAGTATAGCATTATGAGAGGAGGAGTGTAGTAGTTAGGATCTGTTTTTTGTATGGCACAACAGCAGAAGATCTGATGGAAAATTTAGAGGTAATAGAGTGGGTGGGGAAGGTATGTTAGGTAAAAGCTGATAGGATGCTATAACAGGGGGTGTGGTTGAGCAACTATAAATTTAGTGGTACTAGGTCAGGTGGGAATTGGGAGCAGGGAGGGCTGTGGAGTGAGCCTGAGCAGAGCGAGGGCAAGCGGAGCAGGTCTAACAGTGACTACAAGTGTTTTCTTAGGCTTCCTGGAGCCGTATGGTATGTATTTAGTGTTAACTTAATGGCTGTGTTTCTAAACTGTATTTTTAAACTATATTTTACACTAAGTTATACACTATGTTTTAGACTCTGTTTTATACTCTTGCAGGGTATTTGCTAGCTGTAGGTTATGAGTTTAGAGTATAATTTTCAGAGCTTTTGGTGGGAGCATCCGGTCATTCAGTTACACACAAAAAACAGTAAAAAAACTCCATACAATGAAGAAACTTACAATGAGTCACACCAGGTCAGCCAAGGGGGGAAGAGAGAGGAAAATCCTAAGCTGCTAGGTTTGAAAATGATGCCTGTACTAAGTTGTAGCAGTTTAACCTGTATGAGGAAAGAGGGGGTGTGGGAAAAGAGAAGGCAGTAGGAGTGGTTAGAGGAATACCTTGATTGACTCAAGACACCACACCAGAGGTAAGTTGAATGTAAGGGCCTAAAATCTGCACTCAGCACTTTAATGTTACTTGCACTCAGCACTTTAATTTTACTTATGTTTAACAGGAAAGACAGACCAACAGTATACAATTTTGAGGATTTTTACAAGGGTTACTTGTTCAAATGTCAGACAAGTAAGTAAAACTTTCAGCAGGAATATATGTCTGAGTGTTAGAAAACCAGAAAGGTACAAGGTATACCTGTAAAAATTAGGGTCAGAGAGACAAATGTAAGAGTCAGTGTACTTTAGTTACAGGGGAAGGAGGCAAACACTCAAGTAGAAAAGAGCCCTATGGCTGACCAAAATAGTGACTTGCTTAATTACACAGCACTGTAAGAAAAAGCTTAACAAATGCTTTTCATATGTGTAACCTACTCTGATTAATTGCTGGGAGAAACAGTTTTTGTTGTGGTGGCCAATTGCAATCCTGTAGACATCGTTATGCAGGATCTGCAGTATGTTAGTCTAGGTAAATGTGAAGTTCAAACTGAGTCACACTGGGTCAGCCAATGGGGGAAGAGAGAGAGGGAAATCCTAAGCACCTAGGTTTGAAAATTTTCAGTTTTTCAGTTATATCCACTATCTTAAAGGCAATACTCAAGAACGTGCAGAGTTAATTGTAGATGGCATCACCTATACCCAGCCAGAAGATATAGCAAATCTGCTAGCCAATAAATTCAGCTCAAATTTCACCCCCCCATCATCTTTGGTTATCCTGCAGGAAATACTGTCTTCCATTCCTCTATCGGTTATCAGAAAAAAAGAGGTCCTCACTGTGCTCTCTTAAGCTAAAAACACAGCCTTGATTTGTCCCTTCAGTATCCCATGATGCCTCTTAAATAGCTTGAAACATAACTTATCAGGCCCACTAGGATCTTTATTTAACCACTGCCTCCAGACAGGCTTTGCCCTGGGGAGTGAATGACAACAATGGTTATTCCTCTTTATAAAGGGGGACCATCAACAGACCCAGGAAATTACAGATCCATAAGTTTGACTAGTCTCATATGCAAGACCATGGAAAGAATAAACATGGAATTGATAAATAATGACATAGGAAATCTCCAAACATTGGACCCAACCTAGTTTGACATCATCAAGGGCAGGTCATGCTTGCTGAGTCTGGAGGACTTCTTTCAGAAAGTCACCAAGGCTGTGGATGGGGGTAAAACAGTGCATACTGCATACCTTGACCTGGCTAAGGCATTTAACACAATTCCCCACTCAAGTATTACAGCTACATTCACAAAGTTGGGCATAAATCCCTATGTCACCAGATGAATAGCCACATGGCTCACAGAACATATTTTGTTAGAGTGAGGAATCCAGATTGGATAGCCACATGGCTCACAGGACATATTTTGTTAGAGTAGATAATCCAGATTCAGCAAGAGGCCAGCTACTAGTGGTGTACCACAG
Organism: Protopterus annectens; assembly: GCF_019279795.1. Lineage (NCBI taxonomy): Eukaryota > Metazoa > Chordata > Ceratodontiformes > Protopteridae > Protopterus > Protopterus annectens. The sequence continues at coordinate 1,158,506,504 of NC_056731.1, forward strand.
GGCTCAATGCTGGGACCTTTCCTGTTTGGAATATACTTCTCTGACGTCAAGGATAATGTAGATGACCATTGGCTGACCAAGTTTGCTGATGACTTCAAGTTGGGGCAATCATTGAATTGTCTAGTGATGCACATTTCCTATAGAAAAGTCTGACTTAGACAAATAGTTGGCACCAGAGTCATGGCTCAGAACTAAATGCAAATAATTGTATAATTATACACGTTTGGAAGTTGAATACCCCTGAAAATTACAGTATTTATAGTGCACCCTTAAAAGTGGACCCAGTGATGAGAGATCTAGGTACGCAGATAGATAGTAACCTGAACTTTGACTACCAGTTGCCCACAGTGTTGAGGAAGTCCTTCTATGTGGCACAGATTATAAGTAAGGGCATACCATCCAGATCCAAGGACATTATAGTCCCACAATATTTGGCCCTCATCAGATCAATAATTGTCTACAATGCACCTTTCGGCATGTACCTGACCAGGTATTTGCAACAGGTGTAAACAACATGTCCTGTGCAAATCTCCTAAAAGACCTAACCCGTTATTCTGTCTCCTACTGACTACTGATGGGTTAATCTCTGCCTAACCTACAAGGTGTTCTCAAATTCAGTCTTGATGGAACTGTTACACATTCACAAAACAAACAGCACGAGGATTCCAAGGATATAAACCTGGCCTTGTGACATGAACAAAACATGCTGATGGGACAGATATGTGTCTCAGAGATTACTCCTTCTCTGGAACAGGCTACCTATTCATATGAACCAGAGCCCTTCCCTGAGCAAATGCAATTTGCATCAATTGTTGGGAAATTGTAAATTCACTCCTGGAGTGACACCTATCTCTCTTATGGACAAGTCTGTAAAATACTCAAAGGCATAGGCACAAACCTAAAACATCCTCTGACCCTTAGGTGTAGAAAATCTGGGCAAATCCAGGTAAAACTGGCTAGGCTTATAAAGGCTCTTGAGTCATTAGCCTAGTAATCTCCTATGACTCTATAAACATATGTGTGCTGCTTCTTACTTTGAATTAGAGGAGAGTTAATTACCAGATATGGATACTTAATGGTGGCACATTGGGAAATGGAATGAATACACAACCTTCATGCTTTTGAGACACATAATGACAATTTATCTTTAAGCTTTGATTGGCAGTATTTTGAAAATAAAGGTTTTGATTTTAACATATGCCATTATGTATCAATGGCAGTGGTTATCACTATGTTGTCACAAGGATGAGTTTGGGGTGAAGACTATTTTGATGCAAACTTCAGAATCCATGTCAGATATACATACTTATTTTAAGAGGGGAAATGCACAATATTCTGTAAAAATCTAAATGTAAGTCAAACCCTGAGATATGGGAAGATTAGAAAATTTACTATTGAGCAACCTGATGAGCAAAATGATGTCAGTGAGGGTCACATATCCACCACATGCTTCACCCAGCAGGACAGGTGTAGATAACCATGAAGAAAGGCTGGGAAAAGGCCCCCAATTGATGGCAATGGTGAACAGCCCCACACCAGACCTACACAGACATACTACAACAGGTCTGGCAGTTGCATTCCAGTTCTGAAGGTTATGAAGTCTGAAACTGAAATATATGCTTTTAAGATCTAATGTGTACTCTAGTGATATGCCTCCTGTCTGCATGATAGGTCACAATATAGTATGAAATGGAAGCCAACAGAGTAACTGAAATACCAGTACAGTCATTTCAAATGTTAAAGTCTGCAGGTGTGCACTTCCCCCATAATCCCATGTAGAAATGCAGTAACAGATGGTCTGCAGCACTCTCAAATGGCCTACAGTCCTCTGGCAAAGGCCTTTGCCTCACCCATAGTGCCAATGTATGGAATGTCAGGGGGTCCCAACTAACAACCTAACAGTAAACAGAAAACAAATGCAAGGCCATGTTGATAAATGCCAGTAGCATGCCTCCCCATGTCCTACTGCAAGTACTGTGGATCAGGCCATAAATACTACTGGGATAAAGGCCCAACTATAGGGATACCTCTGAGATATTGCTTACATAATGTTGGTGGTGGTGGAGATAAAAACAGAGGGGGGTGTAGAAGCATGGATGTTATGGAGTGTGTGAAGTCTGAAACACTACTATCTGCCCATACTACTCCTGACTGCAAACCCATGAATGAATAGCCACAAAACTGCTTGTAAACCACAATGTGAAGGTAAACTGACCAGATATATGAGTCCAGCCTCTGGATAACCTGGGTGTATCTGTACAGCTGAGAGGTATAGCCCCAGCAGGATATGGCCATTCCTTGAAGTTGGGAAAAACACAAGGAGCATAGTAATAAGGTGCTGCACCATTTACACAGAACCAGCAGTCTATTGTCTGTAGCTACCCCTCCACAATGGCAGGTGTGTGCCAGACTGTGTAGTCTATATGCCTCAGAATATTGGTCTCAGCTTCATTCATCTCATATTCATCTCATATTTTTTAATAACTGTGAGCAAAGAATGATAACTGTCAGTAGTTGATGAAATGACACATCACAGTGTAAAACAGTACATATGTCAGAATATCGATGCTACAACCAAACATGTTGCACAAGCAGCACAGACAGCAATAGTTACAGTATCCTCTGTATGTTAAACCCATTGTGTCTCCATATTGGCAACCTATATACAGATATCCTGAAGAAGCAGTATGCTAGGTGTAACTGTAGCAGAAAAAAACCTGAACTGGAGTCCAACCTTCCCTGGAATGGATGCACACATTCAATATAGAAGGTCATACTGGGCATGCTCCTAGACTTAGAGAAATGAAGCCCATGTCTCACAACACCGTGGACTACAGATATCAGTTATTCACAGCTGTCTGTGCACACACACCAAATTGTACACCATTGATACTTCACGCACAGACATTGGATAGGAATACACACACATATCTAAGGCCAACATAAAATAATATGTCAAACATACACACATCTCTAATGGGGAAGAGAAAGACAGACAGCGACAGAGAGAATCCCATTATGAGGCTTTTCCCGCCTACTACACATCCCATTGGCCTATATCACATGATGTGCTGATGTCTTTCACTGTAGAAATACCTTTGGTTAGCCCTCAGCCCTATAGTGTCAGTGGTGCTTGTGATAACTGTGTAACACTACAGTACAAATAGGTATCCATGTAGAGGTTGTAATCTCAGTCCTGTAAAATGTACAGTTGTATGTGAGTGTGTGTGTTTGCAGATGAATGTAGTTGAGACCATTCACACTCACTAAATCTCCCATACCCCTCCTTCAGCACTGCTGCTGATGTCATTCATCTTTAAAGATAGCTTTGAACAGCTCTCTAACATATAACTCTGTGGTGCTTGTGATAGCTGTGTAATACTATAGTGTAGCACTAGTTAGGTAGGTGTTCCAATCCTGATACTGGCAACTGTGTAAATGTGAGTGTTTGTGTGAGAGAGTGTGTGTATCCTTGCTTGAGACCTGATTATGTGGTCATTCACACTTACAGCACTTTCCTTATTCCTCCTTTAGCACTGCTGCTGATGTCACTCAACTTCAAAGATACCTTTGCACAGCTCTCCAACCTGTAAACTCCATGACACATGTGATAAATGTGGAATAATGTAGTAACAATAACTACATAGGTATGAGTTTGAATCTCATCCCTGGCAAGTGTTTGTGTGTATACATATGTATGTCCGTACCTCAAAGGTTTTGGCCCCATTTACACCCAGTACACATCTCAGTGTCTGACTTTAACAGTCCTGCAGATATCATCCACTCTGAGTACATGTTGGCAGCCCTAAACCACTTTAGGTCAGTGGTGCATGTGGTAAATGTGTAATATAATGGTCTGAAAAGATAGTTAGCTAGAGGTTTGAACCTCACCCCTAGCAAATGTAAATGTGTGTGTAGAGTAAAATATTTTTTGGAATCTCTCACCCACTACATCACCCAATGCCAGTATTTACAAGAACTGGTGATGTTCCTCACCTTAGAAGTACCTTGGGACAACTTCCATCCTATAAGCTCTGTGGCACATGCGATAAATGCGGTGCACTGTAGTAGCAATACATAACTAGGTCTGAAACGCAGTACTGGCAAGTGTGTGTGTGTGTGTGTGTGTGTGTGTGTGTGTGTGTGTGTGTGTCTATCATCAGTGTCCTGTGTGATTGTGTAATAACAGGATACATTGGGGGGTGGGTTTTGCTAAATTATTATGTTGATGACCTAGTATATGTCACGATGTCCACATTACAAGACCAACAGTTGTCAAACACCATAGAGGTTGGTGCAGACAATCCGCAGCCCTAAATGTGATGGTATGGATTAATGAACAATATAGGCAACCCTTCTATCACTCAGAGACCACTCTCCACCCACTTATCATGCACAAGCACACTTGGCTAGGCAACAACCACTATATTGGTAGTTCCCCTGCATATTGCCTCAAAGATAGTACCCATGGTGTGATTGCAGTGGACTACATGCCTGTTGACCACAACAGTGCCATTGGCATCAGACAGTACTTTGTTCTGTTACATCTCCTGACTGAGATTGTGTTATCCAGCAAGTAAAATGACATGGCACCCTGTTCCATCCCCTCAGTAGTCCAATCAATGTGTACAGTGGCCTTTTTGCCATGTTCCCTACTGGACACCTGCAACAACTGTAGAGTCTGTAAATGTACCCCACAAAGGGACTACCATGCCTTATACACATGCCCTGTATGGACAGATGCCACTAACTCCACTGAATACCCATATCATACTGTCAATTTAGGTGCAGTCACTATCTCAGTTACATAGCCAGGTCTCACCAAATGAGGTCAGGAATGCTACATCAGAAGATACCACACAACATGCCCCAGAGACCTCAAGCACACTTCCACACATCAAAGAACATGCATGTGGGACATGTGCATAACCCAGACACTGTCCATGTTATGGAATATAGATCACATAAATGGGAAGCAGTGCACATCACTGGCCACCCATAATAGAAACCTGGATGAGTGGTTGGGGAATACAGTAGCCACCCCTGTGACTATACTCCTGAGCCACACTGGGTACTTCTGTCATGTGGCCCAATGCCAAGGTATTCCCTTGGGCTAGCCTTGTGGAGCCTTCAGGCCCATTCACCTACTACACACCTCTGAAGCAATGAACCTATGGATCTCAGTACTGGCAAGTGTATTTGGTTGATGAATATCTTCTGTGGCTGTGGTTATTAGCAACTGGAGGTGTGTCCAAACCAGAAAATGTACCATTCTCCATTCTACAACAGATGTTGTACATCAACATGTACCTATGTACAACCCTCAGCCCTATAATCTGTGAGGCATATGCAGTCACTGTGTTACAGACCAGGAATTACAGTGCACATAATGTACCCTGCCTATGACATGGTGGATGTGTCACCACACTGCCATACCCTGTGGCCTTGCTGCAGGGCTACATCCTGGTGATACACAGATAGAATGGAAATCGGATACAGCATGTGAGAATACATTCACTCAGCACTTCACTTGTGGAGGGAGAGAGAGGTAAAGCTGGCACTGAATGTGTTGCCAAGACTGTGGCCAATATCTGTTGTCTCAAGATAGGTATTAGCTTTGTGCAGTAACTCACAGCACTTGTGTTTAATGTTGTAGAGGTTGTTGATGTAACTATCAAGGCTGTTGTGACTGTCATCAGGGTCTGCTGCAACCCTGCTGCCATAGATGCCTGTCGGGGACTCCATGAGGGATCCAAAGTTGTGTTTGAGGCTAATAAGGGAGTTCAACAGTCATAGGACTCCACCTTTCCCTGCAACAGTATCCTCATTCTGATGTACACGTTAATAATGGCAGGGGACCATCACATTGTCTTCCAGGGTTTGGAGGATAGTGTCTGGGTTCTGTTGGCTCTGGCTAGTACCATGCATTCATGTACCTGTTTGTACAGTGCCTATGTGTATGATTCCACAGTCATGCAGCTACATCTCATTGCCATGGGTGCAGTGAAGACATCCACCCCTATTTTCATGGCTGCAAAATCAGCTTTGGAGAGTTTTTGCCAAGTGGTTATCTTTGTGGTAGATGTGACTGACATGTTGAGTTCCATGTTGATTACAGCCTGTGTGCATCTCACCATGCAGGAATTGACATCTGGGGATGAGCAACGGTCCCATATTTAAGTGGTCAACACAGGTCAAGGTTGTTGCATCCTCTACCAGGGGTCAGTATAAGCTGGTCTAGGGCAATGGAAATGATGTATTCCAGAAGTGCTGGGCCACTGTATTGGCAATTGGCTACATTCCCACTGTGATGGAGGGGTAGTTGAAGACTCGTACTATGTCAGTGCTGCATTGGACCATCAGAGATGGTAAGGTGTTGATGAATGTGGATTGACAGTCTAGGGACATAGATGTGGACCCATAGCAGGCTATGGTCTGGATAGCACTATTACCCCCAAGGCAGTTGTACTGGAAGTATCTCCAGTGCATTATGATGAGACACTAGTCTGAAGGTGTTCTTATCCATAATGAATATGGAGACAACACCACCTGTGAAGGTGTGGTGTGGTCCCATGCTTGGGGGCTGACAGCTGTGGAATGCGTCATAGCCTGATACTGCAGGTCTGCTGTCTGCTGTTATGAACCACCTCTCCATTACAGCAGACAGGTGTCCTCCACTCCAACAACTGCTATGAGTGACTGCATCCTGACAGTTAGACGTCCACTGTTGAGCAGCATGACTCTCATATTGCATACATGTGTAGCTGTTATGGTGGTAATAACATTAGGAACACTGCCTAATAAGGCACCATAGGGGTGGCAAGACACGTAGCCAGTACCTGGCAACCCAGCGGTGACTGATGTAGGATATCTATGGCAAGTCATTTGATTCTGTCAATCATGCCATCCCAAGAAGGCAAGTCCTGGATCCCCTGAGAATGACACATAACACATAAGCCAATGTTACAGTCAACCATCTGTTGATAGTACCACAGCATCATTCTGAGTGACAGCGGTACACTGCCCAGGACTACTTTCATTCCTGCCTGAACCGCATAATCAAAGAGTTCAACCATGTCTCCTGTCATGTAGTCCAGGGAGCTGTGTCCCAATTCATTCACACCCACATGGATATGGAGTGATACTCGTAGTTGTGGAGTGACATGACTGGCTGTGTCATGTGTTACATGCTGGCATGTGATTGATATTTGGCTTTTACCTGCTCCATATTTAATCTAATGAGTGAGATGTGTGTGCCTCAGTATTGAGTTACCCATGATCACTGTATTGTGCAAGGTGGTTAGCCTTAGGGGCTTAGGTTGGGGTGCACTGTGTAGGTTAAATATGTGTCCCTTGGCATGTGTCATGTTGCAGTGTCTGAGTGGGTGCCTGCCTTGCTGGTCTGTGCTGTTTGGGTAGATGTCCACTGAGTGCCTCTGGGAAGGTGGGTGTGTGGCTTTTCACTGTATGTCATGGCTGTCTACGTGGGTGTCATGGTGAGCTACATGTTCCACATGGTGTGGTGCAGGTGTTGATCTTATCCTCTTGACCTGCTAGTCCATTCTTTTCTGGAGAGTGCATATGTCCACATTGGGTGATATACGGGTAACCCTCACAGGTCTGAGTGTTTGGAATTTAGAGGGGTGAGTTGTCTGTGTACATGCAGTAGTTGCAACAGTTCCCCAGAATGGACATGTGCACCAGATCAATGGGTGAAAGCACAGATAACCGCCCTTCAAACATGCCAGGAGGGCTGGACATAACCAGTACGTACTGGGGTGACATCTGTGATGAATGAGTACTGCTGATGGCTCACAGGTGTGCCACACTTCATGATACAATAACCTGATGAAGTGCCAAGCCATAATACTAGTTGAAGTGCAAAACAGAAAGAACTAGCATGATTTACGGGTGGAACAGAAGACAGACTGTCTGCCACCTGTAATACTTTACTACAGCTGTGCAGTTATCAGCAGCTTTGGCCAGGTGCAAGTTCAGTAAGCTCTACAGCACATGCGGTAACTGCGTAAAACTATAGTAGACATACCTAGATAGGAAGGACTTCTAATTCCAATACTGGCAGGTGTGTGTGTGTGTGTGTGTGTGTGTGTGTGTGTGTGTGTGTGTGTGTGTGTGTGTGTGTGTGTGTGTGTGTGTGTGTTTGTGTGTGTGTGTGAATCATGTACAATCTGGCTCATACCATTTTTGACTTGTGTACTACCCTTTACACTTCCCTTCACACCAATTTAATAGACCTGTTGATGTCATCCACCTCAGAAGTACCTTTGGTTAACCTGGAAATGTCTAAGCTCTGTGGTGCATCGCATAACTCCATAGCACTATAGTAGAAATGTCTAAATAGATAGGAGTTCTAATCCCATTACTGTCAAGTGTGTGTGGATCATGTACTGTCTGGCTTATACCTTTTTTGACCTGTGTACTACTCTTTGCACTTCCCTTCACTCCAATTTACTAGACCTGCTGATGTCATCCACCTCAGATGTACCTTTCGTTGAGTTTGAAGTGTATAAGCTCTGTGGAGCATCTCCTAACTGCGTAGCACTATAGTAAAAATACCTAGATAGGCAAGAAATCTAATTCCAATACTGGCAAGTGTATGTGTGTGTGTGTGTGAATCATGTACTGTCTGGCTTATTCCATTTTTAACCTGTGTACTACCCTTTACACTTCCTTTCACGCCAATTTAGTAGACCTGTTGATGTCATCCACATTAGAAGTACCTTTGGAAGAGGTGGAAATGTATAAGCTCTGTGACACATTTAATAACTGCATAGCACTATAGTAGGAATACCTAGATAGGCAGGAGTTTTAATCCTAATGCTGGCAACTGTTTGTGTGTCTGTGAGGATCATATCATGTGTGGCTTATACCATTTTGATGTGTATACCATACACAGCTGGTGACCACTTCCCACTGCCATTACTTTATATAGTGTGGTGAAAGCATCTGCCTCATATGCAGCAGGTTTAACCATTGTACAGTCATCTGTATAGATGTGTCCGGAATATCCATATGTTTGAAACCTATATGTGGTCAGAAGTGGTCTGTGTGCCTTAACAATGCCCATGCATGTGACATTATAGCCAACTAGGCCACAGTGAGTGTTACTGACACATATGGCAGCATGAGGTATCATACCTGACTGAAACATCATGCTGATGGGACGTCTGCCGCCCTCACAGATGGCCTGCCTTGTAGGTGCAATACATAAGTACAGATGCTTGGTTTTACAAGTGAACTGTACCTGTTATGGGTCACATTAAAGGCAGGAAGAAGTGTGGACTGTCATATTGTGGTCCTAATTAGTATGTAACAGGAACACCTTGCATTTTAAGAGGGGTGTGTACACAATTTATATCCACTGTATGCCAGTAATATGTCATGCATGCCCTTACCTTAGGATGTTTGTCCAACACAATTTGAAGGCCTCTGTCCTGACGTCTTGGCACTGACAAGTTGTGAGGTATGCTACAGGAATGTTGAATTCATGTCAGATAGGCCCCAGTGGTGACCACTGTGATGTAATACAGTTAACTCCAGCACAAGTGAACATGCACAACAAGCAGTATAGCTATGACATAAAGTAATATAGCTATTACTGATGGTTGCATGCATGGTAAATTGCATGCGCTTCACATGCCTGGGGTATTGCCAGGCAACAACAGAACAATGTAATACTCACTAGCTTTAGGCTGCTGTCCCATATGCAGACCAGAGGGTCCTAGGTAATTGTGAGAGGGAATTATTGTCAGCAGATGCACATGTGGCCTTGGTATAGGATGGATGCAGCATATATGCACATCTACAGTACTAACAGCAATAGGACACAATGTCCTGTCCTCATCATAGACATGCATCTCTGTGCATTAGGAAACCCCATCCACGACTGCAATTGGACCTGACACATGCATGTAAATAGAATACAGATACATGTATGTCTGATACATTAGTGTACTAATCCCCACTGGGCCCTTACCTACACACTCCTCATCCAGTGTGTGTGTGCAACCCACCTCCACAATGCTTTCCTCAGCATCATGACTTGTGCATTCAGCGTGTGGGCCAAGTGTGAGATGTGCACCTTGGTGGGTGTCAGTGGGGGGCTGGATGGCTGGGCCCCCACCTGTGTCTAGCTGGTCCCTTGCTACAGCAGCAGCCCATTGATGGTCATGCATTTGAAGTCGGTGGCCCAATGCTGCACATACATGTAAGTTCTGCTGTGCAGGCCGGCATGATTTACCCAGTGGACCACACTGTTCCATAGAGTAGTCCTCTCCCACACATCTTCTGCTCTCTGTCCACATGACAGGGCATAATGTCCAATCACATATTGAGTGATGATGTCCATTTCCCCAACAGAGAATGCTGGTAGACGAGCACTCTGCATGTTACCTGGAAGACATAAACAGGAAATGGTCACAAGACCTCATTGGGTTGTCAAAATGCACATCAACAGTGGATATTACTTGTAAATAATCCAGACTACACCAGAAACCTCCAAGCTATCATGGCTAGAGCAGCTTGTATTACACACCTGTCCCTGAGCTATCTTATTCCCCCCAATGTTGGAGACTTGATTCCATAATCCTCTATCCTCCATTCATTTTTGTGTAGAGGGTTGACAGTGGTCATCTTCCATGTGAATAGTGTGTGCATGGTGGTAGGTCTGTGTTTGACTGTGGTGTGTGATGGAGCACTGAGCACATGCCTGAGTTCATGTAGAAGGCAGACACTGATGTTATTATGCCCATGGAGATATGCTGTTGTTGCCATCAGTAGGCAACATGTACATGCTCACCATTGCTGTGGGGAGGAGTGTGGTTGATGTGCATATCACCAAGTATGACTGGGGAGGACAGGGTGGTGATGTTCCCACCTAAACTGTGTGATGCAGGTTGCCTATATCCATGGCATGTGTGTATGAGGTGTTCTTTACCCCCAGTACAGGGTGAATTGTGTTGTTTTGTCTGAGACTTACAACATATGTGGAGACACGGTTGCAATTATCCTTGGTGGTGTGGATATGTCCGATTCATAGTAATAGTCAGCCTTACAGGACATCATCTATGAACTTACCTGCTTGCTCAGATATAGGTGAACTTCCTTCAAAGTTGTTGCCTGCACCTATGTGTCCCTGTACAGTCAATGTGGCAACCTGCTATGCGGTTTGTGTATTGATGCTGTCCACCAAAGAGGATTACTCTATCTTGGTGGAGGCTGGATATACAGTTCAGGTACTGCTGTGTCCATATAGCTACAGTGGATATAAAAGGTACACACCCCTGACACACTGCCTGGTATTTGTGCAATTGGAACATGACACCACAATAACTCATTTCATAATTCCCGCCTATAGTGTGACCTATAGCCTGTACAATTCAATTGAAAACATAGCAATCTGGTCTGTGAAAGCATATGGAAATAATACTCAGTACAATAAGCCAGTTGAATGAGTGTGCACACCGTTAAACTTGTGTATGCACCTCTTGAGATGGCTACAGCATTCATCTGTCTTGGTCTGGACTGTAACATCATGGCATGTCTTCACTTGGCAATAGATGCTCACCTTCCTAGAAACACCTTTGATTGTATTGCAATGGAATTGGACAGGTTAGGGGTCACATTCAAGATGAGAAACATGAAATGATCTTCTGTGGTCTGATTGTCATACAGGACACAAACCTGGCATTCCAACAGGGGTGTGTACACTTGTGATATCCACTGTATATAGGTGTTGATATAGCTGGTCATGGTAGGCATGGACAGAGGGTCATAACACAGGTGGACACGTCTCTGACTAGTAGCTGATAATCATGCCTACTCCAGTACCCACATCAGTGTCAAGGCAATGCAACTACCAGTAGCTGTACACATATATGTCTGTTGTATGCACTGACACTATTACACATGTGCAACATACACAACCTATTTACCTGACTGCTTGTAACCCATATGATTAGTTTTGTGCCTTCCAGCTGAACATATGCATACATACATGTGCTCAGGGGATACCTGGTATACATTTCTGTTGAATGCAAGTATGGCACATTGTATTTACAGTCTTGCTGCTCAATCATACTTCTCAACCTGTTACAGCAGTACGTCGAAACAAAGGGTCTATATTATATAAGCAAATGCACTAAATTGTGAACGCTATATAATCAACCCACTAACACCGAAAAAACAAAATGTCGAACAAACAGATCACACCCCCTACTTAAATATACCCACTCTGAGATCTCACCACAGTGGAGGAAATGGCAAAGTCCCAAAAATGGCCCAGTGATTTTTTTCCCTAGGAAAAATATTTCTGGGCTTTCATGATTTTGCCATTTTGGGTAAGTTGGTTCGATTAAGCAGCGTTTGCAATTTAGTGCGTTCACTGACTTAATAGGGACCCTGGACAAAGGCACCCATAAATGGTTGTCAAAAGAGACATCAATATTAATGCTGTATTAATATAGCTGCACCATACATTAGTACGTTGATTGCACAGTAGGGTTTGACATCACTATGATAACCTGGAAGATGTCTAACAATCATAAGTAGGCTATTATGTTGCAATGCCATTGCTCACAGACCTGCCAATGCTTTGGCTGACATAACACAGGTATATGTGTATGTGACTACAGATGTCAGACACAAATGTGCTTATTGTCCAGCAGAACACTGTACAGTTGAATGTTATTAAGTCAATATATCACATGCAGTTCAACACACATGTCTGCAAAAGTACTCTACTATGCACACGCTCTCTATAGGTGTCTTAGCTTTACAAGGCAAACATGTATCATACTCATAATCACGGGTAACATGGATATGGAAAACATCCCATTAAATGGCCCAGCAGTGGCACAGTCACAACTGTTTGACAGACACCCCTGCGGTTGGCATACATGAGCTGTCCTTTCCCAGGTGCATCAGGCTCCTGAGCTGTGATCCCACCTCACAACCTCTCAGAGCATCACATCTGGACAATGCCTAAAATGATAAATAGGGACAGACGTTAAATATACCTGTTACAAACATAGGAAGTTCGTAGAATGATACATTTAGCATTACAGTGAGTATTCCTAAGGATGTAGAGTCTTAAACTCAAGTGTTTGTCATTACCTGATGACTTTAATCCTCAACTATTTGCCAGAAAAGTACAGATCTCAGGAGGAACAGACAAAAATACATGATGGTAAAATGTGGGCATTCTGTGAGGATCTGTACAGTTGAGAGGTATGTCTGTAATATCTCCCACTGCAGAGAGGGCCAGATGCGATGGTCATAGCAGCTGTTTAGCAGGACATTAGTACAGCATGTCTTGCTGGGACATATATTCCTCCAAATCATACTTCCCATTATTACAGACCAAGTACTACATTCAATTACTCTTACATGTTCCACTTACCTTTTTTCTTTCTTCTCTCTTCCACTTTATGTTTCATTTGTTATTTCTCTCTCTCTGTGTGCACTACAGGGATATAGTTGGTTTGAATAGGTGGTGGCATGGCTTTTGTAGGTGATGCTCATGACCAGATGATGGCCTGTGCACCTATTGGGGTACCCCACTTGCTAATTGCATGCAGAGCAGCTGTGTAGTTTTCCCAATAGCCAATGTCATGGCAACACACTCCTATAAATGAGTACTCCATGTGGGCGTTGGCCCTTTCCTTTACTTGTGAGGAAGATATCCTGGTGTAGTGTGGGCTACTACCTCTTACAACAAGACTTGTGGAGACAAGCCAACTAAATGGTGGGGAAGGTTCAACACACAGGAGCAGAATGTGAATATTGCTGTTATTTGTTTGGAATGCTGCTAGTTTAACAGGGTTTTTCTGCACATGCTACTTCTGCATGGGTTTCAGTCTGACAAAATTCTGTCTCTGCATTGCTCTCAAATGTAGGGCCATCCACATAATGGCCACATGTTAACCTGTTATGTATGGACTGCTCCCCAGACAGGTGTTGTCCTTGGCAAATCAGTAGCATACTCTGGTGATTGCATTATAGATGGTAACATCCATTTGTTTTTCTGACTTTATATCCCTCAGAAAAGATAGGTTACAACAAATCCTGTAATACCAGCAACTTTCTCAGTATATAACAGCAATATTTCATGTATGGCCGTGTATTTGGGCTTCTGTCCACCAATTATGTCAAGCTTTGTCCAGATGTCATACAGTAGTAGTAGATGGATAGGTATACTGGTCTATTATTCTTTAGTGCTGTAATTCCTGCTGAGGGGAATGGCTGGGAAACATGTTGAACTCTGTACATTCAAGAGGTTGGTATATAGAGAATGCTCTTAGATGACCTTGTAACATATTTTAGGTGGAGGACAGTAACACATGTTTTAAAGCTAGGCTGTTAGAACATGTCAGACATATTACTGATAAGAAATATGTCAGTTTTATAGTTGCACATTTGAATGAATCACACCATGGGGACAGTAGTGGGTCTCAAGGTGCTGTTTCTGAAAACGTCTGTTCCTCAGTGTGATGAAACATTCATAAAAGGACAATTGTTATGTACAGACTTCACTGTATTAATATTAACTGTGATACTTTATCCTGTAGGGGGTTAAATGACGAATGTAATTGGAGGCTGTGTATTCAATTATGTAATTAGGTGTTAAATGCTTCTTGAGATTAAGGCATGCATTTCTGGTGATGTTTACTCCCTGAAGGCTTTGGCCAAGACAGAGTATAATAAACATGTGGGAATTACTGGCTGGTTGTATTTTTCTTTGCTGTGTTCAGACATTTTATTTGTTTTGCTAAGAGATTCTTGTATGTCTGGCCATTGTGTATGACCTGTCATGATTATGTAGCAGTGTACTGTTCACTCATTTATTTTGACTGGGGGGGCAGATGTGAGTGTCATGGCTGCTTTTGTATCCAACTGTGCATGCTGCGGTCTATCAGCAGCATATGTTTGTATGGGCATTTTGGGACATGTATGTATATATATATATATATATATATATATATATATATATATATATATATATATATATATATATATATATATATAGTTATATGTGTGTGTGTGTATGTATATATATATATATATATATATATATATATATATATATATTTATATATGTATATGTATATACATACACACATACACACACACACACACACACACACACACACACACACACACACACACATATATATATATGCGTATGTATGTGTGTGTGTGTGTGTGTGTGTGTGTGTGTGTGTGTGTGTGTATATATATATATATATATATATATGTATATATATATATATATATATATATATATATATATATGTATATATATATATATATATATATATATATATATATGTACAACTCAGTATTTATTGGTATTATATCTATATATTGTTGTACATATATATGGATCTCTCTACAGATCTCACTCTCTTTCTATGGATGTTGGTATTCAGATATATATATTTATATATACCAATCCTTCCTAATTGCACACTTGTCTCTTCCCTATTGTAAACTGGCTGTAAAGAAGGGTATGTTTGAGAAGACATCTGCAGGCAATACAGTGGAGGTGGCTTACTTGTAAATTGCATAGGCTATGCTGTGCAGGGTTCTGAGTTCAAGACCTGCTGGCACTGTTATTTCTGTTGCTAGGCAGAACAAGGACTGTTAGATACAGAGTGGTTAAGGCAGTTTTGAGGCTGTTTGTGTGGGTTTGCCTGACAGTAAGTGGTGCTCACATATGGTTAAACAAGAAGGTGCTTACACCATGTAGGCTTCGCTTACCAGTGTGCAAATCTGCTTAGCATTTACATTTAAGCAATGGTTACACCTGCTAAGCATAGCTTAGCCTTGGTAACCAGTGATCACATTCCAGTCTGATAAAATATCAGCATAATGACATCTTTAATAAGTGTACTTAATTCCCTGTACATAATATGCTTCCATGTGCTGTCTTTACAGTAACAAGGGGTTTGAGTATACTGTATATGACACCTCAATATACATGGGTAGTACCACAATCTTTTCTTTTTGGATTTGTTTCATACATGGTTAGTATCCCAGGTTATATGCTGTCACACTTGCACTTTACACCAGCTACAGTGCACTGGTTGACAGAAATAGTTTAACACATATTGTATCATTACATTAATACTTTTAACAATGATTTTTCAAGTAAGAATAGATTGCAGATTGTAGTACTGGAACCATACAGCCCTGCATGGAACCTGGACTCTGAGTACTGAGTATTTTGTTCTAGGTATTTGAGCTGTATGTTTATATGTATCTCCTATTGGATATTGATCAGATATGTTGATATTAACTGTAGACTACTATGTTCTTTGGACATGTCATTGAGGACTGCTGTCATGTAGTAACGGCATACCTTTCAGTTTCAGACATGTATCTTTCAAAACATTCATCTTAATGCATAACCTGTTGGCTATCTACTTTCTGTCTGTCCTCTGTATAGATGTACAGATGTCAGGTATTGCTACGGCCATACCACTGTGTACCTGCCCACATTGTATTGTGCTGTGGGCCTGGACACTGCTGCTAGTTCCGACATATGGGATATTCCTTAATGTGGGCCCTGCCTCATTTCCTTGCCTGTGTGAGGGACATTACAGAGATGGTGGCCTACAGATTCACATACAGTGGGTAGCAATATGTCACAGGAAAGGACATGTGAAGACAGCCAATCAACATGGGGGACATATCCCCAGATTTGTGAACAGATTCTATGTCATCAGTGCTGTTATACACATGGTGGATTGATAGATTGACAGGGTTTGTGTGGAGATGCATTTAGTGTGAGATGTCATGACTCACAGTGATATGTCTCTGACATACCTCTTCACTGGCATGCTGTCTACAGACTGGCCGCATGTCTGCCTGTCATGTTTTGTGTGTTCACCAGACAGTTGGTGTCCTTGGTAAATCAGTTATGAACTCTGGGGAATGCAGTTAGTAAATACTCACATCTATTGGTATTACCAACATTATATTCCTCATAAAGGATGTTACAACAAACCCAGTGACATCTGCAACTGTCTCAATGTATGACAGCAGTATTTCCAATCTACCCCTGTGTTTATGCCTCTGTTTCCACCTAGTGATATAGGGGCTGATGCCGAACTTAGTGAGTGGGGAATGTTATCAAAGACTTTGGCCAGGTTAATGTAGGCTGTATGTGTCACCTTGCCTTCATCCACAGCTCAGGTGACTGACTGCAAGAGGTTGACCAGTTGAATGAGCAAGTATGACCTACCCTTCACAAAGGTAAACTGTGTGGGATCCTGAGTCTGCAGACTCCCATATCCCTGTTTATTAGGTGCATGATGATGCATTCCATGGCTTCACATAACAGACTTGTCAGGCAGTTGGAGTGGTATTTCCCAGGGTCTGGAGTTACACCTCATTTGTGGGGAGGGGTGACTGTAGCAGTGCACAATTCAGTTAGGGACAAAGCCTGAGGTGGGGCTGTGCTTGAACAGGGCACACAGGTAAGGTGCCTGGTTACTCTGTAGTTCATGTAGAACACAGCCAGGGATATTCTCAGGTCCCATAAAGGCTGTATTCTTGGCCTTGGACAGTGGTGTTGTAACTTGTGCTGCAGTAATACTGGGTTCATGGTGGTGTACTAATAGTGTGATTGGTCCTTTGGGGGGGTTGAGGGGTACTGTTTGCACTCAAGATGCCAGCCAGTATATTGGCATTATTTGTTGGCTCAGTCTGGGAGGTACCATTGTCCAATAGTGCAGAACAATTCTTGGTATTGCCATGGAGATTCTTTACATAACTGTGTGATGAATTTTGGTTATCTTTACTATGTGCACCAAGTGTGTTCTCACAGCTGACTTTGTAGTATTTGATAAGGGATCTCAACTATTCATTGAGGCTGATAAGGGTTTATTTTCTGTCTTGGGACTTCACCTTATTTGATATTGGTTCCCTCCTTCTGTTGTACAGTTTCGTTATGGCAGGGAACCACCAGATCAGCTTCCTTTTTTGGAGGTGAGGGTCCTGGTTGTATTGGGTAAGGCAGTATCCATGCATTTGTGTACGTGTTCATAGTGCATTGTTGTTTGATTCAGCTGTCATGCAACTAGTCTCCATTTGCATGGCTGATGTGGGGTTAGCCATCTCTGCTTTTATGAGGCCATAGTTAGCTTTGGAAAGGTTTTTCATGGTGGTTACCTATGCAGGGGGGTAGGATAGCTGTGGATTTCCAAAGCTGATTACTTTGTGTTCAGATATAACAAGTGAGGTGTTGACTATTGGCATAGAGCAACAGTCGCCCATGTTAAGAAGGACCAGATCAATGTAATGGGCATGTGCATCAGTACATGAGTAACTTTCCACTTAATGGTGGGGTAGTTGAAGTCAATCAGTATGATAGTGTCAGGGTTGCAACTAATATTCTCCAGGGTGTTTATGAACATGGAGTGTGAGTCTTGGGACATGTATGGGGACCTATTGCAGGCTGCAACCAAAACCACTATCTTACCC
The DNA here is from genome assembly GCF_019279795.1 of Protopterus annectens. NCBI lineage: Eukaryota > Metazoa > Chordata > Ceratodontiformes > Protopteridae > Protopterus > Protopterus annectens. The sequence goes on from NC_056731.1 coordinate 1,158,525,011, forward strand.
AATGTCAGTTACACCTGCAGGATCTGTAATGCATAATGTTGGTCTACCACTCTGGAGGTGTGTACATCCTTTATGAATATGAAAATACCACCACTTTTAGAGTGTCAGTCCACGTTCTGTAGCCAAAAGTTGTGGAATTAATTATAGGCTGGTATAATCTTGAACTTAAATTTATGGTTTGGAAACATTCCAATATTCCAATTACTTCGGGAGTGAGTGTATGAACATCAGTACACCATTTACAAAAAGAAAATGGAGAACACATTGGCTAAACATATTGGAATGTTTCCAAGCCATAAATTTAAGTTCAAGATTATTGACCATGTCAAATATGACATTGGGGTCGACCCATCTCCCTAAGACTTGAAGAACTTGAACTTTACTGGCAAATTCACCTCAATGCATATTATTACCCTGGTATTAATGACATGTGCTTGATTAGATGTCTACTTAAATTGAAAAGTTTAACTAGATGACAGTATTCCCCCCTTCCCCCTCTTTTTTAGCATCATTTATATGTTCATCTTTAGTAGTATTTCACGGTAGCAAATGTAATACCAGGTATATTTAGCCTTAATTTCCTTTAAGATCATAGTAGGATTGTGTATTACTTATATAATGAATGCCATATTGGGGAATTAGTGTATGGCATAACATAGCATGAATGCCACAGATTTAGTAATATGGTCATGCATTGTTAGTTAAAATTGTGTATAATATCAAGTTTACTTCTTGTATATATTTTTTAGATCTGTTAATGGTTCATAAATATATTTCCTAAATATATTTCCTGAACCGTCAGCTGGATTATTTTTCTGGGCCAGGTGATTAACAATGAAGCAGCATGAAACGTTGTAGCAAAAAAGGTTGTAGTATGGAATTTCAGTAGTGTATCATGTATATTATTTAAAGTATTCATTAGTGCTATCATGTGATTTAGTATTGTAGAGATGAGATATTTTTATGTACATATATTAATCTCCTTAGCAATTTAGAATTACTTAAATGAAATTTCAAAGTAATTCTTTATAGGTAACTTTATTTATTTATACATTTATTTGTTTTTGCAGTCTAAAGTAATATTCATTAATACATTTTGTTTATGATTGATTTTTTTAAATCATAGCTTCAATTGTCCTTGTTTATGGATGTCAGCATTATTTTAGTTTTAAATAGTATTATTTCATAGTGTGTGGAACAGGAAGGGTTAATCATGGTTACTGATGTCATCACAGCATGTGAGCAGACTGGGTCAAGCACTTCCTGGTATCTTATTTAACTGAAACTTGTGTATGTATGCATCTGAAAAAGTTTGATTTTATTAAACGAAATGTGCTTTATGCACTTTTAAACTACAGTCAGCTTTCTGAAGCCATTTTCTTTCTATTGTATTCATTGCTTAGTATTCATATGTATACAATGCTTATACCCAGTCAGCATAGCTGTGCAATGCTTAGCATTGCTTATGTTTTATTTTATTGGACTACCACCTGTATGGGATTGATTCATCATTCATTACATAATATAGATTTATTTACCTTCCCTGACATCCCCCAATGTGCTGTAATTACATTTATTCTTGTGTGACTATACTCTATGGGCACTTGTGTTTATATGGGGGTTTCACTACTTTATTACACTGATACCTCACATCTAGGCCTAATACACTACTCTGGTTGAGAAATATATGTTACTTCCTATACAAATATACAAAAAAAAAATAAAATTGTAATGATTACACATACATAATGGAAATGGCTTTGAGGAGGCATGAACCGTGAATGACTACATACAAGGGACATATGCTAACCACTACACTATTGCACGTATGCTTATATTTGATGTCTATTGCTATTTAACTTATCATGCCATTTCAGCTGGGCTAAGCATAGTTAAGCAACGTGCACACCCATGCAGCTATGCTTAAACTTTATTGTACGTGTAAAAAAAAAATATTTGTTGTGTTTTTTACTTCATACCCTTCAGAATATCCATGCTAATCCTAAACCTGTTATTCTATCGACTTTCTGGCTTTGTAGGGGCAGTTATCCCTTATGGCTTTGTCCAGATTCCTTACTCTGATGGGTTGGGAGGTGTGTGCTATGTTCTTCATACCCTGCCAAAAATTCATGCCAATGCCAAACCTGCTATTCTATCAACTTTCTAGGTTTGTAGGGACGATTGTCCCTTATGGCTTTGTCCGGATTCCTTACTCTGACAAGTTGGGAGGTGTGCACTATGTGCTTCATAGCCTGCTGAAAATTCATGTAAATGCTAAACCTGTTATTCTATCAACTTTCTGGCTTTGTAGGATTTATTGTCCCTTATGGCTTTGTCCAAATTCCTTACTCTAATGGGTTAGGTGGTGAGCGCTATGTGCTTCATACCCTGCTGAAAATTCATGCTTATGCTAAACCCATTATTCTATCAACTTTCTGGTTTTGTAGGGACAATTGTCCCTTATGGCTTTGTCCAGATTTCTTACCTTGACGGGTTGGGGGTGTTACGAGCATTCTCGCTCTATTTAAATTGCTGTACAGCAATTCTGGTGTGCAGAGGGCATGTGTATTGTGAGAGCACTGCTCTCAGACACACCCCCTGCACTCATGCACAGAACCATGTCCATTTTACAACACAGCAGCACACCTTCATGAATATGCATAGCGCACTGCCATGCTGCAAAGGAACGGTCCCTTCCATGTAGGAAAAGTTTACTGAATCCGGGGGAGTATGTATATGTATATATATATGTATATATATATATATATATATATATATATATATATATATATATATATATATATATATATATATGTGTATTTGGGTCTACTTTTTCTTATCAAAAGCTCATCCTTTCAAAAAGAAAAAGTACGAACCCATTTACATAAAAGTGCACTTAAACGAAATTTTGTGACTACCGGTTCAACGAACTGGTAAAATTACATAAAAAAAAACACTGCAACACTACATCATGCTACAGTTGGGATAAGGGAATATACTTGTTTCCCCACTGTATTGTGATCTCAGAGTTAGTACATATAAAGTAGTGGAGGTGTGGGGGTGCAGGAAGTCCCCCCCTGCAAAAATGTATTTGTAATTTTTACCGGTTCATTAAACCGGTACTCGTTTAAGTGCACTTTCATGTAATTGGGCTCATACTTTTTCTTTTTGAAAGAATGAGCTTTTGATAAGAAAAAGTAGACCTACATATATATATATATATATATATATATATATATATATATATATATATATATACATATATATATGGATCTACTTTCTTTACACAAAAGTACGTTTCAATGAATTGTACTTACTCAAGATGAATCCATCGAAACCCCAGTTCAATGAATGAATGGACTGCCAAATTCCTTTCCCTGTGAAAGGAATCACTTGGCCACCATGGTAACCAAACAAAATGGATGAAAAGTAAGCCCACCAAACTGGGGGGCTTTGCCCCCACACCCCTCATCCTCCTACTTAAATATACCAACTCCAAGATAGCACTACACTAGGGAAGGGACAGTTCACCATGATGGCCAAGTGGTTCCTTTCACAGGGAAAGGAATTCGGCAGTCCGTTCATTCGTTGAACTGGGGCTTTGGTGGATTCAGCTCAGGTAAGTACTATTCGTTGAACCGTACTTTTCTGTAAAGTGTGTGTGTGTGTGTGTGTGTGTGTGTGTGTGTGTGTGTGTGTGTGTGTGTGTGTGTGTGTGTGTGTGTGTGTGTGTGTGTGTGTGTGTGTGTGCGTGTGTTATATCTCACCAGCAGCTAGGAAATCAGGTTTTTCACTATCATTAACACCTATGTGGTGTGGAATATCACACCACTATCAACCTACGTACATCCTGCATTCCAACACATTTTCATATCTTAAAAACTGTACAACTTAGACATATATTGTCAGAGCACTTTTTGTTAACCAGACGTAAGCTTTCACTTGACAACAAGGAATTCCTCTATAAGTGCATGTTTACTGAGACATTTACAGAAATATGAAACATATACTTAATGACATAATTAGCAAAACAAATAATACTGGATATATATCAAAATGTGCAACTTACAGTGCAAATATCAGATAGTTTTATTCAATAACATCTAAGGTCTCACCTAATGTCTTGCAATAGTTTATAAGTTAGTTGCTTGTTGAAGTATTAAGTACATATGGAAATATTGCTTATTTTCATAATTACTAACAAACACCGAGCAATATTTCCAATATAGTGTGATATAAACCAGTATTGACAGTGAATTGTCTTATCTCCCACTTTGGTGTTTCATGCCATACAGTTCAATAACATGTAGGTGTCTCAGTTATGAAAATATAAACATAAATATGAAAATATGAATAAGTGGCAAACAAAGATTAATTTCTCCACTGCAGGGCATCCTAGACTAACAATCTTAGTGCCATTTTGTTAATAACTCCTTGCCCTTTCTAATTGTGCCTATTATTAGTCTGTAAGTCACTTAGTAAATGAAACTAGACCCTAAAAGTTTCTAGATGCCATAAGGAGGTATGGGTGGGACCTGGAAGTATTCAAAAGGGCATTATATGCTTCAGTGAGTTAAACGTTTTATGTGAAATCTTCTTACCAGTAAGACAATGCATCACACTGAAGGATCAGCCTCCAGTGGTATAAAGGGATAAAGCCTTGGCTATAACCAAGATGACCTGAGTTTAACTAGTGTCTAAGGCACCTGGCAGAGCTAGCCTGGGAGGATGGGAGTGAGTGGTCACTGTTTGCTCACCCATCCTAGAAGCGTGAAAGTGGTTCTGGCTTCCTACAAGGGTGACACCTAGTGGACGCACTAGTTGTTGCATCCAAGAAGCCTGAGTCTATGAGCACGTGCCACTGTGCACATGCATGCAACAGAGAGAAAATGCAGAGGCACATTCCCTGTGATAGGCCATAGTAGCAGAACTTAGGGAGCCACCACGAGGGAGAAGGTAGCTCCACTAATAGAGGGGTAGGTCACAGCATAACACCAGCAAGCTGGCCTGCTCCCTACTACCCATCTCTCAGCTTTGAGAAATAAATATGTCATTTGAGCTATCTGTGTGGGAATGAATTGGCTGTTGCGCTCTTGTCTGTCTTGGGGATATTCAGATCTCATCCCACACAATGACTGGATCAATCAAGTGTGGGAAGGGGAACCATCAGACTGGACCCTGTGGAGGTGAAAGCAAAAGTTGTCTGCACAAGCGATTGTAAAACATGTTTAGACTAATTATTAGTCTTCACCATGTTCTTTGCAAATCTTTGTATTAAAAGCAATACAAAGGACTGACAAGGTTGTAATACTTTGTGAAAGTCTGTTTTGTTAATTCCGTGAACCCCTATATGCGCGCAGTTCAGTAACACTTAGAAGAGCTGCAGCCTTCATTATGTTTCTTCTTTTTCAATTTTTTTGTTTTTAACTTTTGTGATGCCTGGGTAGAGAATACTGACTTAAAATGTTATGACTGCACTTTGCATCTTTTTCAGTTCAGACAAAACATGTGCAAGCTATGTTTAATCCTTTCAAAATATGTTAAAAAAGCTGAATTGTCACATTATTCCTACCTCTCCTCTATCTGGAAATGTACCTGCATTCTCCCACCTTAGCTCACCCACCCTTCTAACCCTTCAACACCTAAGCTCTATACTAACCTTCTCTACAAAAGGAATAATAACTCTTGTCAGTAGTCTATCTTTCTCTACATTGCAACCTCCCAAATCTAGAAAATCTTGTTTGTTCCAATATGCTATTATAAATATAACTCCAAACTTACTAATGTTCTCAACTTGATAACTACAACGGATTTTAGACCAATATTGTAAATAGTTTTCTTTAAACAGCATATATTTTTGTATTTCTACTTTGCATTTGCTGTGTACTTATATTCTGTGTATTTACTTAAATATGTATCCTACTGTATTTTGCATTGTATTCTGTATATCCCACTGTATGTTGTATTGTCTTGAGCTTTTCTCTCCGGCCGCCACTGAAAACAGGCTCCTTGGGCCCAGTGGACTTCCCCGGTCATCAAACTGGAAATAAATAAATAAATGATATTTTATAAGATGTCCCAGCAATGACAGGATAATTGTACTTGCATCTGCTCTTTCACATAATATGTAGAAGAAAAATATGCATGGATTGTGACCTTATTCTGCCTAAAATGCAATAATTTTTAAGGGATGGTTTTGTTAGTTGTTCCCTATAACTTCATTCTGATTGAATTGAGAAAGAAGTAATTGTTTGCATGCAAGTAGATGAGGAAGTCATAAAACTGGATCATAGAAACCGGATCATAGAACCTCTAATCCCAGACTTGTAAAAAAAGGTCAGTTGTGCAGGCAGATAATAATACACATTAAATTTTTTTTTAATGTTAGTGTTTTTATCTGCTGTATGAGAATGAACTTATATAATTACTACTGGTTCCTGAGAAACATAGTATAACCAGAATTTATATTTTGCGGCATAACCTCTGTAAATTCCATCAGTCTTGAAGGATGACCTTGTTATATCCATATCTATTGTGTTGTACCTGTTTATTTAATATTATATTAATTTAGAACAGCTAGACCTAGAATTCTAGCGCGAGATTTGTGTATTTATTAATTTAGCTGTCAGATCAAATTTTTTTTAAATATTCTGCCGGTGTTACTGATTATTGTTTTCTATTCCTTGTGCAATCACCTTGACCTCTGCATACTTCATTTGTGTCAGCAGTGTGGCAACCTATTTTATTATCGATCAAATTTTATCACCTTGTGGCTGGTATTTATTTATTGTCTGTGGAGAAGGTATTATTTAGCACTGTAGGTTGTTAAGCTGTAGCATCTATTTCCAAAAGCTTCATCACTTAAAGCACATTACTTGTAAGGTATTATTTTTATAATTTAAATTTGGATATAAACTAAGAGTGACATAGTGGCTGGCATGTCTCTAATCCAATAATTTAATGTGGTGACAGCACCTTTTTCCAGAATGAAAGCTATAGGGAAATGGAAAATTCTATTAGCATTTTCTGGGAATTGTATTTGTATATATGTGTAAAAATAAGTTGCTTGAAAGACAGTTACCATTTGTACGGGGTACTAGTAGACAATGTCTTTCATAGAGGGTATAGTGAGAAAGGGAAATGGAATGTTAGGCCAGACACTCAGTTCTGTAAATGGTTAATATATAGCCCACATCTGAATGTGGATGTTGAAGACCATACCCAGGGTAGCAGTGGACATTCTCTTTATGCTCTTGGGTGCAGGAGCCATTTCCTGAATTGGCTAGTCAGTCAGATTTGTGTGCATATGTTTGTACTTTAACCTGTTGGACGTAATGGTGTGACTTGAAAGACCATTGTTGTGGTTGCCATCAGATCTGTTTGGGGTCAGAGAAGTAGATCCAAGGATGATAGCCCTGTCTCTTACATATCTAGCATGACATTTGGTTGCCAGTGATTGATTTAAGCCCAGTCAAGTGCTAACATGGTCATTACACCTGGATGGAAGTGATGGGACTCAAATTCCATTATTGCACAACCTCACATCCCTTGTGATCATTTGATAGACTGCACATTCAATCCATCAAGGCAGAAGATCAATGCTCACTTAAGTAACTGCTAGTGCAAGATATCTGTGGCAGTCGGCTCCCTGCAGGCAGCTTCATCACTGTGCAGCACAGTAGCTTGAGGTCTTGTTCAGGAGCATTAATTCATCTGCTTTTAACAACTCAGCTGTGTTTTACAAGACATGCGGGAAAGTGGCAATATGCCCAATCTGAGGAAGTCATGGATAAAAAGATTTTTATTAAGCTCTTCTCTGACACAAATGCAAGTTTTGCATAAGGTTATATTTGTTGTATTCAGTCTAGAGTCTGTAAAATCAAAAACTTGTAGATAGGATTATGAAAATGCGCAACTAGCTCCAACACAAGGAGCAACACTCTCCTCACAGTTTAAACTCTGGAGTTGTTAAAGTGACCATGAGAGTATAATGCTACAGATGCTGGAGTTGGTCGGATGAAGCTTTTCTTATTTGCATTTGCAAATTCCAGCAGAAGGTTGGTTATGTATGACACATTTCCTAGATTTAAATGAAACCAGGAAACAAGACAGTGATGTTAGTGTCCATTCTGTAGAATCAAATCAGTGATGATAGCAGACTTTGATAGAAAGCTACTTTGTTTATTTCATGATACTTCTTGTCACGATCTGTAGTAACATTTCCCAAATATGAGACAAAGCTACAGTAGTGCATAAAATGAAAGTAAGGCAATGAAAAATATACTAAAAGAAAGCTTATAGTTGTAGAAATAAACATCACGGACAAATAAATATGTTCCTACTGACTAACACAACAAATATACCACTGGATGTTGGAGAATGTCATGAAGCATGTGGTTTGTAAAATGGAAACAAAAGCTTGCGGCTCTGAGACTGTTTTTTTTTTTTATTTATAATTATTAAAAAAATGTGTCATAATTTAAGATACACTAAGCATATGACTAGAAAAAAAAGCATTAAAAGCATTCAGTATAGACTATATAGAACTATACAGAATCCATTTGATAATGGACATTATACCATGACCCCCCATTAATATTCCAAAACGTGCACGCTGATTGGCCAGCGTGCACATTGTAAATCGACTTATACTAATGGAAAAAGGTCCGGTCACCCAGACTTTTTCCATTAGTCGAAGTCTTTTTTAAAACACTGTCTCGCTATGTTAAAGGAGTTTAACATAGCGACACAGGTTTAAAAAAAGCAACGGAGATCTCCGTTGCTTTTTTTAAAGCTATCTCGCTATGTTAAACTCCTTTAACATAGCGAAACAGTTTGTAAAAAGCAACGGAGATCTTGCTTTCTCCATTGCTTTTTTCAAAACTGTCTCACGATGTTAAATGGGTTTAACATAGCGAGACAGCTTTAAAATAAGCAACGGAGATTCTCTGTTGCTTTTTTTAAAGCTGTCTCGCTATGCTAAACCCATTTGACATAGCGAAACAGTAAACAGCAACGGAGATCTTGCTTTCTCCGTTGCTTTTGCCCACAGCTCTGATGTACTGCATAGGCATACACATGCGCAGTTCATCAGAACTGCTGCAGAATACCAGACAGCTGCGGAAGGGCAGCAAGGAGGCATTATACAATGCCATTATTTAAGAAAAGTAATTATTTTTTTTCTTAAATAATGTCATTGTATAATAGCAATAACCCACTTCTGGGTGTGGGTAATGCTGGATTTACCCACGGTTGGCTTTGTTTGGTCCCTCAGGCTTCACCCTTGGGACCAAACCACACCAACCGTGGGTAAATCCTGCATTACCCACACCCAGGCGTGGGTTATTGCTATAATCATCAACCCTCCTCCCACAAGCACACAGGCTTGCACATGAACACACACACACACGCACACACACACACACACACACACACACACACACACACACACACACACACACACACACACACACACACAAACTCATTAACACTGTGAAGAAGCTAATAAAAATTACACCTACTCACAAATGTCCAGACAAGAAAGAGGTAAGCCAGTACACAGGCATTTCACTTTTTGCATATCCTAGTCTCACCTGGTCAGTTTCCTCGTCACATTGTTTTTTTTTTCTGTGCAATGTCTAGCATGTATCATATACTATACGACACTATACCATACTATATTAATTACTAAACCATACTATAGTTTTAGTTTAGATTGTAGACTATATAACATACATTCTGATGAAGAGGCAAAAATCCTCTTCAAGTTGAATGTTTAAGAACAGCTAAGTAGGATATAGTTACATGAAAAGACCTCTATAGAAATGGTAAAGTATGCTCTGTTGGAGCAGCTAAGAAAGCTCAATAAAAAGTAATGACATTCACGTGAATTTGTTGCTTGTCTACTGCTACAATGCTGTGAACTTCTAAGTGAATTCTTATCTTTGTCCACACTGGCAATGCAATGTAATACTTGTGCAATGAGAAGCCATACAGATGTTGTTGTTTGTTATATTATAAAATAGACGTCATCTTTCATTTTTAACTTATCACAATGATCTAAAACTAATCTCAGAGTAGGACAGATGGCAACTTGGAGAAATGAATTTTAAGGCAGGGTAATAAAGTAAAAGGAAGAGATTCAAACAGATGAGGCAAAGGGTAAACCTAGTTATCCTTCAAGTTTGGTCTGAACTTTAAAGAGGAAGATAGAAGTGTAAAACATTTCAAGGACACCTCTAAGAGAGCATGAGAAACATCCTGAGTTTTGGAAAAGCAAGTTTTCCTATGACTTTGATATTTAAATTGATATCCAGGATGGGACACTAAAGCATAGGGATCAAAGATCATATCTGCTGCAAGTTGCTATGTCTAAGATAAAAAAAGAATAATAAAGTTCCAGGAACAGTATTCTATGCTGCTATTATATTCCGTCAGTGCTATAATATTTAATAATACAGGATCACTTTATAAAGGTGTTTATTTGCTGTGAATGATCTTCCAGGATACCACATGGCACTGTTAATGCACAAAATTCCAAGTATGGCTGCATCTTTTTATCTGATGCATGTTATCCATGTTACAAGATTGTATTTCTCACCATTGAATTTAAAAGTTTTGTCCATAGTGTTCCTAATGATGCTTAGCATGAATACTGAACATGCAGTACTGCTACACGATTACCTTATGAATAAAATAGATATGACTAGCACAGTGTGTGGATCTTTGTACAGAACAAAAGAATAAAATAACAGAATGAATGCCTAGAAATTGAACCCTAGAATGCCGACACTATGCACTAGATTCCAAAAGAGTTGCTCGCAGTGTAAGTGACCTACTTCAGTGTAAGGCCTTCTAATGGGGGGGCAGATTCCAAAACACCTGCTCTCAGTGTAAGGAGAGCAAGTATTTTAGAATCTGGCCCTGTGTGTGTATATGTGTGTGTGTGTGTGTGTGTGTGTGTGTGTGTGTGTGTGTGTGTGTGTGTGTGTGTGTGTGTACATGCATGTGTGCACACATATATCTATAGCTATCTGGCTAGATAGATAGAGTTTAATATGTCATTCCTACTGGGATTATCCCTATTTTTAGAGAACACCCAGAGAGTAATCCCTTAAAACAATAGTGTATATGGATTACATTAGTATATGTGCAGAAAGTATAATAATCAAGCACAGTTGTAATGCACAGATACATAGCAGATATAAAAACTGGGGGCATCACTTTGGAGATCCCTATAGGGTTGATAAAAATATACTGAAAAACAAAATATACATATAAATATGCATATAAATGTACATATACATATACGCATACACATGTGCACATGTATATACATATACATTGCAAGGGACACAGTAATAAGGTAGTAAACAAGTCTGCATAAGTGTTGGTGTCAGTCTACAACAGCTGAAGCAAAGGTAAGTAATTTAGCATTTTGTATAAAATAGTTTCCATTTTGTGAGATGAAATTCATGTGATTCTACAGGAATTGCATCTAGCTGGAGACTGTATTACAGCATTGTACCTTAAATGAGGAAAGGTCCTGTTGTTATCTCATGTGGGAGCTCAGTTAATTCCCAGTAGCCGATAATTATGTGCTTGGAATTTTTTCACCATTAACTGCTTTATTTTAACATCAGTTGGTATTTAATAGTTCATCTTAAGTCCCATGGTAAGGGTGTATGTACCAGGTGAGCAAGTGTTGAAATCTGCAAGGAGTTACTGAAAATTAATTTGAGAGTAAAGGTAATATATGCATTTGGGTTTGTTTTCTATCGATAAGTATGCTGCAGTGGTGAGATCAGTTTGGTTTACCAGTTGTGAATTCTGCAGTTTTGTTTAGTAGGTTTACATAAGCAAATTGGTTGTACCACTTCCCAGTTTAAGATAAACTTTTCGCAAGTTTGTTCTTGGTTTTGGGCAGTAAGATATAGGCCTACATTTTAGAGCACTCCTATTTTGTTTATTTCTTTCACTGTTGTTCTTATGAGCTGCTAAAAGCACAACTTGCTGTTGACATGATGCTCAAGTCCTACCAGTGAGGCATACTCGCTGTATTTGTCCTGACAACTGTTAAAGTGAAGTCTGATTTAAAGTTCTGTTTTGATTATAATTGCTTTTGTTTTCTTCTTATTAAGAAGATTGTTTTGACTGATTCAATCTCTTATAGCCTTTTGAAAAATAGAGGAAGCCTTTTTTGTTATATATCTGTTAGCTGGATAAGCCCAGTGGACAAAAGTGTACTTTTTGAGAGAAGATTGGGGGGGGGGGGTAGGACACTCTCTGGTTAATTGACATGCTCAGAGTCACACAGGAGGCAAATGAGTTGGTACAACAAAATTCTCTCACTTCATGCATGAGACTATGGGGTGTTGATAATGCCAAATGCTTGATAAATTGAGGAATGCTGTAGCATTTGGTAATCCTTTGTCACAGGAATCTACTTGTTAGAAAAACTATTTGGGCATTGTGTTCAGCTTCAAATTAGAATGTCAGTGATATGGTTGTGGCTGGACAGAAATGTTGATTTATTATATAAAATGAATTGTGGTATTTTGAAAAGTGGGCTAAAAATTCTTATATGCCTGTAATTATCTACTTTGTGAAAGCTTCCTCCTTTATATAATAGAATTAGTTTGATCTGATTCCAGATAGTAGGGGAACAGCCCTCTTTCAGACCAGGAGTGATGATTATTAAGTGATGTAGGTATGTGACAAGGGATTCATTTTTAAGTATTATTGTGGGAGTGAGTCAATGGATGTTGGTTGGTGGTCCTATAATTGTATATATTTTTTATATTTATTAGAAGCAGCATGAGTGTTGGAAGCTGTTGTTAGCTAATTATGCTTGTGGGTTTACTCTACTGGCTGAGGTGATAGCTTGGCTATTGCTGTATTTGCTGACTGTGGAGCTGAAATAGTAAATAAATAAGGTCCCTGCTTTTAGATGTTCTGGTTGGTCCAGAGTGGTGTCATCCCACTTTTCGTTATTATGTAGTTGTCTATTGATAGAGTTCAAAAAGGCTTGAGGATTCTCAGCTTTTTGTATTGAAGGGCGCAGTAGTGGTTTTACTGTATGCTTCTGAGGAGTCTTTGACATCAGCTATATGCTTCTCTGATTTCTTTTTTTGTGCTGAGGTTGGTGTATTGATTTCCTTGTTTTTTCACAGGCTTTATGTCACCCTCTATTAGTTCTTGATGGGTCTTGCTTGACATGTAAATTGATTGTTTCCATTTACTTTTACTTTACAGTATGGTGCATACTTGTCCAATAATTGCATTAGTATTGAAATGAAGATTTTCATGGCATCATTAATGTCTATAGCCTTGCAAAGGCAATTAAAGTTTCTATTCTCTAACAAGCCTGTTAAACAAAGAGTTATAAGTGGAAAAAAAGTATTAGATTATCTGCATCTTGTCAGTGATCCCCTATTTAAACCACAGTGCACCTGCACTGTAAAAGAGGCAAAACACAAGGGCTAGGATTCAGAAACATTTGCTGCATTGCAGAAAACAATTGTGTGTGACAAATGGCCACATGCAGGGTGTGCATGATTCAAATATGTACTAAATATGAGCAGGGTAGACAGGGGGAGGCTGAGCAACACAGTCTCAGTGTATACTAATGGTGATATAATTGGGCCATAATGAGCAACATTATTAAAATGAGGGACTCTGTGTATGCAAATGGTGATTCAGAAATATATAAAGACTATAACTGAAAGCACTACTGCCAATGAATATGACCACTATAAATCCAGGACTTACAGGACAGGAACAGCAGAACAAGGTTAGGGGTACCTTCAGCCATGACAAATGTTAAAACGCAACAGACTTTTTCCTGTTACTTCTAATTGTACTATTGCCACCCTCAGAGGCACCACATCATCTAACCTTGCTTAATATTTTAAGCATTTTATGACCTAGAAAATATAGGCTGCCATTGTGTGTACCGAATTATCATGTAGGAGCTCAGTGATATGCATTGCCCCATCCGCAGGGCCATGGGAGTTGTGGAGTACCTGTCTCATGGGATACTAAGATATGCTGTGGGTTTGAGAATACTTGCTGCAGGGACCTTCCAGGAACCAACAGTGATGTAATATGGGCATTCTAGGCATCTGCCTCAAGGATATTCCTCAATACTATGCCACATCATGTGAAAGAGAATGTGTGGTTTCTTTGCACTACAGGGGAGAGAGCTAACACCATGTGGGACTTTTATGATACAGCCCATTTACCTGATGCACTGAGGACCATAGACTGCACCCACATTAAAATAAAGGCCCCACCTGGTGAACTGGGAAGGAGGTACGTTAACTGCAAAGGTTATCACTTTGTGAACTGCCAGGTGGTCTGTGATGCACAGGATATAATCTGCAATCTGTCTGCAGGCCGGACAGTATATATGACTCCCACATATGATACACATGTTGCACATATCAATGGTTTCTAAGGGGCCATTTTCCCAGGATCATGTTATTGGCAATGCCAGATATGCTCTGGAGCCATGATCAATGATACAAATCATAAATCCACAGACCATGGCAGACAGTGGCTGACATTATGTTGTTACTAATCTAGATCATCCTTGAATGTGTATTTGAGCTGATGAAGGCATGCTTTCAATACCGGGATGCACCTGGCAGTGCCCAGCAGTATGATAGTCACATGTACCGAGATATTCTCAGTATATGCAATGTTACTTAATAT
>NC_056731.1:1158542225-1158589725 GCF_019279795.1 Protopterus annectens
ACCTTAATGACTAGATCTGTCAGAGACAACATGCCCTACACTGTCAATCTGCATATCTGGGCGGGGGGGGGGGGTCTACAGTCACAGAAGCCATATCAACTGATTGGGTAGGGAGTCTGAATTCCGTATTCCCCATGTCCAGCAAACCCCCCCCCCCCTGACATGCCAGCCATTTACTTCCATCATTATCAGACACAGACTCATCTCCAACATCAGGTAGTGGTATCTGCATGGTAGAGGAGCTGAAAAGTACTTCATCTGTGAATATACCAAATAAAACTGCCCACAATAATTATGTCTTTATTTCCTGTGAAAAAGTTATAAGCCTGACAAATAATGTTAGAACATAAAAAGACAGACCTTACCTTGTGTAGGTGACCTCACTGTTTGAAACCATGATTCTCCAGTACTACAAAGGACGTTTACATTTTGTGATATGCACTATAGTATACCGTAAAGCATTTTGCATTTACTGCGATACAAATCTTAGACACTTGGAGCATCTATTGTGTGTTTAAATGTTACTGTTTTTTGCATTAGTTCTGCAGCATAACAGTCATTAAAACATTAAGTATTAAGTGAAACAACATCTTCCCCGGGATTCAATAAACTCCATGTAGGCTCTGTGCGAAGTCTACACAGAGTTTACATGTGTGAGCAGTGGTGCGCGGCAAGCGGCAGCATGCACCACTACGCAATGCATATTCATGCCCTGTGTTGCATCTAAGTGAGGTTTTATGGCCGGCAACAGTGTTGCCAGCCAGGAAACCATATAAATGAACACAAACAGCAATTCTGTTTAAAGCAGAGTGCCTACAGTCCGTGGTTTTGCATGGAATGTCACAATGATCACCAGGGCTTCACAGATAGCTCTCAATCGGTTAGTTCAACACATCTGCACAAAGGCCAACATAATGTAGGGACAATTACCCAGAAATAGGGACGTATTATATATGCCTCATAGAAATGTGGTTGAACTACATATTCTAAAGGAGGTGAAGTATGAAACTCAAATATACCTCTCAACCTCTTAGAACAGGGAATCTGGACAAAGCCATAGATAATGGGGGAATAAAAGCCCAAAAATATGGACAGTGTTTAATATTGCACTTACAAACTTAGAAAGCTGAGATAGAATAATAAGTAAACAGGGGAATCACTGCTCAAAAGTTCAGCTACAACACGCAAATCTGAGACAGTTGAAAGAGGCAAAAATCCTTAAAACAGCAGCACCATATACTTAATGTACAAAAGACTCTTCAGTCCGCCTGTACTAAACAATATACTTTATTAGACAAACGACTCTTCAGTCCACTTTTAACACAGGATTTTTGCCTCTTTCAACTGTCTCAGATTTGTGTGTTGAGATAGAATAATAGGATTGACAGTAGTATGAATTTTCTGAAGAGCATGAAGTTTGAAACCCAAATATCTCATTTTCTGACTTCAATCTGCAATTACATGACAATGATTTGCCAGAATACCAAATTTTTGTATGAGGAAAAGATAAAAAATATGAGAAAGAAATGTAGACATTCTGCAAAAATCAGGACAGCTGAGAGGTTTTACTGAAATTAATTTAATATTGAGTCAGATAAGTCCTGATATCATTCCAGTGATATGACAGAAAGCCACAAAGTTGATAACACATCTGGATGTCCTGGGAATATCTGGACAATTGAGAGATATGAATGTGAAGTATATGGTCCAAACATAGTACAGGACAGTGTATCTACAGTGCAGAGTATTGTGATATTCCATTCCTGGCATTCTATACTGAAGGTGTGTAAATGGTCTGTAATGGTAGATGGACTGCCATGTAAAGTAAACAGTCAGGGGAAGTGTGTGTATTGAATAGGGACACACAGATGAATTGTAAGAATGGACACAGGGAAAGAACACAAGTGAAGCAACCTAATGTACAGCAGATAAGGACATGTCAATGGAAGATGGTTTTAGCAGCAACATCAATCGCATTATCTATATGGTTCAGTGGGGACTGTAGAGTGAAAATGTGTTTTATGTTACCATCACACAAGGTGAAATAACAATGGGGAGGATGTCTGTGTGAGATAAGCATCCTTACATGAATAATACAGAGGACATCTATTAGGGATCTGACACACAGTTGGGGTAGGTTGTATATTGTGAAGCTGTGCAAACTAATATACCTGAATATGAGTGCAATCTCAGTAGACGTCTCCAGCAAGTGGGGCACAGGTAAAGGCTCATGGACAATATCAGAATAATACCACCATTAATCCCATGCCTCTGACATAACATATATGATTTAGAGTGATAAGAGAAGAGTGTGTTCAAACACACTTGAACAAGTACTGTGATACATCCACACTCTATTAGCGTAACCATGCACACTGTCCTGGCACTTTAATATCTGCTGAAGGTGTTAGGAGGGATACTGCTATAACTGTATGCAACATTATGATCAATGCAGGCTAGTTGACTGGTGTGCATGGCATATATATATATATATATATATATATATATATATATATATATATATATATATATATATATATATATATATATATATATATATATATATATATATATATATATATATATATATATCAATCCGCACTGTTACAAATGATATACATGTCAGTAATGTTGTCAAACAACTACGTATGTAGTGTGTGCATCAGCAGAACAGGTGGCACACATGCATCTGGTGTAATAATTGATTGGTGGTCCACACCATCAGACAGTCATGCATATTCTACAAAAAGAATAAGCTGTGTGACAGTTCACTGTGACAAAATGTGGTACACTTCAGTTACACATCATTGGAAGATGTGCAGGGAGGTACATGAAGAATGGTGCATTGTACTCAGTGGTGTGATGAAGGCTGGGAAGTATGAAGGCATTATGGCCTCTGATTTGGATGCCTTTCACGTACCCAGTACATGTGTTGAATTCAAGGAAGTAGTCAGTACTGTGAACACATACTGGTGGACATTCCACATACCATCTACCCCCAGGACATGGGTCACATACCTATTGGTCAGGAAAGGACCTAGCAGACATCCCTGATGTGCAGACCTATCACTGGACATGAGATATAGGTCATTCATACATTTCAACATAGTGAGATGCCACATATGTGACACACTGGTCTACCCACTTGGTGATATAGCTGTTTATGGCCACATATAACAGTGTTGATTGAATACCTCACTGTGGATTTGTGCCAATCAAGTTCCACAAGATGATACTGTTGTCTTCATGCATGCCCTCAATGACCTCTTTTAGGACATATATCAAATATAACAGACTTGATGTAGCATTAAAAACTCATACAGGTCTGTTCACACAGCTGGAATATTACTAGTGTCCATTTAGAAGAGGTCCATGATGGCATGTTGATCTACCTCATATTTGAGGAGAGTCAGGATGTCTCTATACATGCATGCATCAGGTGCTGTTCCCCCAACTCAGATCGATGCATGTGGATGTACACCTTTCTATGGAAACATAGCCCATATGGAGGGTGTGTTGAAATGCATATTCAACTGTATCAGGAAGAAGTATGTCCTGAGTAACACCATAGGTAATATGTGATGTTGTCATAGCCTAGTGATTCCGTGTGATAGGCCTGGATGAATGTAAGACAGTGCATACTGCCTACCGTGATCTGGCCTAGGGTTTTGACATAATACCCATGCAGGTATCATTGAGAAACCCTTCCAGCTGGGGATTAATCCTTACATCACTAGATGGGTAACCAATTGGCTCACCAACATAACACATACTGTGAACGTTGGTGAATCAATCTGTACTAGTAGAGTTGTCACCATTGGCAAAGCCCAGGGATCTGTGCTTGGCCCTTCACTGTTTGGACTCTATTTCTTAACAGTTTAGGCTAAAGTATATGGTCTTTCGCTTACCAAGTTTGCTGATTCTTGCATATTAAGTGCAATCATTGAGTCCATCAATGATGATAACATAGTACTGGAGGAGGTAACACAGGCAAATGACTGGTGACAAAGGCACACAATTGACACATATATGCAGAAATGTGTCTTTTTTATGCTGTTTGTCTGAAAAATGGAATTCCATGTTAATCACAGCATTGACATAATTCCTACTATACTGAAACTGAGTGATGTAAGCACTGGGAACACATGTAGATAGCAATCTGAACTTTAACCACCAAGTGTCCATACTGGTATTGAAAGCCTATGTTGTGCATATCATAAGTCATGCCATCATATTCAGATCTTAGAATTGTATGACAGCACTGTATTTGAACCTCATTAGAACAGTAATAGAGTATAATGCTCTCTTCTGCATGTACCTCACCAGACACATGCAGCAGCTGGAGAGACCACATGGCTTTCTCACCAAGAAAACACAGGGTCTACAAACCATGTCATGATGTATGTGGATAGATTAAAAGCCATGTCACTGTAATATGTCTCACATAGGATGAAGTGACATCTATCTAGCCTCCAGTCCAGTCTCTGACCCTGCCCTGGTAGGAGTACTGCATATCCAGAAATCTGATATAGCTGATGACATCAGCAGTGTCTGTTGAGGAAAATATGCTAATAACAGTGTCCTACATGCTGTTGTAAAATGCTCCCTGTAATGTCAAGCAAAAGTGGACACACACAAACACACACACACATACACACATGCACGCTCGCCCACACACACACACACACACACACACACACACACACACACACACACACACACACACACACATACACAGTTGACTGCAGTGAGAACAGAACCCATACCTAAGTACACAGACTACAGAACACAGTACCATACGCAAGCACAATGACACAAGTTTGAGTTTTACAAAAGTGCAGGTCAATTTATAGTAGATTAAATCAGTGGGCCATGTGGGAGAGAAGAGGTTAGGAGGCCTGCATGAAATGGATGTGTAGGCATCTGCAAGTATCAAAATACTGTCAATCCATGGCATTGGAGCAATAACTGTAGGATACACACTACTGCTTTTCTGTCTAGATGTACACACCCACACACACACACACACACACACACACACACACACACACACACACACACACACACACACACACACACACACACACACACATTCTCTTAATAAGTACACAGACTAAAAAACACAGTACTTTATGCAAGCAGCATGGCACAAGTTGATTTTTACAACAGTGCAGGTCAACTTATAGTAGATGAGATCAACAAGCCATGTGGAAAACTAGATTTTGGGAGGCCTGCATAGGTTAATATGAGCCTACTAGCCTAATGGCCCTAGGGTATTTACAAGCCTATCTGTGCAAAAACATAAGTACCCTTATTGAGCATAGTTAAATGTTCTTTGTTAGTAGAGCGATTTTTGTGAGCAGCACCAATTGGCCCTGTCCATGATGAACATAGGTGCCACCCCATAGGTGATTTTACAATCACCCAACCTGTTGTCAATGTTGCCTTGACCAGGGTCATTGAGGAGCACTGCTTCACATACAGTGGGAGCCTATTACAGAAAAGTGTCAATTGCTGGGGGATATATTTGTCTCCCCAGCATGTTCTGTTTATGTCGCTGGCTAGGTTGAGAACCCTGGAGCAAATTGTTCTTGTCTCATTTGATTTGCAGATGCCCAGCATTTCCAATAGGGCAGGGTCTGAGACTGCTCTGAAGGCCAGGTATAGGTCTTCTTTCAGCAGGCTGCATGATACTGATTATAGTGACAGATTTTTCAGTCTTTCCATGTATGTCATGTTTGGAGGCCTTGGATATTCCCAGCCAATAACCTCTGTATTTTCGCCAATTAGTTCAGGTGTCTTCTGGTGAAGTACAGACAGAAAGAAGCATTGTGCTCAATTAGTTGTCTGATAAGGGTAGAGTACAGCAGAGCTATGATATCTCTGGTCTTGGAAGTGATGTCCATATGTATGAGGTGCGCAATGCAGAATGTGTGCCTAACCACTATGGACAAATAGTGGTGAATGTGTAAATTGCTATCAATATGTGTTCCCAAGTCTCACACTGTGTTTGAGCTTAGAGGGGTGCTATATATATCTTAATTAGCAGGGTTACTTCATTGCCAAAATGGGGAATGAGGCATTGTTTGCTTTAAGGTCCAGTCTGTGAGTGTGACACCAATCATTTGTCCGTGTCAGCCCCTTCTGTAATATGTTACTATCATTGGAGGAATCTATTTGAGTGTGTCCACTTAACAGTCATCTGCAAACCTGGCAAACCACAGGCCATTTACCATTACCTGTGCTTCAGGGAAGTTTCCAAGCAGTTGTGGGCCCAGCATAGATCCTTGTGGTATTCCACTGGTAAGTGGCTAATAGTGGAAGTGCAGTCCCCAACTTTGAGAGTGTGTGTTCTGTCTGTGAGCCAGTTACCTATCCATCTAGTATGGCATAATTCTCAGATGGTAGATTTTCACTATGAGACTTGAATGGGGTGACAGTGTGAAAGGCCTTGCATAACTCAATATAGGCAGTATGTCCTGTTATCCCTCATCCAGGTCTTTGGGATCAGTATGAAAGAAGTCGACAAGGTTCAATAAGTAAAATCTACCCTTTACAAAAACAAAATGGGCCGGGTCAAGTATGTTGAATGTCAACTAGGTCCCTGTGGATGAGATCCATGCCGATTCCTTCTGTAGTCTTGCAGATAAGGCTTTTTAGGCTTATGGGCCAATAGTTGTATTTCTGCATGTTACCAGATTGATGTGCATGGCATATCACACAACATTTGATATTACTTTTTGTAGTGTAGGTGATATATGTGTAGCAAAAGTACTGAGACACCAGGGTTGCAGTGCTGGGGTGAGTGGCAACACATGGCTGTATTGTAAATATATGACATACTGTTCATAAGTTTATAGGTTGGTACTAGGCTATCGGCCTTAGGCCTATACAAGCCTAGTCATAACAATTCCCTGGCTATTTCTTCCCACGATATTTACTTCCTTTTACTTTCCATTTTACTTCCCTGTTAGATAAGGCCTTCAGTTTGCAATGTTTCCACATGTAATTTCATGTCATAGACAGGAAATGGACAGTAAACAGTAATATATAATAATATTTACTTTTCCATAGTGTGTCAAGCAGATGGTTTGTGCAATGGTTGGCAGTGTATACATATGTGAGATACATATTTGTATATAGTTAAGCAGTGCACAAGTGTGAGCTGCATTGCAAAGTCTGACAGTTAGTATTGAGTCTATGAAACACACCTTCTGCTTGACTGACTCTGTGGCAGCATGAGTTAATGCATTCATACATTCATTTTTGGGCCCAAATGGCACTGGGTTCGAATCCGGGTGCATTTAATACTTTTAAATACTTTTAATTAAACATTAATAATGTAATAACATGAATTATTTGCAGTACATGTGTTGCTGTGTGTTGGCATACGGCAGCAGTGTTAGGCAGCATTCTGTGGAGATAATTGCAGCAGTTTGCCACCACTCACTGTTGCTGCTCTTTGGTGCATGATATGCATCTCTGCACAAACATGGCACCCAACAAATGTAGGGATCCATTGCTTTTTCAGCAACTTATGTATGTTGTGTGTGATTCTATTTTTTTATCAGATTAAAGTGGTGAAAATGGGGTTCATAGGCAAGTAGTGAAATGAGGAGCAAGCAGGGTGAAGGACAAAGGGAAAGCAGGACAGAAGTGTGCAGGAGGGAGGTAGGAAGGAACCATAGCTATCCATTTCTTTAACAGTGTAAACTGAGAATATGTGCAGGATATTAATTGAATTTGGACTTGTAAACTGAGAATATGTGCAGGATATTAATTGAATTTGGACTGTCACCTTCATAGAGAGAGGTGACCACAAAGCAATTATATTGTATAGCCAACTGGACCGAATAAAGTGTGTCAAGAAGACACATGTGCAAAATAGGGAGATATGTATGGGATGATTTTTTTGTGGGACAGATGCCCATTTATTTTTTATTTGAGAGAGAGAGAGAGAGGAATGTTGGGAAGGGACATATGTATCTCTGGGTCAGGTAAATTGGGTAGTTGAGGAAGCAACTGCAGACAGACAAGACAAACAAGACAATAGCCAGGGATGGTTATGGACACATAAGGTTGGGGGACTCCATGATTGGGGAGAGGGTGGGGACAACACAGGACCATGGCTGTCAAGCTTGGAGACAGTGAGAATAGAGTCTCACCCACTGGACTGTCATCACTGTTACCTTACTCCACTGGTGGCTGGAGTGCTTGACATCTACTACTATGGGACATGATGGAGACCCTACATTGCTCTCCAGTGTGTGGGATGCCATTGGCACTGGATATAGCCTGGGCTAAACTATTCCATGCCTCAGACTTGTACTGGAGCCAAGATAGTCCTCTTGCAGAAGCCATTGGCTGTGGTGCTTTACTAGGAGTTCAATAAAAATCCTGGACTCTTGGACACCCCACCTCAGTGTCCTAAACCTGGCACCTTCCCCACTAATACCAGCCATGTCTACCAGCAGATCTAGGGAAATGGAGAGTTGATGATTTCCTGCCAATTCCAGTTATCATGTTTACTGGAATGTACACACCCGAGCAATATGTTTGCATGATGGTAAGCAGAGAGCAGCAGTGCCAAGCAGTGAGAAGTATCCATCCTTCATATATATAATTATTATCAGCAACACTACCTTAAGTGTTATAAGTGAGAGTGAATATAATGGGAAGTGGGACAACATTAAAAGTGTATGGAATACTCTCTATTAGAACCAAGAACCAGGTAGATGACAGTCGTACACTTACACCTGTTGCCACAGGAAAGTTGAAATAATGCTTCTTCATGTTTCAGTTCATTGCTATCAAATGCAATGCTAAAACAGTAAAACTATGGTTGCACACACTGTACTAGAACCCAGGACCATCTGTACTCCAGCCCTACACTTATACCTGCTGCCACAGGACTACTTACATGACATTCCATAATTTAATAATCATTATTAAGGTCTTTCTGTTAACCACTGTGCAGTGCTGCTTAGCGGGTTTGCGTGGTGCCCAATATAATTAAATGAATGCGTGCAGTTTCTATTTTTGGCTGTCTGGGTCCTGTCTGCTTCCTGGGTGGTCCAGTTGTCCAGTTTGCACATTGCTGTACTTCACGCAAATGAGAGAAGCACAGCCAAACCTGCCATTCATTCCCTCTGTTCCTGTGATTGCAAAAGTGCAACATTGCGCAAGCACTGCCCCTTAAAAAAATTAAAATAATAAAATAATAAAAAAATGAAAAGCAAAAATGAAAAACAAGGGAAAAGTGGCTGAGATGAGGAAAAGCGATGGATGACATATACGCAACAAAACATTAGTACACATGAGGTATTTCTACAGAGGTCTGGATTTGATATTTCACTCCACTGAACCTTCAAATCACAGTAAGGGTGCCTTATCCCTGAACTCTTTGCCACACAAACAGTTTTGCACCAAGAAAGTGAAATCATTCTGCATACAATCAACTGCAACATCATCTACAGTAATATGACACCATACCCTCTCTAACATAGATGACAAGCAGGCAGGGTATTTTGTTTAGATGCTTTAATACATAGAAACACATCAGGATGGATAACAGCATCATAAAATATAAACAAACTGATTAACAGAGGGATCTTACATACATAGATGCTTATATCTTAACAGTTTAATACAAAATGGCAGTCAGACGTGCATATGCTCAGTATTTATACACATGTGTAAGCCTTGGATAGCTTCTTAAAGGTACACACACACATTGATCTACATTCTCTTTCTTAAAAAGATTTTCCTTGGTAAAAGCAACATTAGAGTTAGACATCCATTATTATAGACATTAGAAATGAACACAATGTTCATGTCCAAGTTGTGGTGTACCTATTACATGGTCTTGAGATACGACTCGATCACATAGCATAACAATCTGGACTGAATTTAGCAACAGAGGCAGTCTTCAGTGAACAAATCGTATCAGGAAATTCTGGATTTGTCACAGGAATGGCAATATTCTCTGGAACTTCCTGTGGAACTGGAACACTGGACAACTTACTCTGAGATAAAGAGTGTTTCTCGCAGGCTATGTGCTGCAGTAAAGGCTCAGACACCAGTCTCAAATGTTTCTGATTCCATCTAAACTCTGCTCCTTGTGATTCCATAATGTATGATCTCAGTTCTGGGCAAATATTCTTCATGACACCAATCTGATCATAACCTTTGGATGTTTGCATCCTTACCATTTCTCCTTCTCATAATGGATTGAGCAGTTTTCCCCCTCTCCTGCATTGACAGCAGGTGCATACACATATCAATGCTCCCTTTCAATAGCTTCTGACCCAGCTAAATTAAGCAGAATAAATGCCTTTGTACAGTCATCTTTATCAGAAAATGCAGCCTGTATGAAAATGTTGTACTCTTGCTCAAACACTCTCCAGTTCTCTGCAGTATTATTGTCAAACACAAATGCACTGGGTTTTCAAAGTCCATCTGCCATGCCCACAAAATATGCACAAACACACTGGAAAATATGGCCCTTGTAATTATGTATGAACAAACTGTTTTGTGAACTTGTAATAACATTCACATGCATAATAAACTCTTCAGAGTACTGTACTTTGCAAAATATGCTCTGTAATGGCTGTATTTTGAGAAATAACTTTACTGTAATACTGCACAAATGTGAACACTTTATACACTTCTGATAATAAACTTGGATATCTTTAATTAATATGAAAAATATGTGCTAAGCAAAATATGTAGTCATTTCATCTTATTTTATTCATTTTATGTAATTCAGACCATATTACAAACATTTTCTGTAGTAATTTGAATATCAATATCAAACATAGTTTGTGTGAATATCGTTTAGAGTTGTCTGTATGCCTCATTTCATATTTTGCAAATAAGTAATAGTTTTGAGCATGTTTTAACATCTGAAATTTGTTTCTGACCTGTTTTGTGAATTTTGCATGCAGTAGGGATGATTCACTGCTCTGTATTCCTCCAATGACAAACAGGTGCCTCTCGGACATAAGTGGAAGAAACTGGAACTCTTTCTGGCAACAAATCGTTTTGGCCATTCTTCTTCTAACCTCATGTCCCTTAAGACATGCTGCTTCTGAAACCATGTAGCTTGTCCCTCTCTAAAATAGATGACAAGCAGGTGGGGTATTTTGTTTAGATGCTTTAATACATTGAAACACATCAGGATAGATAACAGCATCATAAAATATAAATGAACTGATTAACAAACAGATCTTACATACATACATGCTTACATCCCAACAACTTTACTGCAGAATGACAGTCAGACTTGCATGTGCTCAGTATTTATACACTTGTGCAAGCCCTTGGATAGCTTCTTAAAGGTACATACATACATGCACATTGATCTACACAACTGTCATTTTTACATTTACTTTTGGATGTAGTGCACTGAGTGATCACACAACCAGTTATGATTATTGCTTGCAAGTATATAGCTCTATGTTACTGATCTGTGTTTGTTGGTAATTCTTATCTTATCTGACCAGTTTTCTGACACAATCAGTCTGTAAGCCATTCTATATCGTTGGCCTTAAAATATGTGAGGATATTAAATGGTAATAATATTATATTCAGTTGCCAACAAATTAAGGGGAGGCTGGATGTTAATGAACAGAACCTGTGAATTGTGTGCTACTTACTTACATTTCCCACCTTGGCAAAATACATCTAACACTTTGTAAGTCTAAGCTGACACAGCCACTGGCTGTAGGGCAGTGTGCACTGCCATTGTGTTTACCTTCTCCCGACTAGTAATCATTCACAGTTGCAACCCATTAAACACAAACACTGTGGGAGTGCCTGCACTATGTTTACACGTGCTACATGGAGGCAAGGATTTAGGATTCAGCAATTCTAATGAGTTCACACCTCATTTGCATCTTCTTCATGCTGACAGCCCTGAATCTACACCAGAAAATGCAACTGGTAGCCAGGGAACCTAAAGGTGAGCAGACCTGTTTATGTTGTGAACACAGAAGAGAGGCTATTACTTTGGGATATATCTGCACAGAGGATTACTGATTTTGAGAAGGTATGCCTGCATTTTACTGCATATGCTTACATGCAATTATGAATAATCTGTTAAATAGTATATATATATATATATATATATATATATATATATATATATATATATATATATATATATATATATATATATATATATATATATATATATATATATTAGCAATGGCTTTTATACTTTTATCAGTGTGCGTTAGAAGTGTACTGATGGCATGGGCAAGTTTGTCAGGCATTTCACAGGTATACATGATATGCAATACCTTCACATGGAATATTCTGCATTGAATCTTTACTATGTTTCAGGGAATGTTATTTGATAGCAGTTTTAACATTTCAAAGATGTTTTGTTAGCCAACTGTGTCATTAGCCTGTTCTTTTGGAAGTGGGGGAGCAAAGCTGCATTTCTGTTATGACACAAACAAGGATATGCTGTTATTGTTACTGTCCTTTTTTGCATCCAGCCTGCACATATAAGTCAAATATGTCTCTTCTATCACATGTTAAGGCCATTTCTGTACAAATCTCTCACCTTTCACTTGCTTACACTACCAAGTAAGAAAATGCAAGGATATGCCACTCCTTCATGTTATTATACAATACACTCTGGGTTCAAGACTTACCTTGTAAATGCAGCAGTTGTCACAGTTTTAGTTCAGGGATGACTCTGCCTGATGCAAACAGTACACAACCAATACATGGGGGGGGGGTGAAGGTTGTGAGAGTTGCCTGGCATCAATATTACTCTATGTGCATAGGAGGAAGGTTTTAGGCCATTAGGTGGTGAGTGAGTGTGCTATGCATTATCTCTAAGACAATGGGAGGGCATTTTGAGTATGCCTACATCTGCTTACACCCACAGCAGCTGGTGGTTCCCCTTCTGACTCCTCACCTGCCTGTGGTTGTGGTGACCTTGGCATTGGTGATGGGATGTATGCTCCTTACCCTTGATGATCCTGCTGAAGCTGTTTTCTCAGGATGATGTTGTGTAGCATGGCATATACTGTGAATATTTCAGTACATGTCCATGGACTGTACTATAAGGCTCCCCTAGAAGTATCTAGGCACTGGAACCATGACTTCAGCAACTCAAACAGATGCTCTGATATTTATGGTTTGAGCGTGTGCCTCATTATGAAATTTTTTGTGGGTGTGTGTGCATTTCTGATGGGTGTTATCAGCCATGGTTCCAGTGCATAACCTGCACCCCCCAGTAAATGGTGCTGTGGGATGTCCCCTAGTGAACATCTGGTACATTTGGTAGGTGTGCCAGATATGTGAGTCATAGTAACTGCCAGGGTTGCCAGCACACATGTTCAAGATGATTCCCTTGGCATTACACATGACTTAGCAGTTATTAGAGTGGTAACCCTTTCTGTTTATGTAAAACCTACCCTGTTCCCCTGGTGGTGCCTTACTTTTTATATGTGTGCAATCTATGGTACCCACTACTTCAGGGAAGTGTGCTACATGGTAGAACTCCTGCATATTTCTGGCCTTCTCCTAAAGTGAAAATAGATGTGGTCACTGACATGTTGGAATGTAGCATTCAGGAATTGATGGAGGATCCTAGATGCTGAAACCTGTAACACTCCCAGCATGCCCCCTGTTGGTCTCTGAAAAGGTACCTGTAAATAAGATTCTAAGTGCTACACATACCTTTGTCTCCACTGGGATGAGTTACCCTCCATTGACCCTGGCTCTGAGTTTAGGACAACAGAGGTTGCAGAGTTCTCTTAGTGTGTCCCTATCCACCCTGTGGCATTCTACAATTTCCACATCATGTAGGTTATGAAAAGTTAAACAGGGCCTGAAAACTCTTCTCCTTCTTGGTCTAGGTCTATTGGCAGCAGCAGCCCCTAACATTCTTCCATGTAGACTCCTTCCCATGGCTGTAGTCCAATAGGTTTTGGAATTTGCAGGAAAAACTGTCACTGAGTCTACATGGTTGCTTTATAGCTTGTTGAGTAGCTCCACTGTGTTGGATTGGTTGATTAGCATGCAAGTCTGCTGCTTATGCTGTAATTAGCATGCAACAGTGTTTACCTTGTTTGCACAGTGGTGCGTGCCTCTACACGGCGCTTACTGAATCTAAAACTCTGTGCTACCATGTAGGGCTTATTGCATTTCATGTCTTCTATTGTTTACGTCTTGATGACTGTCATGCCTTACTGCATCTCATCAGTTATAACGCACAACATACCTTTCAACTTCTAAAAGCAAACAATT
Organism: Protopterus annectens; assembly: GCF_019279795.1. Classification (NCBI taxonomy): domain Eukaryota; kingdom Metazoa; phylum Chordata; order Ceratodontiformes; family Protopteridae; genus Protopterus; species Protopterus annectens. The sequence continues at coordinate 1,158,556,494 of NC_056731.1, forward strand.
TGGACAAAGCTAAAAGGCCCAAATTCAGGGACAGATTTTAACTATTGTATTTATAAACTTCGAAAGTTACTAAAATACCAAGTTTTGAATTAGAGTGTATTTTCTGAAAGGTATGAAGTTTGAAAATAAGAAGTATAACATTATTTATTGGCTCCATTCCTCAAAGACTTGCCAGAAAAAAACATACATTTTGTGAGGAACAGACCCAGAATATGAGGTAAAAATCTGGACATTCTGTAAAAATCTTGACAGTTGACAGGTATGACCCACAAGACTTATATATGGGTCAACAAATTGTAATGAATTTTTGGTTCCAGACGTGCCCTTTGACAAATTAATCAGATTGACTTATACATGAGTATATACAGTACCTCATTTCTTATCCCATTACCTGTTCTGGTAGTTGGCTACTGATCATAAGGCCACTTCAAGTTTGTAGTTTTCTTCTGTTGACTTGGACCCCATTTTTCCACTTTCTCTGCTTCTATACTCATTTTGACTTCTTAATGACATTTCCACATGTTCCCTAAGTCTATCTTATGAGGCTGGGGAGAAGGTGCAGAGGGCCTTTATTGTGCTTACAATGCAGCTACTACCTGGATCTAGAATAGCATCCATTGCCACTTATTTCTGCACAACTTTCCACTGGTCATCTCATTTAGCTGCCCATTTCATATTCTTCACCACCCATGTTTTCTCTCATTATTCACGCACCATATCTGTAGGTTAATTTCTGCTCTCCACTAGTTATCTCTCACATATGTGTATAGAATAGAGTCCTTCCAGTGGCTGTCAAAAGCTTAACTCTTTTTTCACTCCAGTATCAATAAAATTCCTGCATACACCCTCTCTTCTCCTATACACTGTTTCCTGTATAACCAAATAAAGGTAACCACCATACATCTAAAAATTTTAATTGTATATCTCTTACCAAAGCTTAGAAGAACACCAAAGGGAACGCCAAAATAACACCAAAAAAATGTAATTTGCATTATCCAGCAAATATCCAAATAAAAATTACAAGTTAAGAATTGCAACTCCATTTCAGCTACAGGACCCTTTTGTATATATTGTTTTTGACTAATGCTAAGCATCAGAGCTCCATAGGGCCATACTCCACCCCTGGCAGTACTACCATATGTGCATATCCCATGCATCTCTTACTCGTACACCAGCATTCGACCCCTGTCATAGCCTTCCTATTTTATACCTTTTAGATGTTAAGTATCATCTGTGTAGGAACAGGAACTGTCTGCTCAAAGCTGGTCTGATTTTCTGTATTTTTGTACACATTTGCTTGGCCTAGTCCCCTATACTGCTATCCTTCCACTCCTTATTTTTATTTCCTCACCTACTGCTTAGCTGGCAAATCCTGTCCTATAATCTAACCTCTCATAGTTAATTATATATTGTGTCAATATTTCCTTTCCTCTTCAACTGCACAGTGGTCTATCTGTCTTGTCCTTTTCACCTTCTTCTCCATGGTTTACATTCCTTGTTTTCTGTTGAGCCACCCACCTAGCTTTTATTCTTTTATAATTGAACCAGTACCCCCTGGGACAGCTTGGACTTTGCACATGCAGAGCTTTTAAACTCTTCCACTTCACCCCTTTCCTAAAATAGAAACAAATCCTTCTTTTTTCACCATACCCTGGTTATCTTGTTTTCAGAAATAGTTTCCTGGAGAAGACCTCAACAGCATTCCATTCTTAATTTTCACTGCTGTATGTCATTTTAGACCCTGCCATCCTTTCAGTTTCCCACCAGGACAGCTTCATAATTTCTCTTTAATACCTAACTATCTTCTTATAGTCTCCATAGTGGATTCCTAGATCATACATTTTGTTACCAACCTTACCCTCTGAATGAAAAAAAATGAAAAAAAAATTTATATACTCATGCTCTGGTGTTCTTTGATTATTTTTAAGTCTTTTCCTTTGGTAAAATTCTTTCACTAGCAAGCATGGTCAGGCAGTTAGTGTTGTTTCCTGTGCATAGGGTATAGAGTTTGATTCCTTCCACCTTACTGTGCGACTCTTAAGCAAATCTATTAAGCAGGCAGTGCTCCTGGGTCACCACTGAAAAGGGAAATTTGTATTGTGGGCTTACCCATTCAACAAATAGGTAAAATGAAATTAAAATAAATAAAAAAAATAAAATTGTTACCATGCAAGTGCCTTTCTGCAGCTCCCAGATAAAATAATAAAATATACTGTGCAGTCATTTAACGCAGTATTTCATATTAAATAATTAGAATTTTTGTGTTCGTTTTTTTTATATTTCACACATATGCACTGCCTTTATGAAAACAGTGCAGACTATGTAAGCTTCTTTATATGTATCCTCCTTTCTGCAGCTCCACTGTAAAACAGTGATAAAGATTTTGCTTAACTCCTCACATTTCTCCCCCATCTCAATTTCAAGTGAGTTTTCTCAAGAAGCCCCAATAAATGATGCATTAGCTAAGAGTACATTCTTTTGAGTAAACTATCTTGTCCCCTTTGCTGATGTACTATCTGCATTTGTATTAATTGTACCATTGTTGTAATTGTAATGTTGTAGGACTGTAATCCCAAGCTATACCTGAGTAGTCTACCATTTTGACTTTTGGTCCTGTGTAACCAACCACTTTTAGAGATTATAATCTGTAACTAGAGTGAATTCTCTGCCATACATGCAGGGCCAAAGCTTTTGGAAGGCCCAGACTTTTCTGTTTCTATTCTTATTGTAATTAATGTGTACAGCTGAGATGCACTGCTGGGTGGTCTTTTCTTTTGAAGAAACTTTGCAAACTACATCTCCCAAAACCTAGTCTGAAGCAGCAAGATGAGCAATAAATTCTTGACTGTCATCAGAACTGGCTACCATATGGAATCCATTAAGACCATCCTTCACATTTTGAAATGCCTGCCCATATTCTGGTGTCTAGAAAACATCTGATTTGGGGCAAGATCTGCAAGCAGACGTGCTATTGTGTTATAGTGGGATACAAAACTTCCAATAGTATCCTGCTATCATTAGAAATGCTTAAATAGCCTGCACTTTCTGGATGAATATTGCAAGCAATGACCCACTGACCAAGGAAAAGATACTTCTGGAATTCCTTTATGATATTTTTTACCTTAATAGTTAACCTTACCCTTTTTCAGTCTGCTCAACACCTCCATAGCATGTTGAAAATGTTCTTTCCAGGTGTAGATTGCACAGCCATCTAGGTAAGAAAGTGCATACTCCTCAGCTTTTACCAGGAAGAGACCTGTCACCCCCTGAAATGTTGTTGGGGCATTTTCACCCCACAGGGCATTTTGTTGGAGTCATTTAACTTGAAGGGGATCACAAAACCTGACATATCTCCTGCTTCGGGTGCCAAGGATTTCCTGCCAGTAACCCTTAATCAGGGTAATAGTAGTAAGATACTTAGCCCCACCCAATTGCTCTAAGACTTCATCTGTCCTAGGCAGGGAGTTAGCATTTGACTTTGTGACTGTTCAGTTTTCTAGAATCTCCACTAAATCTGCTGTCCCCCATCTTTCTTTGGTACCAGCACTTGAGGTGAGCAGCAGGAATTTGGTGATTTCTGATCCATAATCTCATGCAGGTCCTCTCATGCTTTCTTTTTTTGAGTTACTAAGACATCCTGTAAGAAAGTTGATCGATAGGCTGTTGGGTTCCTGTGTCCACATGGTGCTCCACCAACTGGATGCATTCTGGGTATATCACCAGACTCCCGTAGCACTGATCTAATTGCCTGAACTTGGGTGGGAAATGCATGTTGTGATAGTGCTACCTCATATCCCGAAGTCACAGACCAAGCCTGTCTGAGAAGGTGTACAGTTTCCTTTCTGAATCCTCTTGGAATTCATTGCAGATACAGAGTACAAACATCTCTGTGTCATGGTAGGACTTAGTCATGCTCCTGGTTTATGTTTGCCTTCCTGCCTGTCAGCTCCAACATAATTAACATTTACCTTCCTCCCAAAAGAAAAAAAAAGACCTTTCCATGTTATTTTCAGCTTATTGTACTGAACAGGAATAAGAACCATTACATTATGTCTACATTTGTATTACTGGTATTGTACTGAACAGGAATAAGAACCATTACATTATGTCTACATGTGTATTACTGGTATTGTACTGAACAGGAATAAGAACCATTACATTATGTCTGCATGTATATTACTGGTATTGTACTGAACAGGAATAAGAACCATTACATTATGTCTACATGTATATTACTGGTATTGTACTGAACAGGAATAAGAACCATTACATTATGACTACATGTATATTACTGGTATTGTACTGAACAGGAATAAGAACCATTACACTATGTCTACATGTATATTACTGGTATTGTACTGAACAGGAATAAGAACCATTACATTATGTCTACATGTGTATTACTGGTATTGTACTGAACAGGAATAAGAACCATTACATTATGTCTACATGTGTATTACTGGTATTGTACTGAACAGGAATAAGAACCATTACATTATGTCTACATGTATATTACTGGTATTGTACTGAACAGGAATAAGAACCATTACATTATGTCTACATGTATATTACTGGTATTGTACTGAACAGTAATAAGAACCATTACATTATGTCTATATGTGTATTACTGGTATTGTATTGAACAGGAATAAGAACCATTACATTATGTCTGCATGTATATTACTGGTATTGTACTGAACAGGAATAAGAACCATTACATTATGTCTGCATTATGCGGGTTCAAATTGTTTTATCATGGTGTGGATGGCAGGAGAAATGGGGTAGGGGTTATACTAAAGGAACAATATGCCAAGAGTGTTTTAGACGTGAAGAGAGTGTCTGACCGAGTGATGTTTATGAAGCTCGAAATTGATGGTGTAATGATGAATGTTGTTAGTGCATATGCTCCTCAAGTTGGGTGTGCGATGGAAGAGAAAGAGAAATTTTGGAGTGAGTTGGATGAAGTTGTGGTGAGTGTACCCAAGGGTGAGAGACTAGTGATTGGAGCGGACTTTAATGGGCATGTTGGTGAAGTGAACAGAGGGGATGAGGAAGTGATGGGTAGGTATGGTGTTAAGGAGAGGAATGCAGAAGGTCAGATGATTGTGGATTTTGCGAAAAGGATGGACATGGCTGTGGTGAATACGTATTTTAAGAAGATGGTGGAGCATAGGGTGACGTACAAGAGTGGAGGAAGATGCTCACAAGTTGATTATATACTATGTAGGAGGGCCAGTCTTAAGGAGATTGGAGACTGTAAAGTGGTGGCAGGTGAAAGTGTAGTTAAGCAGCATAGATTAGTGGTATGTAGAATGACGTTGGTGATCAAGAAGAGGAGGAGGAATGTGAAAGCTGTGCCAAGGATTAAATGGTGGAAGTTAAAAAAGGGTGATTGTGAAGTGGAGTTTAGGGAAGAGTTAAGACAGGCACTGGGAGGCAGTGGAGAGATACCGAATAGCTGGGTAACTACAGCAGAACTAGTAAGGGTGACTGCTAGAAAGGTGCTTGGTGTGACATCTGGACAGAGGAAGGAGGACAAGGAGACCTGGTGGTGGAATGAGGAAGTACAGGAGAGTATACAGAGGAAGAGGCTGGCGAAGAAGAAGTGGGATTGTCAAAGAGATGAAGAAAGTAGACATGAGTATAAGGAGATGAGGAGCATGGCAAAGAGAGGTGGCAAAAGCTAAGGATAGGGCATATGGAGAGTTGTACGAGAGATTGGACACTAAAGAGGGAGAAAAGGACCTGTACCGATTAGCTAGACAGAGGGACAGAGCTGGGAAAGATGTGCAGCATGTAAGGGTGATAAAGGATAGTGAGGGAAAGGTACTCACAAGAGAGGAGAGTGTGTTGAGTAGATGGAAAGAGTATTTTGAGAGGCTGATGAATGAAGAGAATGAGAGAGAGAGAAGGTTGGATGATGTGGGGATAGTGAATCAGGAAGTGAAACAGATTAGCAAGGAGGAAGTAAGGGCAGCTATGAAGAGGATGAAGAATGGAAAGGCTGTTGGCCCAGATGACATACCAATGGAAGCATGGAGGTGCTTAGGAGAAATGGCAGTGGAATTTCTAACTAGATTGTTTAATGAAATTTTGGAAAGTCAGAGGATGCCTGAGGAGTGGAGAAAAGTGTTTTGGTACCTATCTTTAAGAATAAGGGTGATGTGCAGAGCTGCAGTAACTACAGAGGGATAAAACTGATTAGTCACAGCTTGAAGTTATGGGAAAGAGTAGTGGAAGCAAGGTTAAGAAGGGAGGTGATGATTAGTGATCAGCAGTATGGTTTCATGCCAGGAAAGAGCACTACAGATGCAATGTTTGCTCTGAGAGTGTTGATGGAGAAATACAGAGAAGGTCAGAAGGAGTTGCATTGCGTCTTTGTAGACTTGGAGAAAGCATATGACAGGGTGCCTAGAGAAGAGTTGTGGTATTGTATGAGGAAGTCGGGAGTGGCAGAGAAGTACGTAAGAGTGGTACAGGATATGTACGAGGGTAGTGTGACAGTGGTGAGGACTGCAGTGGGAGTGACAGATCCGTTTAAGGTGGAGGTGGGATTACATCAAGGATCAGCTCTGAGTCCTTTCTTATTTGCAGTGGTGATGGACAGGTTGACAGATGAGATCAGACAGGAGGCCCCGTGGACTATGATGTTTGCAGATGACATTGTGATCTGTAGTGAGAGTAGGAATCAGGTTGAGGAGACTCTGGAGAGGTGGAGATATGCTCTAGAGAGCAGAGGAATGAGGGTCAGCAGGGCTAAGACAGAATATATGTGTGTAAATGAGAGAGAGGGTAGAGGAATGGTGAGGATGCAGGGAGTAGAGTTGGTAAAGGTGGACGAGTTTAAGTACTTGGGATCAACAGTTCAGAGTAATGGTGAATGTGGAAGAGAGGTGAAGAAGAGAGTACAGGCAGGGTGGAATGGGTGGAGAAGAGTGTCAGGAGTGATTTGTGACAGACGGGTATCCGTAAGAGTGAAAGGAAGGTCTACAAGAGTGTAGTGAGACCAGCTATGTTATATGGGTTGGAGACAGTGGCATTGACAAAAAGGCAGGAGTCAGAGCTGGATGTGGCAGAGTTAAAGATGTTAAGATTTGCAATCGGTGTGACTAGGATGGATAGGATTAGGAATCGGTATATTAGAGGGTCAGCTCATGTTGGACAGTTTGGAGACAAAGCAAGAGAGACGAGATTGCGTTGGTTTGGACATGTGCTGAGGAGGGATGATGGGTATATTGGGAAAAAGATGCTAAGGATGGAGCTGCCAGGTAAGAGGAATAGAGGAAGGCCTAAGATAAGGTTTATGGACGTGGTGAGAGAGGACATGCAGGCGGTTGGTGTGACAGAGCAAGATGCAGAGGATAGGAAGAAATGGAAAGAGATGATCCGCTGTGGCGACCCCTAACGGGAAAAGCCGAAAGAGAATGATGACATTATGTCTGCATGTATATTACTGGTATTGTACTGAACAGGAATAAGAACCATTACATTATGTCTACATGTATATTACTGGTATTGTACTGAACAGGAATAAGAACCATTACATTATGTCTGCATGTATATTACTGGTATTGTACTAAACAGGAATAAGAACCATTACATTATGTCTACATGTGTACTACTGGTATTGCAGTGAACAGGAATAAGAACCATTACATTATGTCTGCATGTGTATTACTGGTATTGTACTGAACAGGAATAAGAACCATTACATTATGTCTACATGTATATTACTGGTATTGTACTGAGCAGGAATAAGAACCATTACATTATGTCTACATGTATATTACTGGTATTGCAGTGAACAGGAATAAGAACCATTACATTATGTCTGCATGTGTATTACTGGTATTGTACTGAACAGGAATAAGAACCATTACATTATGTCTGCATGTATATTACTGGTATTGTACTGAACAGGAATAAGAACCATTGCATTATGTCTACATGTATATTACTGGTATTGCAGTGAACAGGAATAAGAACCATTACATTATGTCTACATGTATATTATTGGTATTGTACTGAACAGGAATAAGAACCATTACATTATGTCTACATGTATATTACTGGTATTGTACTGAACAGGAATAAGAACCATTACATTATGTCTACATGTATATTACTGGTATTGTACTGAACAGGAATAAGAACCATTACATTATGTCTACATGTATATTACTGGTATTGTACTGAACAGGAATAAGAACCATTACACTATGTCTACATGTGTATTACTGGTATTGTACTGAACAGGAATAAGAACCATTACATTATGTCTACATGTATATTACTGGTATTGTACTGAACAGGAATAAGAACCATTACATTATGTCTACATGTATATTACTGGTATTGTACTGAACAGGAATAAGAACCATTACATTATGTCTACATGTATATTACTGGTATTGTACTGAACAGAAATAAGAACCATTACATTATGTCTACATGTGTATTACTGGTATTGTACTGAACAGGAATAAGAACCATTACATTATGTCTACATGTATATTACTGGTATTGTACTGAACAGAAATAAGAACCATTACATTATGTCTACATGTGTATTACTGGTATTGTACTGAACAGGAATAAGAACCATTACATTATGTCTACATGTATATTACTGGTATTGTACTGAACAGGAATAAGAACCATTACATTATGTCTACATGTGTATTACTGGTATTGTACTGAACAAGAATAAGAATCATTACATTATGTCTGCATGTGTATTACTGGTATTGTACTGAACAGGAATAAGAACCATTACATTATGTCTACATGTATATTACTGATATTGTACTGAACAGGAATAAGAACCATTACATTATGTCTACATCTATATTACTGGTATTGTACTGAACAGGAATAAGAACCATTACATTATGTCTACATCTATATTACTGGTATTGTACTGAACAGGAATAAGAACCATTACATTATGTCTACATCTATATTACTGGTATTGCAGTGAACAGGAATAAGAACCATTACATTATGTCTGCATGTGTATTACTGGTATTGTACTGAACAGGAATAAGAACCATTACATTATGTCTACATGTATATTACTGGTATTGTACTGAACAGGAATAAGAACCATTACATTATGTCTACATGTGTATTACTGGTATTGTACTGAACAGGAATAAGAACCATTACATTATGTCTACATGTATATTACTGGCATTGTACTGAACAGGAATAAGAACCATTACATTATGTCTACATGTATATTACTGGTATTGTACTGAACAGGAATAAGAACCATTACATTATGTCTACATGTATATTACTGGTATTGTACTGAACAGGAATAAGAACCATTACATTATGTCTACATGTATATTACTGGTATTGTACTGAACAGGAATAAGAACCATTACATTATGTCTACATGTATATTACTGGTATTGTACTGAACAGGAATAAGAACCATTACATTATGTCTACATGTATATTACTGGTATTGTACTGAACAGGAATAAGAACCATTACATTATGTCTACATGTATATTACTGGTATTGTACTGAACAGGAATAAGAACCATTACATTATGTCTACATGTGTATTACTGGTATTGTACTGAACAGGAATAAGAACCATTACATTATGTCTACATGTGTATTACTGGTATTGTACTGAACAGGAATAAGAACCATTACATTATGTCTACATGTATATTACTGGTATTGTACTGAACAGGAATAAGAATCATTACATTATGTCTACATGTGTATTACTGGTATTGTACTGAACAGGAATAAGAACCATTACATTATGTCTGCATGTATATTACTGGTATTGTACTGAACAGGAATAAGAACGATTACATTATGTCTACATGTATATTACTGGTATTGTACTGAACAGGAATAAGAACCATTACATTATGACTACATGTATATTACTGGTATTGTACTGAACAGGAATAAGAACCATTACACTATGTCTACATGTATATTACTGGTATTGTACTGAACAGGAATAAGAACCATTACATTATGTCTACATGTGTATTACTGGTATTGTACTGAACAGGAATAAGAACCATTACATTATGTCTACATGTGTATTACTGGTATTGTACTGAACAGGAATAAGAACCATTACATTATGTCTGCATGTATATTACTGGTATTGTACTGAACAGGAATAAGAACCATTACATTATGTCTACATGTGTATTACTGGTATTGCAGTGAACAGGAATAAGAACCATTACATTATGTCTGCATGTGTATTACTGGTATTGTACTGAACAGGAATAAGAACCATTACATTATGTCTACATGTATATTACTGGTATTGTACTGAACAGGAATAAGAACCATTACATTATGTCTACATGTATATTACTGGTATTGCAGTGAACAGGAATAAGAACCATTACATTATGTCTGCATGTGTATTACTGGTATTGTACTGAACAGGAATAAGAACCATTAAATTATGTCTGCATGTATATTACTGGTATTGTACTCAACAGGAATAAGAACCATTGCATTATGTCTACATGTATATTACTGGTATTGCAGTGAACAGGAATAAGAACCATTACATTATGTCTACATGTATATTATTGGTATTGTACTGAACAGGAATAAGAACCATTACATTATGTCTACATGTATATTACTGGTATTGTACTGAACAGGAATAAGAACCATTACATTATGTCTACATGTATATTACTGGTATTGTACTGAACAGGAATAAGAACCATTACATTATGTCTACATGTATATTACTGGTATTGTACTGAACAGGAATAAGAACCATTACACTATGTCTACATGTGTATTACTGGTATTGTACTGAACAGGAATAAGAACCATTACATTATGTCTACATGTATATTACTGGTATTGTACTGAACAGGAATAAGAACCATTACATTATGTCTACATGTATATTACTGGTATTGTACTGAACAGGAATAAGAACCATTACATTATGTCTACATGTATATTACTGGTATTGTACTGAACAGAAATAAGAACCATTACATTATGTATACATGTGTATTACTGGTATTGTACTGAACAGGAATAAGAACCATTACATTATGTCTACATGTATATTACTGGTATTGTACTGAACAGAAATAAGAACCATTACATTATGTCTACATGTGTATTACTGGTATTGTACTGAACAGGAATAAGAACCATTACATTATGTCTACATGTATATTACTGGTATTGTACTGAACAGGAATAAGAACCATTACATTATGTCTACATGTATATTACTGGTATTGTACTGAACAGGAATAAGAACCATTACATTATGTCTGCATGTGTATTACTGGTATTGTACTGAACAGGAATAAGAACCATTACATTATGTCTACATGTATATTACTGATATTGTACTGAACTGGAATAAGAACCATTACATTATGTCTACATGTATATTACTGGTATTGTACTGAACAGGAATAAGAACCATTACATTATGTCTACATCTATATTACTGGTGTTGTACTAAACAGGAATAAGAACCATTACATTATGTCTACATCTATATTACTGGTATTGCAGTGAACAGGAATAAGAACCATTACATTATGTCTGCATGTGTATTACTGGTATTGTACTGAACAGGAATAAGAACCATTACATTATGTCTACATGTATATTACTGGTATTGTACTGAACAGGAATAAGAACCATTACATTATGTCTACATGTATATTACTGGTATTGTACTGAACAGGAATAAGAACCATTACATTATGTCTACATGTGTATTACTGGTATTGTACTGAACAGGAATAAGAACCATTACATTATGTCTACATGTGTATTACTGGTATTGTACTGAACAGGAATAAGAACCATTACATTATGACTACATGTGTATTACTGGTATTGTACTGAACAGGAATAAGAACCATTATATTATGTCTACATGTATATTACTGGTATTGCACTGAACAGGAATAAGAATCATTACATTATGTCTACATGTATATTACTGGTATTGTACTGAACAGGAATAAGAACCATTACATTATGTCTGCATGTGTATTACTGGTATTGCACTGAACAGGAATAAGAATCATTACATTATGTCTACTTGTATATTATCTGGATCCCTGGTCATTCCAGAACTTTTGCTGCTATTGTGTTTATACTGGAGTCTTCTGAGCCACTTCATGAGCTCCCTAAACCTAGTTCTGAAATTTAGGACATATTTCATAACAGACTCCTTGTGGGAATCATATTTATCTGCTTGATTATCACAAATTAAGTCTGGGGTTTTCCTCATCTAGCATACAAACAAAAGTTCAAATTTAAAAAAATTAGATTTTTTTGCCACTTCTCTGCATGCAAACAGTTGTCTGGGTAAGTACAAGTCCTACTCCATTTGGGACAAGTGAATTATCTCAAACTGGTCTTAAGAGTAGTTAAACTTTGCCAAGCCATTTGTTTGTGGCTAGTAAAAAGTAGTCTGTAAATAGTTTACCTCACAATACTTCTAAGAATGTGTTATCAGGTCTGACATGAGTTTTGTACATCTATTTGCTGAAAATTTCTATTACAGTATTTGCTTTGGTTGAGGGCAGAGTCATAATATTTGCATACCTGGTAGTATATTAACTGCCATCAAGACATTCCTCTTATCTGTTGCACTTGAGGTACTAAGTGGCCACACAATATCCATGATTTATCATTAACAGAAAAAAAAACACCAAAAACTTGGTCTCCTGCCTAGCCAACCTTTTGGTACTGCAGTATCCAGACGCATCTTTTGCATTTCCTGGTGAACAGAAATATTGCATAAGACTTCTTGCATGCTTTATATGACCCAAAAAGGGAATACCATGGGCTATATTTAGAAATGCCCAATGATAGACCATTGGGACTATGAACTGATATATAACTTTTTATTATAGCCCTTCATTAGAGGCCCATCTTACTGTACAGTATCACCTTGTTTCTGTATTCGGGGTCCCTCTGCCCCTGAAAATAAGACGCCTTCATGACTACCTCCCTCAAGTTCTGTAAGGTGGGATCTGACAGCAGAGTCTGTTTCAGCTCATTATTTATGATCCTCCCCATTCCTAATTCCAAAGGAAACCCAATATATTCTAACAGTTGTGGGTCAGGTTCAGGCTTACTGCTATTATCTAACTCCATTAGAAGTAACCATTTCTAAAGGAAATTGAGTACCTTTTAAAAGAATTGGCTCAGATTTAAGCTTCCTGATACTACCAACTCATTCTCTGAATTAAGAACATTACCTCCCTTTGTTGGAGATGTGAGCAATGGCTGGGTATCACCTTGCTGCAATCTCCATACACTTATCTCCATGCCTAGCTGCACAAGTTACTATACCATGAAAATAATTTCTTATTAAAACATCTGCTAGGATATTTTAGGTTCATAGGTTCATAGGTGTTTACTATGCTAACAACCACAAAGAGCTTTTTAAGCCTAGCCATGCATCCCAAATCTCTGACAAGTTCTGATGCCCTTGATAAGTGTAAGCATGGTCCTGGAAGATGAATCATTTACAGGTTACTTGTGTCCACTGGAGATATAGGTGCCAAACCAGGGCTGAATTTCTAGTTTCCCATCCAACTGTCCAAGTTGCACTTCAATTGCATTAGGGAGGAACTCTGCTTCAGATGGATGGGGAGCCTGTTCCATAGACGTGGTAGTCTCTGGGATACACACCTATCTCTCCAGCAAATCCTATTTATATTAAATGCTCTTCTCCAAAGTACTTGAGTCAATCAAACTCTTTCTTTATCCTGCTTGCTCGCTATGGCTGTCTGGACCACTAGGCAATGTTGTTGTGTCTCTCTTTGGTTTAGTTTCACTTAAATAATTTTTACTTTAGAATATTATGACAGAGTTATAACATATAGTTAAACTGTTAATCATCACATCTTACTGACTGTTGAAGTATTTCAGGGAACGTTTTTGCCAATTATAATTATATGGTTAGCAATGGTGGAAGAATGCTGATTTTATACTGTGTCCCTGGCAATTTCTGCTTTTTCCTGCTAATTTGGAGATATAATGTGTTAACTGATATTGTTTTTATTGGGCATAACTTTGTTATATTTTAAGTTTTAAGCCCTGTAGCAGCTTTTGGGCACAGCCATTTAATTACTAATTGCTGTTGTATAGCATTGTTATATGCTGATAATATTTTTCTGGCTACCAGCCTTTTTTGTTTTTTAACATTTTACTACTTGGATCATGTATCATTGAAATGTACAAAACATACAGTATTCTCTTTGCATATGTCTAGAAATGTAACCATATTAAATCAGAGTTCAGAGCTTACATACAATTTTGGCGAATGCAGGTTCAATCAGTAAAAATGTGTTTCAGGGCAAAATAAAAAAGAAACACATACTATAGCTAAAGTCAGTGTCATTGCTAGTTCTATAAAAAAAGATTTTCAGCTTGTTTATAAAGGGTGTAGCAGTCCAGCACAAAACCAGATTATCTGTCATTGCTTAAGGTTAAAAGAAATGACAACATTTCTTTGTTTACAGAAAATAAATTATTGAATAATGTACTGATTCATACAGATACATCAATTTCAATTACAATTAGACCTCTACTAAAAGACACAAGAGCAGTTTTGTCAGGATTTAAAGGGTTAGAGATTACAGCAGTGAACAGTTCTATGTGTAATAGCTTTGAACTAAGTATGGACATGTCATCAGAGTTACATGTTGTTTTAGATTTCAGTAACATGATTTTATGGAAAAATAAAAATGCTCCAGAATGTACAGTAGTATACACAGATGACAGTTGTAAGGATTTGTATGCAGCAGACTATACAAATGTACAGAATTTGATGAATTGGTCAAGACAGGAACAATCAGATGTATGGGTTAAAATAAAATACATTCCAGTTCATCTGCCACAGCTGAAGTGCAGGGAGTCAAGTTATCACATTTTCAGAAACATTATATTTTTCTCAGAAAAACTAAGTGATACTGGGAGTGGACAGTCATAAATAAGTGTCTATATTACCCAATCGAACATTTAGGTTAGTGAATACCTAAACATCGAACTGGTAATATCGAAAAATTAAAACTGAGATCAGCCGATTTAAAGTACGGAATGAATTCACTTGGCCACAAAAAAAAATTAAACCAAAATGAAGTGGGGGTGCTTCACTTCCCACTCCCCCGATGTCGGGGGTTGTGCCCCCACATCCCCCCTAACTAAATATACCAACTCTGAGATTGGTCTACAGTGGGGAAAGGGGCAAAATCTGCATAACGGCCTAGAGAATTCTTTCCCTGCGTTAAATCGTCTGTTTGCATTTTTTTGCTTTTGCTATTACCAGATCGAAGTTTAGGTATTCGCTAACCTAAATGTTCAAGTCAGGTAATAGGAACCCTAAAAAGGTAACAGTATGCATTTACCATTTTGGAAGCAGATATTGTGTAGGGTATAGAGAAATGACAGTCAAGTTAATTCACAGAATAAAGGGTTTACAGTTACAGATCTGGCAAATGGGCTTCTTTTTGTTATTGTTTGTTTAGCATACATTGTTAAGATCTTTGAATTATGGAAGTAAAGTTTTGCAATGCATAAATAATATCTTGATACAGACAGAGACAAAAAACTATTCACGGATATTAAATAATGTTTTGCTAGTTTACAGAATGTAAAATTTAAAGTCAAAGCTACATTTCAGAAGTTGACAGTACAGTCAAAAGTTCAGATCCCATGCAAGAAAAGAGTGCATCATAAATATTATGTGTCATTAAAGCCACGGGTTCAACTCTCGTTTTATGCTTGTATAAAGAGCAGATAAGTAAAGTTCCAGAATCAGATTAGTTGAACTCTAGTAATACATGTGTAAATATAAACTGTTCAGTATTGTGTATAATTCATGCAGAAATTGCAGTTAACCAAGCACACCAGAGGGATGAACTTATGTAACTGAGATATCAGATTACAGGCCAGCTCAGCAAGCTGAATTAAAAACAATACTGCATGCCATAACATTATGGTATGGATCAGTTTAATATTATTAGTGACAGTTTTATGCAGTAACAGTTCTTCCTATTTATCCAAGAAATTTTTACAAATCCTTATAGCATTCAGTAGTACTGAAAGAATTAAATTACTTCGATTAAAGGCACAGCTATATTAAAAACACAACCAAAGTTCACTCTGGAAGCTCCAAACGAGGGCTAAAGAACCACAGATATAAATCCCTTGATATAAATCCACAGATGCAAATCCAAGGTTAGTTGAAATAACCAAAAATGATTCCAAAATGCGAAATGACTCTTTAATAACGCTTGAAAAATCCAAACAAGTACGTTTTCGAACACCTTCTTCAGCAAAAGACAATTAGTAATTAGTAATTGTCTTTTGCTGAAGAAGGTGTTTGAAAACGTACTTGTTTGGATTTTTCAAGCGTTATTAAAGAGTCATTTCGCATTTTGGAATCATTTTTGGTTATTTCAACTAACCTTGGATTTGCATCTGTGGATTTATATCAAGGGATTTATATCTGTGGTTCTTTAGCCCTCATTTGGAGCTTCCAGAGTGAACTTTGGTTGTGTTTTTGGTAACGTGTTGTTCACTCAGTTCACATCTCCTTATTTTGGTTATTAACAGCTATATTAAGACAGTGGGTGGCGACTTACACACTGAAATTATGACCTGAGGGTCATAAAGTAAATGTAGAAAGTTTAACAGTTAAGATTAATTTTATAAAGGTGCAAAAATGCAAAAAATGTTAAAATACTAATACAGTGTCAGATTACTACTTTAGTTTCATTAGAGGTTATGACGGGAAACAAATGCCGCTAAAGTTTCCATTTGATTTAATAATGAAGTTACAGTCTTTTCATTTCATTGTAATACATTATCAGTTCAGTTGCAGACTTGCCAGATAGTATTTATTAGTAACACTGGTTGAGTTCATTATAGTATGTTATCAGTTTGCTTACAGACTTACAAGAGTTTATTAGCAGCATATGTTTATTTCATACAGAAACGTGTAAATAAAGTCAGGGCAACAAGCAATGCATATGTTTCTAATTGTTAAACCTGAAAATGTTATTTTAAAGACCTGATACTGCTTTTTTTTTTTTTTTTGCTTTACAGATATTGCTGCAAAATACCTGCTGTCAGGTTGGATATTTAAATCATTTTCATGATGAGTTTCCAGAATGTATGTTCAAATACAGTCAAGAAAATATTATATTAGCCACCCAGCCTTGCACAAGAAATGGGACAGAGAAGGTCTGGAAGACCTAAGTGTAAAAGAAATTCATCAAAGGACTCTAGAGAGGCCCTTCCAATACCTCAGCAGTGACTGGGACAATGCTGAGTAAGGCCTAAACTCGACAAGAGTTATGGTGCACAACTCAAATACAGAAAACAAGCTTTTAATGTTTGTTTAAATGTGTTTCAGTCATCTAAAATCTTTAAAGTTAAAATGTATATACAACATATGTGCATTTATTTATACATATTAGAGTTAAATCAAACATGCAAATGTTTTAATGCTGTCAGACAATTGTATAACACTACTAGTTTTCAATTTATGCTTTTATCTGTGTTCAGATAATACTGACAGAAAAAAGATATTCCTTTACTAATAGTTTAGTCTCCAGAACGTAATATTACCAGATTACAGTTTATGCTTTTATCTTTGTTCAGGTAACACTGGCAGAAAATGTATTCCTTTAGTATTAGTTTAGTTAGTTTCCAGAATATAACTTTTATGCACCGCTGTTTTAGATATTCACTATAAATATGTATCACTTTGATGTACATTTTAGTTATGGTTCAGAATATAACATTCTTACTCAGCTATGCATTCAGTACAGTACATTTCAGTCAGATTACAGAATATAACATTCATACTCAGTTATACATTTCTAACAGCATTACTAGACAGTTTACGACATGCAATTGCATCACACTTCACATTATTCAGTCATTAGTTTTAAGGGTAAAGTGACAGAATTAGTTGTTATAGGCTTATGAAGATAAGTTATCTAAAAAATAAGTAATAAAAGTTATTAAACGTACTCAAGCCATAACAAGTTAGGCTTAATTTGTTAAATAATTTACAGAATACAGTGCACCTTACATGATAATTATTGCACATTAGACAAAAAGTTAAAAAGACACTACACTGACACAGTATGCAAACGTGTAGATCTGATATACAGAAAGCATAGGTTTTAAATAAATATTTCTACTATTATAGCACATAGATATTTACAGGATATTTAAGACACCAATTTAAAAGGCAGACATCTATTACAGCACAAATAAATTAAAACAAGTAAATGGATGGAATTATTAGTAGCAAATCTAGCTAAAATTTTACAGACACAAAGTTAATACAGTATATGGTAATTATGTGTCAAGATACATATATTATAGGTGTAAAAAAAGAGAGCTTATAATGTGTTCCATGAAAGAATTCTCCAGTTATAATTAAATGGCAAAGTTAGGAGACTTCAATCCAAAGAGACCATAAATGCTGAAGTGGCACCTAGTGGTCAAAATTAAAATTGCACATTTATTTGCCAGATAACTTCTTTTATATTAGTTCTAGTTCATAGGTTCATAGGTTTATACTAGGCTATCTGCCCGAGGGCATTTACAAGCCTAGCCCATCGTTTTGTGGCTTACGCCACCCCTTTAGTATGGGGAACTATACCCATTATTTTGCTGTGCCTCTGTCGAGCAGTGACACTGAGGTAATCCCTGGGGTATATCTGCGATCTCCCATCCATTGGTCAAGATTTCTCTTGAACAAGGCCAGCGAGGTGCTCTGCCTCACATGTACCGGGATTTTGTTCCACAGCATAGGGAGTCTTTGGGTAATGAATCTATCCCTCCAGCACGTCCTATTAATAGCCGTGTCGAGGTTTAAGTCTCCGCCCTTGTGGCTCTGATGGATCTAGATTTTTGAGGTGAAGCATATTCATCAAATCTGGGTTTGACATGGCCTTGTATGTTAGGCAAAGGTCACCTCTGAGCAAGCGTGCGACTGAATAGAGCTGGAGTTCTTTCAGTCGGGCAGCATAGGACAGATTTTGAGACCCTTTATCCTTTTGGTGAGGAACTTTTGTGGCCTCTCCAGCTGCTGCAGGTGTCGGGTCAGATACATCCCAAATGGGGCATTGTACTCAATCATTGGTCTGATGAGTGATGAGTAAAGGGAGACTATGACCTCCCTTGATCTAGATGAGAATCCCTTCATGATAAGGTGGGCAATGTAGAAAGTCTTCCTAACTACTTTAGCTACATGGGTGTCGAATGACAGACTACTATCAACCTGGGTCCCCAGGTCCCTGATAACTTCTTCTGTGCTCAGTGGATTGCCACCTATTTGGTAGCTAGGGGTAACCTTGTTTTTCCCAAAGGGTATGACTATGCATTTTTGGCATTTAACTTCAGGCCGTGGCTCTGGCACCAGTTATCCGTTTCTGTGAGACCCTTCTGAAGGATATCTGTGTCAGATGTGTTTTCTACTATGGCCCAGTTTGCAGTCATCTGCAAACTTTGTCAGCCATAACCCTCCTGTGTTTGCTTGTACTTGGAAAAGTAGATGCCAAACAAGAGTGGGCCCAGGACTGAGCCCTGTGGGACACCACTTGTGACAGGTTTTGAGTCTGACATGGCGCCAGCAACTCTGACCCTGTGGGTTCTGTCACTCAGCCAGTTTGCAACCCATCTTGTGATGTATGGGTTAACATTTAAGCTGATGAGTTTTTCAATGATACCCGAGTGGGGTATTGTATCGAAGGCCTTAGCCAGATCGAGGTAGGCTGTATGGACTGCCTTTCCTCGTCAATGGCTTTGGTGACTGTTTCAAGAAGTCAACCAAGTTTAAAAGGCATGATCTGCCTTTGACAAAGCCAAACTGGGTTGGATCCAAAGTCTGCAAATTCCCTATGTCTTTATTTATGAGGTCCATTATGATCCTCTCCATGGCTTTGCAGATAAGGCTTGTCAGGCTAATGGGCGGGTAATTTCCAGGGTCGGTGGAGGCACCGCCTTTGTGAAGTGGGACCACAGTTGCAGTGCGCCACTCCTGGGTGCGTATCCAGAGGTAAGACTTTGATTAAACAGCTGTCCTAGCTGTGGGTTTAATTCCTCATTGAGTTCGTGGAGCACACAGCCGGGGACACCATCAGGTCCCATGGATGCTGTGTTTTTTGCTTTGGAGAGAGCAGTTCTCACTTGGGCGCTGGAGTTGTTTGGGGGGCTGCAATCGTTTGGTATAGATATCTCTCCTTTTTGGGGGGGGAGAAGTTTGCACTGAACCTGTCAGCCAGTATGTTGGCAATGTCTGTAGGATCAGTAATCTTCACATCATTTTGAACTAGTTCTGAGCATATCTGGGAGTTTCCTCCTAGGTGTCTAACATAGCTAAAGAAGGCCTTATGATTGTCTTTTGAGTCTTTAGCTATTTTTCTCTCGAAATTTGCTTTGGATGATTTTATGAGAGCTCTTAGCTTTTTACTTATAGTGATCAAGGGTGTCTTACCTTTTAAGGATTTTGCTGTATCTTGTAGTAGCTTCCTCCTTTTATTGTAGAGTTTGTTTATGGCTGGGGTCCACCAGACTGGACGCTTGCCTTTGGTACTAAGAGTCTTTGTTTTGTTTGGGATTGCCTTATCCATGCAGTCCTGCAGGTGCTGGTAGAAGGCGTCTGTAAGTGATTCAGCGGCTTGAGTACTGTTTTCCACCAGCTCGGGGCCTTAAAGGAGACCACACTAGTCTTTAGAAGTGTGAAGTCGGCTTTTGAGAAGTTCTTTACTGTGGTC
This sequence comes from Protopterus annectens, assembly GCF_019279795.1. Lineage (NCBI taxonomy): Eukaryota > Metazoa > Chordata > Ceratodontiformes > Protopteridae > Protopterus > Protopterus annectens. Next base: position 1,158,577,298 of record NC_056731.1, read on the forward strand.
TTTTTATTTCAGGTGGGGTGGGATGAGGACCTCCAGCGAGATTAGTTTGTGATCTGATCTCACCAGTGAGGGGTATACTTCCGGTGTTGAACATTGTGCTCCCATGTTCGTGATGATGAGATCAAGTATGTTATCTCCTCTTGTGGGGATGGTGACTAGTTGTTCCATGGCATTTGAGTTTATGAATTCCAGGAACTTTTGGGCTAGGGTGTTTGGGCTTGAGTAGTGTTCCCAGTCTATATTAGGGTAATTGAAGTCACCTAGTATGATGGTGTTTGGTGATACATTTATCCCTCTAGTGTTTTCAGGAAGGCCATGTGAGGTTCCTGAGTTTGTGAGGGTGGCCTGTAACATGCTACAATTTGCAGAGCAGTCTTGCCTATGGTTAATTGCACCTGGATGGTCTCCGATGCATCGTGCGTTGCCACCAGTCTTGAGGTGTGGGTGTCCTTAATGAATATGGATACCCTCCTTTCTTGGTATTGTCCGGATTTTGGGGCGGAACGCATGATATGAGGTAAAACCTGATAGCTGGGGTGCTCTCAGGAGCCTTGAACCAGGTTTCTGTCACAGCACAGACATCGATGTTCTCCATACTGAGAAGGGCCTCGAGTGCGTGCATTTTGAGATTGAGACTTCTGGCATTGAGCAGCATTACCCTTAGTTTTTTTTCCTTTTTTGTGTTCTAGGGTGGTAGGTTTAGAATTTGAGCCTTGCCTAAAAAGGCACTATGGGGTGGCAAGAGCCTTTGCCAATATCCGAATCCCAGGGTGACAGGTGCAAGCCGTCCCTTGCGAAGCAGCGTGGCTTGTCCAGCATGTCATCCCAGGCAGACAGATACTGGATCCCCTTTGAATGACACCAGTGTTTAAGCCAATTGTTAAAGCTGATCATCTTATCTCTGTATTGTGGCATCACTCTTGGTGAAGGTAGGATACTGCTCAAGGTCAGGGTCATACCTGCCTGGGCTACATAGTCAGAGAGCTCCTCAATGTCTCTTTTCATGTAGTCCAAGGAGGTGCGTCTCAGGTCGTTTACACCAGCGTGGACAATGACTGAGTCATATTTGTACTTGCTGTTGAGAGACCTGAGTGCTTGCGTTATGTGGCGGATTCTAGCGCCCGACAGGCAGCTTACTGTGACCTTCTCCTTACTCAGTCTGGTGAGCGGGACATCAGTGTGTCTGACTATGGAGTCACCAATGACTAGTGTGTCTGGCATTGTGTTTGGCCTTAAGGGCTGTGACTGTTTGACACTCTGACTGTGAGGTCTATGTGTTGCAGGTGTTGTGTTCTGAGGTGGTGGTTGTTTGGGTGTCTGCTTTGGTGGCCTCTGCTGTTTTGGTAGATTTTTGATCAGAGCCTCCGAGTATGTCTTTGTGTGTTTATGTGTATGATTTGAGGTTGTAATGGTGCTATATGAGACTGGGTCTATAGTGTGTGTGGTAACCTTCTCCTCCTGACTGGTCTTGCCAGTCCTGTGTCGAGAGCTCAGCCTCCAGTTTGGCCGTATAGTTGCATCTCTCGCATGTATTTGTGTTTTGTGGGAGGAGGAGAGGGTTGTCTGTGTACATGAGGCAATTGTAACATTGCCTCAGTATTCCCAGGTTCACCAGCTGAGCAGGAGAGGACACTAGCAACTGATCCTTCGACATGCTAGAAGGATAGACAAAAACTTTAAAAAAGATTCAGGGGGACGTGGGTGACCGAGAAATGGGGGGTTACCTTTTTGGGGTACTATCTATGACAAGAGTGCCGTATCAAGGTAATAAGTACTGTAGGAGCAAGTGCTAGGTTTAACAGATAGAGAATAGTCTACTTGGAGTCAAGTGGAGATGATCTTTTTAGTTATAGGATAAGCTGATTAGATCAGTAGTATAGTTCGAGGAAGGTAGTTTTAAGGGAAAATTTGAAGAGTGGACTTTAGGTAGCCCGAATAGTTTAAACCTGCCTAACCGGCGCTGCCCTAGTGTGCAACAGTGGCAGCTCCGCTCTAAATCGCGCTAACGTGCGTTTACCGCGTTTTATACCAGGGGGCTGGAAAAGCTAGAAACTGGCCCAAAACGACCAATAAACTACTAGTTACTGGCTGAAACCTCACAAAACTGGACAAAAGGCAGCTCAATGCTTCCCACTCCCACTGGTAAGCAAGGTAACTTCCTCTCCCCCAAATAAGGCAAGGAAACAGTACACAGGAACTACAACCAAAGCCCAGGAATCAGCAACTCTGAAACTGGACTAAACTAGTAAAGCAGGAAAAACAAGAGATATTTTTTCTTTTTTTTTTTTTCTTTTTTTTTCACAAAACAGGCAGAAACAGGTACAGCAAACACTTATAAATGCTATGAATCAGCTACTACAGCTTACACAGAAGAATTTGCTACAAATACAGTCAAATAGTAACAAACAAGGATTCCAAGTGCAATATTAAGTTAAATGCAGTAAAAACAGCTTCAGTGTAACAGAAAGGCAGGCGAAATACAGTCGCTAGGTATTCAGATGTGGAAAGCAACAAAATTATACTTAGTATCAAGAAAAGTCGCTTTTCAGCTCAGAAGGGCAGAGTCCAGCCTCTCCTCCCACAAGAGTGCAGACCGCAATCCTTCCTAACGTAAAATAACTGGCCTGAAGCCCAAGTGCTTAAACCAGAACTAATACACTTTTAGAATAACAGACACTGAGCTCTCAATCAGCAGTTCCTAACCTAGAAGGATGTAAGCTGCCTGTCCTGCCACCACAGTGCAGGCCACAAACCTTCCTAATGTAAAACAACTGGTCTGAAGCCCAAGTGCTTAATCCAAAAGACTTAGAAATGATAGCTACACTTTAATCAAGTTACTACCAGCAGTAATAAATACAACTGAATACTTTAAAAATGCCTGGATTAGTGCTCAAGTTATACAAACAAAGCTAGATTCAGCAGGTCTGGATCTAGTCTATGCCAAACGAGGTGTACCAATTTCAGTAAGAAGCAGTTCAAATATGCAGGCACTATAAGCTTTAACCAGAAATTCCCAGCTCAGAAGGACAGAGTCCAGCCTCTCCTCCCACAAGAGTGCAGAACACGAACCCTCTTAATGTAAAATAACTGGCCTCAAGCCCAAGTGCTTAAACCAGAATTAATACACTTTTAGAATAACAGACACTGAGCCCTCAATCAGCAGTTCCCAACTTAGAAGGATGTAAGCTACCTGTTCTGCCACTACAGTGCAGACCACAAACCTTCCTAATGTAAAACTGGTCTGAAGCCCAGGTGCTTAAACTAAAAGGCTTACAATGAGTTACACCAAGCAGTAATAAATACAATTGAGTACTTTTAAGAAGACGCAAGAGCAAAATAAAGTAAGAAAAAACACAAATACAGTATATATATATATTTTTTTTTTTTTTTTTTTTTTTTGAAAGAGAGAAAGGAAAGAGAGAAAGGAGTAGCAGAAACTAAGCTGATTGGCCTTCTCAAATGCTGTCCCTGTACTGGGTAGAATGAGGTAATGACGCTAGACTGGGAGGAGGGTCCCAGATCAAATTTACACAAGGGGCGGGCAACTGCAAAGCCACCAACTATAAAAACACTATGCCAACAGGGAGGGAGGGTGGGAAACAAACTGCAGAAGTGTTACTCCCAGCTGAAAAGCAGCAGTGAGCCTTTAAATGAAAGTTTTAAACAGCTAAAGGAGCCACTAGAAAAAAGAGTTTAACTGCAACAAGTTATCATAAACAAACAACCCAACAGATGCTTAATAAGGGTGGACAATTTCCAGTTAATACCTCACACACAGTGAAACTAGCTAGAAAAAATACACAGTACACAAAGTGCTATAAACAACAAAGAAATAAAGAACAAAATAAACAAAACCAGGATACTTAATGTTATATATTGTAGCTCGAGTTTGCTGAGTGTCCTTCCTTCGATAAGCTCACTGTAAAATGGCTGAACACTCACAACTGAGCTTCTTAGGTAACAGAAAGTTGAAACCTGAGACAGTTTTAAGAAAGAAATCTCAAAAGAACCAATGAGGTGCTTAGTCTAAGCTGTAGTCCAGGAGACCTCAGTCAGCCAATGACCTCAAACAAGTCTCTCTCACTGAAATGCCTAATGGCTTTGGCTAAAACAAGATGTCCCTGAATTATGTACTCAGACACACAGCCTCCACAAACACTAGGCCCAAATACAAGCCTGAATATGGAAATGCTACAAATATCCACACTACTTAGAACAAACTGCAGAAGTGTTACTCCCAGCTGAAAAGCAGCAGTGAGCCTTTAAATGAAAGTTTTAAACAGCTAAAGGAGCCACTAGAAAAAAAGAGTTTAACTGCAACAAGTTATCATAAACAAACAACCCAACAGATGCTTAATAAGGGTGGACAATTTCCAGTTAATACCTCACACACAGTGAAACTAGCTAGAAAAATACACAGTACACAAAGTGCTATAAACAACAAAGAAATAAAGAACAAAATAAACAAAACCAGGATACTTAATGTTATATATTGTAGCTCGAGTTTGCTGAGTGTCCTTCCTTCGATAAGCTCACTGTAAAATGGCTGAACACTCACAACTGAGCTTCTTAGGTAACAGAAAGTTGAAACCTGAGACAGTTTTAAGAAAGAAATCTCAAAAGAACCAATGAGGTGCTTAGTCTAAGCTGTAGTCCAGGAGACCTCAGTCAGCCAATGACCTCAAACAAGTCTCTCTCACTGAAATGCCTAATGGCTTTGGCTAAAACAAGATGTCCCTGAATTATGTACTCAGACACACAGCCTCCACAAACACTAGGCCCAAATACAAGCCTGAATATGGAAATGCTACAAATATCCACACTACTTAGAACAAACTGCAGAAGTGTTACTCCCAGCTGAAAAGCAGCAGTGAGCCTTTAAATGAAAGTTTTAAACAGCTAAAGGAGCCACTAGAAAAAAGAGTTTAACTGCAACAAGTTATCATAAACAAACAACCCAACAGATGCTTAATAAGGGTGGACAATTTCCAGTTAATACCTCACACACAGTGAAACTAGCTAGAAAAATACACAGTACACAAAGTGCTATAAACAACAAAGAAATAAAGAACAAAATAAACAAAACCAGGATACTTAATGTTATATATTGTAGCTCGAGTTTGCTGAGTGTCCTTCCTTCGATAAGCTCACTGTAAAATGGCTGAACACTCACAACTGAGCTTCTTAGGTAACAGAAAGTTGAAACCTGAGACAGTTTTTAAGAAAGAAATCTCAAAAGAACCAATGAGGTGCTTAGTCTAAGCTGTAGTCCAGGAGACCTCAGTCAGCCAATGACCTCAAACAAGTCTCTCTCACTGAAATGCCTAATGGCTTTGGCTAAAACAAGATGTCCCTGAATTATGTACTCAGACACACAGCCTCCACAAACACTAGGCCCAAATACAAGCCTGAATATGGAAATGCTACAAATATCCACACTACTTAGAACAAACTGCAGAAGTGTTACTCCCAGCTGAAAAGCAGCAGTGAGCCTTTAAATGAAAGTTTTAAACAGCTAAAGGAGCCACTAGAAAAAGAGTTTAACTGCAACAAGTTATCATAAACAAACAACCCAACAGATGCTTAATAAGGGTGGACAATTTCCAGTTAATACCTCACACACAGTGAAACTAGCTAGAAAAAATACACAGTACACAAAGTGCTATAAACAACAAAGAAATAAACAACAAAATAAACAAACACCAGGATACTTAATGTTATATATTGTAGCTCGAGTTTGCTGAGTGTCCTTCCTTCGATAAGCTCACTGTAAAATGGCTGAACACTCACAACTGAGCTTCTTAGGTAACAGAAAGTTGAAACCTGAGACAGTTTTAAGAAAGAAATCTCAAAAGAACCAATGAGGTGCTTAGTCTAAGCTGTAGTCCAGGAGACCTCAGTCAGCCAATGACCTCAAACAAGTCTCTCTCACTGAAATGCCTAATGGCTTTGGCTAAAACAAGATGTCCCTGAATTATGTACTCAGACACACAGCCTCCACAAACACTAGGCCCAAATACAAGCCTGAATATGGAAATGCTACAAATATCCACACTACTTAGAACAAACTGCAGAAGTGTTACTCCCAGCTGAAAAGCAGCAGTGAGCCTTTAAATGAAAGTTTTAAACAGCTAAAGGAGCCACTAGAAAAAAGAGTTTAACTGCAACAAGTTATCATAAACAAACAACCCAACAGATGCTTAATAAGGGTGGACAATTTCCAGTTAATACCTCACACACAGTGAAACTAGCTAGAAAAATACACAGTACACAAAGTGCTATAAACAACAAAGAAATAAAGAACAAAATAAACAAAACCAGGATACTTAATGTTATATATTGTAGCTCGAGTTTGCTGAGTGTCCTTCCTTCGATAAGCTCACTGTAAAATGGCTGAACACTCACAACTGAGCTTCTTAGGTAACAGAAAGTTGAAACCTGAGACAGTTTTAAGAAAGAAATCTCAAAAGAACCAATGAGGTGCTTAGTCTAAGCTGTAGTCCAGGAGACCTCAGTCAGCCAATGACCTCAAACAAGTCTCTCTCACTGAAATGCCTAATGGCTTTGGCTAAAACAAGATGTCCCTGAATTATGTACTCAGACACACAGCCTCCACAAACACTAGGCCCAAATACAAGCCTGAATATGGAAATGCTACAAATATCCACATTACTTAGAACAAACTGCAGAAGTGTTACTCCCAGCTGAAAAGCAGCAGTGAGCCTTTAAATGAAAGTTTTAAACAGCTAAAGGAGCCACTAGAAAAAAGAGTTTAACTGCAACAAGTTATCATAAACAAACAACCCAACAGATGCTTAATAAGGGTGGACAATTTCCAGTTAATACCTCACACACAGTGAAACTAGCTAGAAAAAATACACAGTACACAAAGTGCTATAAACAACAAAGAAATAAAGAACAAAATAAACAAAAACCAGGATACTTAATGTTATATATTGTAGCTCCGAGTTTGCTGAGTGTCCTTCCTTCGATAAGCTCACTGTAAATAATTATAGAAGCAAATCTCATTTTAGTAATTTTAGGGACAACTGTTATTTCATATTTTAAAGTAACTACTGAAATAAGATACTTGTGTGTGTTCAGGTATCTTCAGGAGGAGTTGTTAGATCAACTATTATTTAAATGTGCAGTATTCTCTTTGCATAAGTCTAGAAATGCAGCCATATTAAAGCAGGCTTCAGAGTTTGCATACAGTTTCAGTGAATGCAGTTTCAATCACTGAAAATAACCTTAAGAAAAGAATACTGATAAGAACAGAATGCGATATACATTTGACTATAAACATATTCTGTTTGTATGCTACAAGGCTTGGGAACCAAAGCTAAAGAGGCATGTAGAAACTTACAGGGTTTTGGAATCATTAGGAAATACTTCAGACACAGTTAGTTAAATTAGTTTGTTTTGGACTGATGCAGAAAGTCAAGGCAGTGCAGTCCTCAGAAAGCAGTACAGACACTTGGGTATGAGTGCAGAAGTCAGGTCAAATATCCAGCATTCCAGAATATTAATTATACTATTCACTGTTATTGGAAACAGTATTCGGACATTGTTGACATTTACCTCCACTATAGATAATAAAACATTTTTAAGCATTCATAAGCAAACTACAGTGTTTTCAGACTTTATTCTGAAATGTCCAAAAAGACTTGGGACATAAATAAGAGACTGGCACCTGTTCAGCACAGTCTGGGTAATCATACGTTCATAGGTTCATTGGTGTTTACTAGGCTAATGACCACAAGGGCCTTTTTAAGCCTAATCATGCAACCCAAATCTCTGACAAGTTCTGATACCCTTGATAAGTGTAAGCATGGGCCTGGGAAATGAACCATTTACCTTACCTCTGTCCATTAGAGACATAGTTGCCAAACCAGGGATGAATTTCCTGGTTTATCAACAGATAAAGACATTTATTTACATCTCATTCCAGTTTCTTCGAGTTGTTTCCAGTTAATTCCATTATCCTGCAGTCATATCAATTCTTACAGTGATGCTTACTTTTGATAAATGTATTACATTTATTGTCATTTAATTTGAATTTATATTACTATGTAACAGTGTCTGTGTTGATAATTTTGGAAAATGCTAAAACTTGAACTTGGATTTGAACTCATATGTTGTTCTAATGTTCTTTCATCTACATTTGTCCCTATTGCTTGTCTAAATATTGCAGTCCTCTGCCCATTGTAACTACTTACATCTCTTTGCCTTCACCCCTCTTCAGTCATTCTGATCTCATAGGACTGAGCCTTACAGGGACTACCTGTGTACCCTTACATCACCATACCTATCCTGGGGCACTGCTTAGTAAAATATATAACAGAATTATCTTGGCATGCATGTCAGTTGTTAACATAAAATTAACTTGACTTCAGTTCCACCCACATCACTATCTCACTGTCATTATCCAATGACTGAATAATGTTCAAAATGGAAATTAACTTTCACTTCCTTTACATCTCTCCATCTGCCAATCATTTCATAACTTCTTAAGCAGCATTCCATCTCCTTTACCCCAAATCCATAAGTATAACTGCCATCATTGTCTCTTTTTTACAGCTTTCCTCGTAGCTAAAAGATGCTATGAAATATAAGTGCTATTAGTTTAAAAAAATACATTTTAGGTACCACTCCTAAATGATAAACTACTACTGTAAACTATTATTTCTACACTGATTGCCAGCCCTTCTCCCAACTATGATATTCATTTTCCTGTAAAAAAATCTCTAACATCTAATCCAGTTAACTGATCTCATAGTACAAGTCTAAACTTCAAAGCCCTCAGTAATTCTTCCTATTTTGTCTTTGAATTAGCTGTCTACAAACATTATCCAATAGTTACCCATACTTTTTTTACTGTTGTAAACATGAGATATCCACCCAACCTTCATTTGTTTTAGATGTAAAACCATCCCTTTTCTGTCATGTGTGTCCCCAAAACAGCACTTAAGGTGGACAGAAACCAAAGCAAGTCATAATTGCATCTTGTCTGTACTGATTCTACTGGTTTTCTTACTTTATACGGCAGTTTGTTATCTCACTATTATTACTTGAAGGGCAGCCATTATCCCTCCCAACTCCTTCCTTGGGTACTGCCAGTATACCATAACAGCAGTGCTGCACTTACATCATGACTACATTGCATTTCAAATAATTAACTTTCAGCATTAAATGGAGACAGATGGAATTAAATCTGTTCCTACAAAAAGAAGCTTGTTAATAGCTCATTTCTGAGTTCAAATCTGATTCAGAGTCAGACGAGAGCTCAGTTTCTGATTCTTCATGTGGGGATTTCTCTTTCTGTGATACTGCTGCTAGTGCTTTCAGTAGAAGAACATTGAGGTTTCTCAGTCCCTCAGAAGGATTTTCCAGAACCAACATCCTTTCCTCCTATTCTCTCTGCTTTAGAGGATGTGTGTGTAACTGCCTGCAATTTTCCTGACAGTCAGCCAGCTGCCCTTAAAAAGCCAGATATGATGCATAAAGTTCTTCGGGTCTATATTAGAACACCGAACTTTCAAAATTTTGAGTGTTCTAATATCGACCCGTGAAAACATCGAAGAAACAGAAAACGACATTTTTTCCTAGGGAAAGAATTTGGTTGTCCATTTATGTTGCTTCGGTATTTTCAGAGCTGTGGTGGAAAGTTACAGGTTGGGTTCAGGTAAGTGTGCGATTGTGTGGATGTGAAGGTTAGGGCGGGTTAGGTGAGTTAGGGTTTGGGCATGGGTCAGGTAAGTGTGCGATTGTGTGGATGTGAGGGTTAGGGCAGGGTAGGTGAGTTAGGGTTAGGGCACAGGTGAGGTGACTGTGCAATAGTGACGGACCTTAGGGTTAGGGTTTGGGTTAAGATAAGTCGATAGTTAGTGGTGTATGCATAGTTTAGTGTAGGGTTAGGTGTAAGAGTTTAGGTGTATGTGTGTGGATTGCTGTTTGTTTGGTGTGATTGTGTTGTGTGTGTGTGTTTTGGAACAGCAAATTTTTTCCCTAGGAAAACATTTGCTGTTCTGTATGTTCAATGTTTTAAATTTTTGATTAATAGGGTTCGATATTAGAACACTCGAAGTTTTGAAAGTTCGGTGTTCTAATATAGACCCAGTTCTTCAGTCTTTTAAGTTTTTATTCACTGTTCCCAAACCTGACCAAACAGCTTTAACTTTTGTTGACCCCACCTACCACCAACAGCTTTAGTAGATCCTACTGTTGATAAGCACTTAGTTAATTCCAATCATACTCTTTCTGATAAGGATAAGAGAATTATTGATAGGTATGGGGAAAAGCGTATACTTCTGAAACTTTGATTTTCAGAATTTTTAATTGTCAGTCGCTTATGTTAATGTTTGTTTTGAATAATTGTGAAAGTATGAGGAATGTTTTATCTCTAGTTACTTGTGAGAAAAAATCCTCTTTAAATAATTTAGCTTTTTCTGTTGCACAGATCACTACTCATTGTTTACAGTGTATGTATAACTCTGCTGGTACTTCTTCCAGAACTATGGCCACTGATACTCGTTTGAGAAGGTTTGCATGGCTGCATTCTCAGAACCTCCTAGATGATGTTAACAATGACATTTTAAAGTCTCCCTTGGCTAGAGATTTAGTGTTTGGCCCTACCGCCACACAGGTGTTCAAAAGTGTGATAAAAGGGGCAAGCTGACCTAAGACATCTCTATGATTTTTGAGCCCCCCTTTTCCAAAATTTCTAATGTATTTTTCTATCTCCTCATCCAGTTATGGCAAAAACAGAATAAGCACTATCTACAAAATACACAGAATTCTGAAGCCCCACTCCAAATACCCAAAAAATAAATAAATTAGCATCACTACATTGCAACATTCTGAAATGTTACATTGGCGCTGAACACCAGTGCAAAACGTTAGAGTATAAGAGCTGCCAATAAAAGACTGCAAATGGCTGTAGTATAAGAAAAATTCCTACTGCATGTTGTCACTGGTACTGCAGGCATTCCAGTGTCTGAAACCGAAGTGCCTGCACTACCAGTTCTGATATACAAATGGAAAAGTTTGGGGGCAGATACTGCAAACATCTGTGGTAGTATTTCTTGTGAGTTCTCTCCTTTGTACAAGTGGATGACTTAAACTGTACTTTTTTAACAAACTCAGAGTGTGATTTAGTAGCATAGCTTCAGAGCATACCACCATTGTATTTGTGCTATAACAATGCATACATGACAGAGATGTCCCTGTCTTGTATACAGTGTTATGACTGATATACATGTAGAACTGTGGGAATGGCTAGCATAGGAATCCTTTGGTATTTATATAGCAGGCTCAGTGCATGTTGTTGGTCTATGCCAGGAACTGGTAAAAAGATTCATTTAAATAAGATATTTCAGAATTTCATTACTTGTTTTTGTAATAGCATGCACTCCATAGACTTACAGTGCTGGTTTAGCATCAGGAACTCTATGGAGTACTCTCCACCTCCAGTATGACATCATACCAGGGATGGACCTGCTTTTCATAATCAGTGTAGCATTGCAGAATGGCCACCTGTACTACTCTGATTGATTCAGAATCCTGACCCTTGATGATCTCTGTTGCTGCTGTTCTAACATTTTATATATATATATATATATATATATATATATATATATATATATATATATATATATATATATATATATATATATATATATATATATATATATATATATATATATATATATAGATAGATAGAGAGAGAGAGAGAGACAGATATAGATATATATATAGATACATTTATACCTAGGTTCCTGTGTCTATAAGACTGGAATCGATTGTTTTGTGTGTGTGTGTGTGTGTGTGTGTGTGTGTGTGTGTGTGTGTGTGTGTGTGTGTGTGTGTATGTATATATATATATATATATATATATATCTATATATATATATATATATATATATACTATATTTTTGTGTTTATATCAGTAATCTGAGTCTTACATTTTATATATGTAGCTTGCAGTTTACAGTTTCCTGGATAATATTTTTAAAAGGGCACCACTTCAGTGGAATTTATGTGTTAACCAAAATTAAAATAAATAAATAAAATAATTTAGATGTTGCAAGAAGAAGCAACATAGAGACAGTATATCATGTATATTTAAGAACCATTTAAAACACTGGAATTGCATATACAGTAAAAGATTTCTTATCTGACTGTGATTTACTATCACATTAATTATATATGCATAATTTGCAGTATAGATTGTTTTTGTATTCAAATAATGTTACATTCTTATCTTACTTCAGCATGTTTTAATATATTGATTATATAACAGCAGTCTATTAAAATAAGTTAAAATGTATCATCCACTTTCTTTGTTTGCTAATTACTAGAATGTTGGTTATTACTATTAGTACTATTATTGTTGTTTTTTGCAATATTCATAATTTCCTGCTGAAGTA
>NC_056731.1:1158594725-1158784725 GCF_019279795.1 Protopterus annectens
TACCATATTTTGGTATTGTGTCAGTCTTTCAATGCATATGTTACTTAATGAGGTATGAATGTGCTTACTGATTAAATGCTTTTTTAAACTACATTGGTTTCCAGTTTGCTTTTTCCCTTTATATTTTGTGATAGTAAAAATTGAAGTTATTTGAACTTTTTATCAAGAAGCAGATTATTTAAGTATATTTTATGATCATTCAAACAAAAATTATAGTGTCGAAGAAACAAGAACCATAAAACAAATTAACAAATTTGTGTCTGTTTAATAAGAGAGTCTTCAGAAAAAAATGCAAAAATTAGTAGCTGGAGAAACAAAGCAAATTACATAATTAAAATAGGATACAAAGTGAGAATTTTTTTCACAAAGCAGTGGATTCTGTATATGATTCTGGCTCTTACCTCTCAATGTCTTAGTGCAAGAAATCTGGACAAAGCCAAAAATAATGGGAGGGCAAAGATCCAAAAATAGGGACAGATTTTAAATATTGCTCTTATAAACTTAGAAAGTTGCTAGGATAATGAGATTTGTGTTAGCATGCATTTTCTTAAGGATATTAAGTCTGAAACTGAAATGCCTTTCATTATTTAGTGATTTCAATCCCCAGAGATTTCCCAGGAAACAACAGATTTTAAGAGAAACAGGCAAAAAATATGAAGCAAAAACTTAGACATTCTGTGAAAAATCTGGGCAGTTGAGTACTGGCTCTGTTAGAACACTCATAGCAATTGTGAGTAAAAACTTTGAACTGATGTCTTTTGAGTTGCACAATTTTACTGATAATAGGTTGATAGGTTCATAGGTAGGTACTAGGCTATTGACTCAAGGGTCTAAGTAAGCCTAGCCAACAAGGTTCTCTGGCTTATGCCACTCAAGAAAGTTAATTTCCTGTGCCCGTGTTGAGCAGAGCCACAGAAGTGATCCCCAGGGTGTATTTCCTATTTCCCATCCACTCATCAAGATTTTTCTTGAAGAGTGCTAATGAGGAACTTTGCTTGACATAGATGGGTAGCTTGTTCCAGAGTATAGGAAGTCTCTGGGACAGGAATCTAGCCCTCCAGCATGTCCTGTTTATTGTGGTGATAAGGTTTAGGTCCCTAGAGTGCGTAGCTTGGAGGGATTGGGATTTCTTTAGGTGTAGCATGTCCAACAGCTCTGGGTTTAATATAGCTTTATATGTTAGGCAGCGATCTCCTCGGAGTAGGTGATATGTTACAGAGTAAAGCTGGAGTTTTTTGAAATGGTCAGTGTAGGGCATCTGTTTGAGGCCAGTAATCCTCTTTGTGAGGTACTTCTGTGGCCTTTCCAGCTCCTGCAGATGTCTTGTGAGGTACATTCCAAAAGGGGTGTTGTACTCTATAATGGGTCTAATGAGTGCCAAGTAGAGGGGAACAATGACCTCTTTTTTCCTGGATGAGAACCCTTTTGTGATGTGGTATGCCACACAGAAGGATTTCCTGACTACTGAGGAGATGTGATTATCAAAGGAGACTACTGTCCACCTGGGTCCCAAGGTCTCTTATCACACATTCAGCATTAAGTAGACTGCTGTTTATGTGGTAGTTCATGGGTACAGAGTTTTTACCAAAGGGGATGACAATGCACTTTTTTGGCATTGAGCTTGAGGCCATGCCTCTGACACCAGGCATCTGTTTCAGTGAAGCCCTTCTGCAGGAAGTTCACATCATTTGGGGACTTGACTATGGCTCCTAGTTTGCAGTCATCTGCAAACTTCATTAGCCAGAGGCCTTATGTGTTAGCCTGTACTTCAGAGAAGTAGATACCAAACAGGAGAGGTCCCAGGACTGAACCCTGTGGTACTCCACTTGTCACTGGTTTGAAGTCAGATTTGGAGTCTGCAACTTTTACAGTGTGGGTTCTGTCAGTGAGCCAGTTGGCAACCCATGTTGTGACATAGGGATTTATACCTAGTTTAGTGAGTTTAGCTATAATTCCAGAATGGAGGATGGTGTCGAAAGCCTTGGCGAGGTCAAGACAGGCTGTGTGAACCACCTTACCCTCATCTACAGCTTTGGTGACTGCCTCAAAGAAGTTGATCAGGTTCAGAAGGCATGATCTGACTTTCACAAACATGAACTGGGTGGGGTCCAGAGTTTGGAGGTCATCAATGCCTTTGTTTATGAGTTCCATGATGATATGTTCCATGGTCTTGCAGACCAGGCTCGTCAGGCTAATAGGGCGATAGTTCTCGGGATCAGTGATGGCTCCCCCTTTGTGGAGTGGGATAACTGTTGCTGTGCACCATTCAATGGGCACAAAGCCTGACATGAGACTATTATTGAACATGGTGCTTAGGTTGAGAGCCAGTTAGTTCTGAAGTTCATGTAAACGCAGCCTGGGATGTTGTCCGGTCCCAGGGATGCTGTGTTTTTGGTTTTTGAGATGCAGCTTTTACCTGCATAGATGTGATTAATGGGACTCTGCATTCTTCTTGTATAGATATGGGCCCTTTAGGGGGTGAGAGGGGGGTAAAGTTAGCACTGAACCTATCTGCCAGGATGTTGGCAATATCAGTTGGTTCTGTAATTTTCATGCCGTTGTGCTGCAACTCAGAGAAGATCTGGGTGTTGCCATTGAGATTCTTGACATAGCTATAGGATGCTTTGTAGTTGCCCTTAGAATCAGTGGCAATTTTGTTTTCATAGCTAGCTTTAGAGGATCTTATAAGGGATCTCAGCTTCTTACTGAGGCTGACCAAGGATCTCCTCCACTCATGGGATTTTACTCTCTTTTGCAACAGTTTCTTCCTTCTGTTGTAGAGTTTGTTTATGGCAGGGGACCACCAGATTGGTTTTCCTTTTTTTGGAGGATAGCATCTTGGTTCTGTTTGGGATAGCATGATCCATGCACTCATGTAAGTGCTTATAGAGTGCATTTGTGTAGGATTCAGCAGTCGTAACCGTATAGTCCATCTGCATGGGTGTCATAAAGTTCGCCACTTCTGTCTTAAGAAGCATGAAATTGGCTTTGGAGAAATTTTTTACCATGGTTTCCTTAATGGTGGGTGGGGGCAGGATGCAGATATCTAGGGTGATTAGTTATGGTCGGATCTGACCAACGAGGATTTGACTTCAGGTGAGGAACACTGGTCACTCATGTTGGTAATGACTAGGTCTAGGATATTGTTGCCCCTGGTGTGGTTATGGATAAGTTGATCCAGGGCATTGGAATGTATGATTTTCAGAAAGCTTTGAGTGAAGGAGTTGGTACATGAGTAGTTTTCCCAGTTAATGGTGGGGTAGTTGAAATCGCCCATTATTAGGGTGTTTGGTTGAACCCTAATATTTTCCAGTATATCAAGAAAAGATGAGTGGGAATCCTGGGACATGGTGGGGGATCCGTAGCAAGCTACAATTTGGGTTGCAGTTTTGCCCAGAGTTAGTTGCACTTGGATAACCTCAGATGCATTATGCTGCGCAACTAGCCTGGAGGTGTGGATATCCTTAATGAATATGGACATACCTCCACCTTTTGTGTTCTGGTCCAGGTTAGATGGCCGAAAAGTGTGGTTTGAGTTATAGCATGGTAATGCAGGGGTGTTCTCTAGACCCTTGAACCAGGTCTCAGTCACTGCACAGATATTGATGCTCTCCATTTTAAGGAGTGCCTCGAGTGAGTGTATTTTGAGATTTAGACTTCTAGCATTGAATAGCATTACCCTCAGTTTTTGCTTGCCTGTTCCTGTTACAGTGGTGAATTTGTCATTTGAACCTTGCCTAAAGAAGGCACTATAGGGGCGGCAAGATCCTCAGTCAGTATCCGGAATCCCAGAGGCGACAGGTGCAGGCCATCTCTGGCAAAGCATTGTGGTCTGTCGACCATGTTGTCCCAGGCAGACAGATAATGGATCCCCTTAGAATGATACCAGAAGCTTAGCCAATTTTTGAAGTCAATCATTTTGTCCTTGTACTGCAGTATCATTTTGGGTGATGGCAGGAAGCTACTCAGGGCTAGGGTCATACCTGCCTGGGCTACAAGATCGGAGAGCTCGTCCATGTCTCTTTTCATGTAGTCCAGGGAGGTACGTCTCAGGTCGTTCATACCAACATGGACAATGACAGAGTCATATTTGTACTTGAGGTGGAGTGACTTGAGTGTGTGGGTTATGTGGCGGATCTTGGCAACCGACAGGCAGCTGACATTAACCTTCTCCTTGTTTAGCCTGGTGAGTGGGATGTCAGTGTGCCTGACTATAGAGTCACCTATGACTAGTGTGTTGGGTATGTTGTTTTGCCTTATGGGCTGTGGTTTATTGGCACACTGAGTCTGTGGGCTATGTGTCATTTGGGTTGTGTTGAGGGGGTGGAGGTTGCTTGCATTTCTGCTTTGGAGGTCTCTGTTGCTTGAGCATATTATTATTGAGAGCCTCTGTGAAAGTTTTTGTGTTTCTATGTGTGGATTTTGGTGATATAGGTTTAGTGGGACTATGTGATGAGTGAGGTGTGGTGCAAGTGTTTACCTTCTCCTCTTGACTGTCAAGTTCAGTCTTGATTGGAGAGAGCTTTACCTCTAGTCTAACTAAATAAGTGCCTTTCTCACGGGTTGTGGTGTTGGGTGGTAGGAGGAGAGGGTTGTCTGTGTACATGAGGCAATTGTGACATTGCTCCAAGATACCCAGATTAAAGTATTATTTGAGTTACAGCAGAAGTGGCTAGAGTAAAGTTACAAATTAGTTGAAATCTAGGGTTGCATTATAATTGAATTTTTGGAATATTATAAGGGTGGTTTCTAACATATTGTCAAAAGTTGAATTGTCTGCCCTTTTTTTAATAAGTTACAGTAATCTACATGAAGAATGGCACTTAGTTTATAAAGCTATACAACATGAAGTACATGGGGCATTACTGAATATTGATATTTTACATAATAATCATAAATCTAAAGCCGCAGGCTTTACATACTCATTGGATAATTGTTGGACGTCAGACAGATTAAGATTTGTTACCCACTCCATGATGGTGATGTATTGGAATAAATTGCATCTAGAAATTAGGAAAACTAATTCACTTAATATATTAAAACAATCTTTAGATACATGGATAGTAGATCTCTTCAATCCTACTCATTCAGAAACTGCATTATGAATTGCCCTGTCGGCTGATACAAAGAAATCTTAAACTATCAAGCTATAAAAAGAGTTGAAGTTCTACTTCCACCTTGGATGGGAAAGTAAGTTCTGAAGGCAAAATCAAAGTACCTGTGAAATGTGAAAGTAAAATCTAAAAATCTGGTGCAGCGCGAATAACAGAAGACCAGGAACCAAATGGAAAATGCACCAAACACGACTGTATATGAACTCCGTTTATTACAATAAAAACACACCAAAATTAAGCGCTTTCATCTTTCACATAGAAGACTTCATCAGAATAAAGCACACTGATTCAAGAATCATTTTTATACCAGTACATATTACATAATAGATAAAACTGAGCCAATGGTATTGTCAAAAAAGTCGCATGTAAAATGGTCACACGAGCAATATTAAATACACAGGATGTTAATATTCAAGCCAACTTAGCTTTTTACAAATAAAACACTGTTATATATTAAATACCTTCAGTATATGTTTAAAAATGCAGGCACAGTAATGCATGTAAAATGTTAAAATACTTAAAGTTTCATAGATTTTCTTTCAGGGCTGGAAGTATTGTCAAGGAATCATTTATACCTGGTGGAAAATATAAATTCTTCCAGTCACCCCCCCCCCCCCCCCACACACACACACACACACACACACACACACTCAAATCTATGGCCACAGTATCCAAAATACCAAATTTAAAACCTTTAAAATTAGAACAAGTGAGGGAATGCCTACATAATGCACTTGTATCCTTCTTGTTTTTAACATCATATATGTGTTTATAGATTCTGCTTTTCAATGCCAACTCTGTTTTCCCAACATAGAATCCTTTGCACATATCACATAGAGCAAGGGACACAACACACCGGTGGTAAAACAATTTCCTTTCTTTAATATAACCATAGATGCCATCTTATTAGCTTGGTGGGTTTGAGGTGCATTGAAAATATTAGTACACTGGGAGCACCTCCCACAAGGTGTTGTACTACAACCACCTTCTATTGGTAAATTCAACTTGTTTTCCATAAGATGTTTAATATTCATGCCCACCTTGCTGATGAAAACTGGTTTATCTCCCACTGCAGTTAACACATCATTATTTACCCTAAATATACTCCAGTTCTTTTTTAATATGTTTTTCATTTCATATGATATAGGACTGTATTGCACTATATATGCCTGCTCATAAATCTTCGTTTCACCAGGATCTGTGGCAGCTATATTAGTTAATGGGTGGTTTCCTAACAGGAGATTATATTTTTTCCCCATCCTGTGTAAACCTCCTCAATAATCTGTTCCACCATCTGTGTGGGGTATCCTCTTTCTAAAACAGATCTCTTAATGTGAAAAATTCCTGCCTCACATCACTCAGTTCTGAAGTCATGCATGCAATTCTTATAGCCTGTCCTTTGACTAAGCTCTTTTTCTGTGAAAGTGGATGGTTGCTCATATAATGAAGGTAAGAATTATAAAAAGTACTCTTACAAAATATGTTAGATTTGAAACCTGTAGGTATATGGGAAATTGCCGTGTCCAAGTAATGTATACCTCTAGTGTTGTAATGAAGTGTGAAAGTAAACAGTAAGTGGTAGACCTGTATGTTTCTGATGATGGAGAGCCATTATTGTGTTGAAGAAAGTTAATTAGAAAGACTGAACATTGAACTACAGTGGTTTTGACTAAAAAATGGAAAATGAAAGTCAGGAGGCAATGAACGTTATCACAGTGGAACATTTGTCATAGTTTCCAGCAGACTCCAACACAGTATTTGTAAATGGACTGAGCAGAATAAAGAACAATGACTCCAGAACTGAGACAGGTGTAATGTCACCTTAGTGTTTTCTAAAATCAAAGCTGCATCCTGCATATTAAAGTTTAAAGTGAAAACAGAACTGCAAAGGCAAGTAACTGTGGTAATTTTGCTAAAGTTAAATGGACTGACTAGGTAACCCCATCATTTCTGTAATGGAGAAAGGTAAGGCAGAGGACAACTGTATCTGTGGGAATTCTAAGGTCACTTGAACTCTAATGCTCTTCATTTCACAGTACCTTTTGGTCATACCAGAAAATATATAATTTTCACATCCTTAACAGATGGGTGGGAAATCATTTTACAAAAGCAGTGCTAATACAATAATGCCATCAGAAAGTACTGGATGAAGCTTAAAAACAATTTTGCACAGCTAGAACACATAAAAAGACTGATCGAATATAACAGACTGGTGACTGGAGTGGCATCTGCCAGGAACAGACAGGGATTAAAAATAAGTCCTAGCATATGAATGCATTAATACAAAGTCAAGTAATGTCCCATGTGCATGCCTTAATTTTGAGTCCATGCGCTGTGTGTTTTCATTTGATTTAAAGAGCATATGTAAATGATGATAATTAGAAATTTGCAAGACACGGAACTGTCCCATGTAATCATGCAATCATTTAAAGGTCAGCCACACATTAAACATATCTTTCTTTCTTTCTAGAGCATCTTCTTCTCTATGAAACAACGTAAAGAATGCCAGTACATAATGTCACAGATCCATTCTGATGTTAAAGAGGGGAAAATACAATTGAGGGACTGCAAAGAAGTTTGTTTTTATACATATCTTAATCCCCCAGTTCATGATTCATATATTTAATGATGACAGAATGATGTAACAATGTCTTTTTAATGACCAGAGTGCTCCTCAGTACAACAAGTTTTAACAAACTGGTGATCTCCTCTGTCTAAGGTGTTCAAGTCCCTATTCTTATATCATAATTTTGTCATTTTAGTAACATTGCCAGGTTTGACTGTAACTTTATTCATGGCCCTTAAAGTGTTAGTAGAATTAAGATGCTCATCCATAACTGTTGTTCCCTGTTAGCATCATTCATGCCAGTAGAATGTTATGTGGTAGCTCTGAAGCAAAAAGGTAGCAGTTATGTGAAAAAAAATTAAATTTGCACATACACAAATCTAGACATACAGCGCTAGTTATTATACAAGTCTAATGTCACAAAGCACAAATTACATTAATAACAGCTGCTGAAAAAATAAACTTTCTATTTATCAAATCCTTAAATGGCACATACGTATCAGGACCAGGACAAACTCCAGGATAAGTTATACAATGAATGAAGAGATGTCCACATATTCAAAACATATAGCATTATGTGGTAAACCAAGACTTTTGGATTTTATACCTGAGTCTGAGGCACAGACAGAAGGAGTTCTGTCTGCAGTGAAGGCAAGTGGGGTTTGATTAGCAGCCCCAGCACTAGAGATATGGGATGGGATAGTATCAGGGTACTGGGTCTTTGGGTGTTGAAGCCCTAAGTCATTTTACAGACTGCCTCTGTCCATAAGGGACGTTCCCCATCCATTTATCCAAACTCTTTTAGAACAGAGTGAGGGGTGCACTTTGTTTTACAAATATGTGAAGTTTATTCCATAGATGAGGTAGCCTGTGGAGTACAAATCTGTTTCTCCAGCAAGTTCTGTTGGAGTCACAAATAAGGTTCAGGCCCATGGAATGTATAACACTCATATCATTTTTCTTGTGAATATGCAATATTTTAATCAGGGCTGGATTAGAGGATGCATTGTAGGTCAGACATATGTCACCTCTCAATAAACTATATAAGACATAGTAAAGAGACAGGGCCTTTAGTCAGTCTGCATAAGGCATGTGTCTTATGTTTTGGATTTGTTTTAGTGATAAACCTCTGGGGCTGCTCCATTTCGTGAACATGCTTAGTTACGTCCATGCAGAAGGGAACACTGTATAAGATTATGGGCCCGATGAGGGATGAGTACAATGGCACTATGACTTTCTTTGATCTTGATGCCATGCCTTTACT
The DNA here is from genome assembly GCF_019279795.1 of Protopterus annectens. Classification (NCBI taxonomy): domain Eukaryota; kingdom Metazoa; phylum Chordata; order Ceratodontiformes; family Protopteridae; genus Protopterus; species Protopterus annectens. Next base: position 1,158,603,670 of record NC_056731.1, read on the forward strand.
TACAAGTTGAGCCACAGAGAAGGATTTCCTCACTACTGTAGCTATCTGGTGGTCAAAGTTTAGGTTACTATCTATCTGTGTTTGTAGGTCCCTCATCACTGAGTCTATTTTGGGAATGTGCTATCACTACTATAATTTGCAGAGATATCTTATTTACTGAAGGGTATGATTATGTATTTTATTTTAGCATTTTGTCTCAGATCATGGTCTTGGCACCAGTCATTTGTCATTGCTAGCCCTGTTTGTTGGATGTCAACATTGTTTGGAGATTCAGTGATTGCTCCCAGCTTACAGTCATCAGCGAACTTGATGAACCAGAGGCCTCCAACACTGGTCTTCACTTCAGAGAAGTATATGCCAAACAGGAGGGGTCCCAACACTGAGCCATGTGCAACACTGCTAGTAACAGGTTTCTTACTGGAAGTGGATTCACCTATCTGGACAACATGTGTCCTGTCAGTGAGCCAGTTGGCTATCCATCTGATGATGTAGGGGTTTATGCTTAACTCAGCAAGTTTATCTATGATCCCTGAGTGGGGAGGGGGGTTGTGTTGAAAGTTTTGGCCAGGTCTAGATAAGCAGTGTGTACCATTTTACCCTCATCCATGGCCATGGTGACTTTCTTGAAGTCCACCAGACTGAGCAGGCAAGACCTCCCTTTGACAATGCCAAACTGGGTCTGGTCCAGATTTTGGAGAGTTCCTATGTCATTATTGATTAGGTCCATGATAATTAACTTCATGGCCTTGCTGATAAAACTGGTCAAGCTTATAGATCTGTAGTTCCCTGGGTCATTTGATGGGACCCCCTTGTGCTGGTGCAGAGGGACAACTGTTGCAGTCCTCCATTCCTCTGGGGACAAAGTCTATGCGGAGGCTGTGGTCAAACAGGGTTTCTAGTGGCCTTGATAGATTCTGTTTTAAGCTATTTAAGAAGCATCCTAGAATGTTGTCAGGAACCACAAAGTGTTTTTGGTTTTAGCAAGTACAGTATGGACCTGTTCTCTCATAATAACTGGTAGGGGAATGGTTGCAGGAGGTGATGGGGGGATTGAACAGCACTTTACAGGAAGAAGGTTTGCTATAGTTTCAGGCTGGGTGTAAATATTGACATTCATGATTAACTCAGCACATTGGTGAGCGTTTCCCCTGAGGTTACAAACATAATTAAAAAAGCCTTATGGTTATCTTTTACTTGGGAGGCAATCTTTGCCTCTTAGTTTGCTTTGGCAGATTTGACCAGCTCTCTAATTTGTTTGTTTAGACTGATGAGTGTCTTTTTGCACTGATTTGTCTGCTCCTTCTTGGCTTTGGAGAGGATTTTTTTCTTTTGTTGAATACCCTGTTTATGTTACGGGTCCACCAGGGTGGTTTATTGTTGCCAGTAATCATAGGTACTGCTTCCTCTATGCAGCTATGATTGTACAGTGCTTTTGGGTACGGCTCAAAGTAGGCCTCAGTGTCATCTGGGTTGGGAGGAGCTTAGAAGTTTAATAAGCTGTGGTTTAGTTTAAGGTAACTGATCTTATCAAAGTTCTTAATAGGTTTTGAATTTGATAGTGGTTTTGGGTTAGTTTTAATACTAAAGAAGATGATTTTGTGGTCAGATCTTACCAGGCAGGGGTTAATGCATGGGAGGGAGCAGCAATCCCCCATGTCGTGAGTACTAGGTCTAGAATATTTGTACCTCTAGTTGGACAGATAACTAGTTGCTCCAGGGTATTTGCATTGACAATGCCCAAAATCCTCTGTGCAAGTGAACTATGGGTTATATAAGTCTCCCAGTTTATGGAGGGATAGTTGAAGTCACCCATAAGTATGCTGTTAGGCTGAATGTTAAGAGATTCTAGTAGGTTTAGGTAGGAGGTGTAGTTTTCCAGACTCATGTTAGAGGATCTGTAGCTAACAAGGATATGATAGGGGGTCACACCTATGGATAGTTGGGCATGGAGTAGTTCAAGTGAGTCATGTTGTTGGACCAGTCTAGCAGTGTACTTGCCCTTTATTAACACTGAGACACTCCATCCCTTTGTTTTATCCTGAGCTGAGGGGGATCGAAATTTATGAAAGGTATTGTAGCCTTTGACAGCCAGAGAGCTTTCTATGGTTCTGAACCCTGTTTTTGTGACTGTGACTGCACATATGTCTGCATTCTTCAGGGTGAGAAGTACTTCCAGGGAGTCCAACTTATTATTTAAACTCCTAACATTAAGCGGCAATACCTATAGGTAGTTGCGAGTGATTTTTGTTATGTTGGATGGTTTAGCAACTTGGCATGGCCTGAAAATGGCACTGTGAGGACAGATAAACAATCTTGCCAGTATCTAGAAAGCCAAACAATGATTAGTGCAAACCATCTCTGTCAAAACATTGTGATTTCGTGATCATGTCTCCTCAGGCTGACAGATATTGGATCTGCTTATTGTGACACCAGAAACTAAGCCAGTTGTTGAGGTCAATCATTTTTTGCTGGTACTGTTGCATCATCATAAGTGAAGGAAGGATACTACTCAAGGCTAGATTCATACCCACCTGGAAAACATATTCAGAGAGCCCCATCATGTCTCTATTCATATAATTCAGTTAGATATACCTTAGGTCATTTATGCCCACATGGACTATGACCATATCATACTGGTAATTGTGGTTTAAAGTCCTAAGTGCATTTGTGATCTGGACAGACAACTCAATGTGATCTTCTCCTTGTTTCACCTGGTAAAGGGGACATCAATATGTCTTACAATGGAATCCCCAGTAACTAGAATATTTGGCTGTGTGGTGTGTTGTCTTATGGGCTTGGAAGTGGGACTACTATGATTTTTTGAGTTATGTGCTTTGTGAAGTGGTGTCTTTTTTGAGTGTGCACGTGGTCACTGAGAAATGCTTTTAGGAGGTCTTGGAGGTTTGGGTATTTTAGAAGAGAGTACCTCTGCATATGTGGGTCTATATGTTTGTCGTTAGTCTTGGTAGTGAGTGTTTTCGCTGTAATGCTAATGACCTAGTCTGCATTTTTCATGTGTGTACATGAGAGCTTTACCTCCATGTCATTGTGTATATACATCTCTCACATACTGTGTTAGTCTTTTCTAAAATTAAATAATGGTTGTCAGTAAACATGAGGCTCTTACTACACTTTATTTTGTGTTTTAAACTTTTTTTTTTTTTGTGTGGAACAGCGATTCTTTTCCCTGGGAAAAAAATCACTGTTTTGTGTGTTCGAGATTGTGAGGTTTCACTTTTAAAGGGTCGATAAATCAGTGTTCGCTATTTTAAGCGTTCGCTAATTTAATATAGACTATACATATATATATATATATATATATATATATATATATATACATACATCAGCTGTAGATGTCTGCAATCAACAAGACCAGCAACTAGGTGAAATGGAGCCCTAGGTCAAGGACTCCAATTCCCTCCCACCATATGCTGGTCCCCCCCGGCACCTTCCTAGAGCCCTTTTTTTGTTCCCTCCTATTGGGCATCATACCATCTAGATAGATTACTTCTTTCTTTTTTTTTTTTTTTAATTTACCATACTTTTTAGCTTTTTCCTCTATATGGTTCAGGTACCCTAATTGGCCAAGACTCCATTGGCATAAGTGTGGATGAAGTAAGTGAATTAAGCTGGGGGTCCTGGAAGTTACTAGGTCTCCAGAAGACACAGAGTTTTAGATTCTAGATTATTTTAGGTGCATCTGAGAGCTTTTTTTTTAACAGTCTTTTGTTTTAATTCAAACCTGAACAAAAATCATGACTAAAGAATGAAAGTTTATTTTTCAGGGAAAAGTAAGTTCTGTCTGAAGCTTAATGTTCAAAGCTAACAAAATAGTAATTTCCAATAAACTAAGATGACAAAAGTTTGCAAGGGAACATAAATCCTTCATGGGAACAGTGCCTGCCAACCACTCCAAAATGTGAAAAAGATAGTTACCTTATGTGTATCCCTCTGATGTTAATATTGGAATGAAAGTGAAAGCTCAAATGGCCACAGGCATATATTATACAGCTGAGGGTGGACCAGAGCACCAGGATAAAACTCACATGGAGAGAAGGACTACATGCAGACTCCACACTTAAGGAATCACAGTCAAAAACTCAACCTAGAGATTGCAATGCTACTCACTGCACCACAGTGACAACGATCAGTCGTTAATATATACGTTTGGCCTAGACCAGCGCAGAGAGCCACTTATTGTATACAGTGCTGAAGTTTGTTATGAAAAGCAAAAAAAAAAAAAAAAAAACAAACAAAAAAAAAATAAGGACAACTCTTTACTCTTAGATATACTGCAATCCCCTACCATATACACATAGCTGTTTTCATCATGGATAACCCTAGACCCATCAATTATACCAACTTTATTGATTATGTAGATGTCAAATCTCTGACTGTATTAAACAAGATACAGTAAAGCTTTCCAGTGAGCACACTAGATCTGTTATTCTTGAATAATGACTGCTTAACCTAACTAAATGACAGGCAGGGTCAGTCACTAGTATTCACCAACAGTCCCCATAAGCAATAAAAACCAAAGTGACCGTGCACCTCCTAACAACTATAAAAAAAATTGTCATAATTTATTTTAACCCATGTACACACACACACACACACACACACACACACACACACACACACACACACACACACACACACACACACACACACACAGGCAAACAGACACACAGACGCACACACAGACCAATTACAGCAAATTTTATAGTTGTGCACACTTCAGATATCTGACTGAGATCAAATGAATGAATACATATTTAAATAATAGTCACTTGCATTTTGGTTTGTTACATACACACATACACACACACACACACACACACACACACACACACACACACACACACACACACACACACACGCAAACACACAACAGACGTGATCATCAGTTGCAGCAACAGCTATAACTGTGACTATATACCTCAGATGTTTGACTGAAATCAAACGAATGAACAAATGCATAAATAACTGTCCCACAGGAATTCCTCTTCTTAGTTTGCTGCTGTTAGAATACTTTGTGTAGCCCACTGAACCCCTGCCCCCATTCAACTCTCAACCTCTTAGTTCAAGAGAAACACTAGCTAAACATAATGAGGGACAAACAACCAGAATCAGATGCACATATTGTCTTTATAAACTTAGAATGTTGCTAGAATAACAGCCTTTGCATTACATGCATTTTCTGAATATCACTAAATCAGAAACTCAAATGTCTGTTATTATTTAGGATTGCAATCCTCATTTATTCACCAGGAAAAAAAAAAACACAAATGTTATGAGGAACAGATTGAAATATGAAGCAAAATCAGGGAGATATGAGAGCCTTTATCTCTCTCTCTCTCTCTCTCTCTCACACACACACACACACACACACACACACACACACACACACACACACACACACACACACACACACACACACACGTGTGTGTGTGCCATCAGTTATAGATGCTTTTATGACTGAGACTGAAGTCACAATTCTGTGAATCAGAAGTTTGATTGTGAATGAATATATGCATAAAATGCTACCCACTGGAATGTATCTTCTCAGCTCACTGCTGTCAGAATACATTGTTTAAGCAACTGCAAACCCCCCACACATACCTTTCAACCTCTAAGTCCAAGGATCAAGGTGACAGCTGAAAAATAATGCTGCACAAAGGACCAAAATTGGGGACAGATACATTCATATACTAATAAAGTTGCTAGAATAATAGACTTTGCATTAGTATGATTTTTCCGAAGGCTACAAATTATGAGATTGAAATGTCTGTCATTTTGTACTGACTTATTCTCACTGATTTGCCACAAAAAACATAAATGTTACAATGAACAGATTAAAATATGATGCAAAATCAGTGATATCCTGCAAAATTAGGGATTTTTCCGAGCATCTATGACCCCCCCCCACACACACACATGCACACACACACACACACACACACACACACACACACACACACACACACACACACACACACACACACACACACAAATACACATTTGATCATAATACCTCTCAGACACCGACCCTTAATAATCGGGTCTATATTAGATAATCGAACTATTGAAAGTTTGACTGTCATATGGTCGACACCATATGATCGAACTTTCAAAAGTTCGAATATCTAATAAAAAAAACATAAACAAAATACCTACCTGAATGTTTTAAATATGAGGGCAAACCCCCCTGCACCCCTGATGTGGGGGGGCTGCACCACCCACACCCCCAGCTCTTTAAATATACCAACTCTGAGATCGCACTACAGTGCAGAAAAGGGAAATCTTCCCATTCCACTCTGTATGGAGATCTTTGCTACAATGTTCAAACATTCAAAAATCCGATCATATGGTGTCGACCACATGACACTCGAAATTTTGAATGTTTGAACATTCAATATAGACCCTAATAATCATGTGGTGTCAGAAAGACGAACACTTTCTTATTTTCCACAACAGAAGTTCTTCCTTTACTAGACTCTATACAGTAAGTGATATGGAATGTTTGTATAGACTTAGTTTATTTATTTAACAAAGCATGTCCTCATAATCAATTCTGACTTCATGAAGAAATCAATAAATCTAACAAAAGCAAGGCTAAACATGAGGGCCAAAATCATGCAGCTATGCCTAAATCATAGCAAATAAGTGATATGATGAACATCAATCAATTACAGCTGTCTGAATGACTGTGACTGCATACTGCAGAAGTTTTGTAATGAAATGAATGAATAAATACATAAATAACTGCCTCACAGAAATGTATCTTCTGAGCTGACTTCTCACCCTCTTAGCTCAAGAATCAAGCAGGCCAGCAAGAAGCTAAAAATAGTGGGGGACAAGGCTCCAAAATCAAGGACAGAGATTACCTTTATATACTTAACAAGTTGCCAAAATGATAGGGTTTGCATTAGCACACTTTTTAAGAAGGATAATAAATCTGAAACTCAAGTGTCTGTCATTATTTAGTGACTACATTTATCTCTGATGTGCCAGGCAAAACACAAATATTACGAGGAAAAGATCAAAATGTGAGGCAAAATCAGACACATTTGGTGCTATCAGGGGGAGTTGAAAGTATCTATGCCCCACACATACATATATTATGCATACACACACACAAGACACAGACACATAGACAGACACACTTACACACAGATACACACACACTCACACACACTCACACACACACATACACACACACACACACACACACACACACACACACACACACACACACACACACACACACACCCACAGATGTGACCACCATCTATTACATCCATTTGTATGAATGTGACTATATATCCCAGATGTTTGACTGTGATTGAATGAATAAATAAATACATAAAGAAACTGCCATGCAGAAATATATGTTCTCAACTCACTGCTGTCAAAATACAGTATGCAATGTACAGCAGCCCCACCCCCTTCCTCCATGTACCTCTCAACCTCTTTAGTACAGGAATGAAGCAGAAAGTTAAAACAGAATAAGTGATAAATGCAGTCTGGGACATATATTACCCTTACATACTCAGAAAGTTGCCAGACTTACAGGTTTTGCATTAGCATGCTTTTTCATAAAGGCTCTTAAGCCTGAAACTAAAATGACTGCCATTAGTTAGTGATGAATGTTACATAGTTGCCAGAAAAAAAACACAAAGTTTACAAGGAACAGCTCAAAATATTAGACAAAATCAAAGGCATTCTGTGAAAGGAGGGACAGTTCAGGACATCTGTGCCCTTCACATATATGCATACACACACACACACACACACACACACACACACACACACACACACACACACACACACACACACACACACAATCTCTCACTTAAAATGCTTACCTTCCAATATGCCAAGTAACTGATACTGGAAGGACTAGCAGTGAAGAAAATAGATTTAAAACTTGCTCTCATGCTGGTATTTCTGCACAATCCATTAATTATTTTATTTCATTCTCAGGCTTCTTTAGTTTGAACTAGTCACCTGAAGCAGCCTCAGCCATTAGAAATGTTGCCTCACTGCTTTATTCAACATCCCAATGAAATGTTTTTATTGTAAGGTTTCTGCTTTCGGAAGTAGGCAAGAAAGAACCGTAAAAAGGCATGGCTACCACATTCTTATTATGCAGTTAATCTAAGCACACCGATGGAGATCTCAACTTTCTTAGATTCTATGAGTGAAAACATTCTAAACTTTTAAAAATTCTTTCTGTATAGATTTCAGAGTACCTACCATCATGCCATCAGTCAATGACTTTAGCTATGCATTCAATAGTTCAATCACTCAACATATATCAGTGGCTTTTTCCATTGTTAAGCTTGACTCAATCAACAGTCATTTCATATAATCTTAAAAACTATACCAATAAGTGAATTTTGTCCCACATCCTTCATTGCGTTAATATCTCATTTCTTTTATTTAACTAAACTTATTATGTCCAATATACCTTGTCTTTCTCTATCCCTTTAAAAATAACCATTCATCAAACCTTTTCTCCAGCGTCTGAACCTTATCTCTCTCCCATAAGTTGTACATGATGCATATTAGAGATGAATGGAGATAGCTGTCCTGAGCATGAAAATAACAGACTGCTTTACTTCCTTGTTATTTCAGAAAAATAAAAACTCTTAAACTTATAAGTAACTGTAAGAAACAGTCCATACCCAGTTTGGGTTTGTGAAGGGCCGATCTTGTCTCCTGAACCTGATTGACTTCTTTGAATCAGTCTCCAGAGCCATGGATAAGGGTAAGGTGGTCCACACAGCCTATCTAGACCTTGCCAAGGCCTTTGACACCATCCCCCACTCTGGAATCATAGATAAACTTACTAAGTTGGGCATTAATCCCTATGTCACCCAATGGGTTGCTAAATGGCTTACTGATAGAACCCACACTGTAAAAGTAGCCGACTCCAAATCCAGCTCCAGACAAGTGACAAGTGGAGTACCTTAGGGTTCAGTCCTGGGGCCGCTCTTGTTTGGCATCTACTTCTCTGAAGTACAGGTCAACACTAAGGGACTCTGGCTAACAAAGTTTGCAGATGACTGCCAACTGGGAGTCATTATTGAATCCCCAAATGATGTGGATACTTTACAAAAGGGCCTTACAGAAACAGATGCTTGGTGCCAGAGCCATGGGCTCAAGCTCAATGCCAAGAAATGTATTGTTATCCCCTTTGGGAAAAAACATGTATCCATGAATTACCATATAGGTGGCAGTACACTAAACGCAGAAAGTGTGATAAGAGACTTAGGGACACAGGTGGACAGTGGTCTCACCTTCGATAACCACATTGCCACAACAGTCAGGAAATCCTTCTATGTGGCACACCTCATCATGAAGGGCTTTTCATCCAGAAAAAAGGAGGTCATTGTCCCACTGTACTCATCCCTCATTAGACCCATTATAGAATACAACACCCCATTTGGTATGTACCTCTCAAGACATCTGCAACAACTGGAAAGACCTCAGAAATACCTCACTAAAAGAATCACAGGCCTAAAGCAGATGCCCTACGCTGACCGCCTTAAAAAACTCCAGCTATACTCTGTCGCATATCGTCTACTCAGAGACGATCTCTGCTTAACATACAAGGCCATGTCAAACCCAGAGCTGTTGGACATGCTACACTTAAAGAAATCCCAATCCCTCAGAGCTACACGCTCCAGGGATCTAAACCTTGTCATCACAATAAACAAAACATGCTGGAGGGATAGGTTCCTGACCCAGAGACTCCCCAGACTCTGGAATAGATTGCCCATACATGTCAAGCAGAGTGCCTCTTTGGACCTCTTCAAGAGGAACCTTGACGATTGGATGGGAGAAAGGAAATTCTCCCCAGGGATCACGTCAGTCGCCCTGCTAGACAGGGGTCCAGGAAAGTAAATAATGTGGGAAGAAATAGCCAGGGAATTGTTATGGCTAGGCTTGTATAGGCCCTAGGACTGATAGCCTAGTACCAACCTATGAACCTATGAACCTATGTTAATTCTTCATAAAGGTACTGAAGAAATAAACTTGAGCAGACTTAGTCACCAGAATAACTCAACTTTTATTTATGATAAGTACTTTCGTCCACCACCTGCATGCACTTCATTAGATCACCTTTTCAATAACAACTTTAACCCATGGAAAACTAATACATACTTAATGATTAACAAACTCATACATAGTAATGAGCCAAAACAGGGAGTAACTCATGATAAGCTAGTCTACCAAACCCGATGTAACAAGAACCAACTCATAGCCCCACAAGGGCAGGTTACAGTAAAATAGCTAATAGCTGAGGCTTCTGCTGAACCTCAGACACACTGAAATACATTTCTAAGTCAGTGTTAACAAAAGTAAGTCAACACATGCCTTAACCATAGGGAGACATATTGCAAGTCAGGTGAAAAAAATTAACATAGCCAGTCCTAAGAGGGAAGCACACTAAAAGAAAAACAAAAATATAAAATGCAGAAGAAATTAACCAAACTGAAAATGTATGGCTGAGGTCCAAAATTAAGACCCAGACAGTAGTACAAATAGCAACCAATCCTTACAGCTAACACTGCAACAGTAAGAGCAGAAACAACCAGTCTGAAAAAAAAACAGGTCCAGTATTAAAGCAGTGGAAGAATGTAATAATACAAAAATAAAACAAGAAGTTAAATCTAAAAGGAATCAAATGGATCATAGAATCAGACTCTAAGCAGCCTAAAAATCATTAGTACTACAATTCACAGAAAAAATAAGAAACACTTACAAGACAGACTGAATAAACTGGACTGTGCAGAACTAATAATTAAGTTCTAGTCTGTCTCCAGATGAAAAAGACAAAAACAACATGCAACAAAAATCTTTCCACTAAATGTCATCTACCACCAAGATGACAAGACCCTTACAAAAGGAGTTTAAGAACTGGAGTGATAAACAAAACAAAACAAAAAAAAAAAGACAAAAAATCTGAGAGTCTAAGTGAAGAATGTATGCGTGTGTGTGTGTGTGTGTGTGTGTGTGTGTGTGTGTGTCTGTGTGCACGTGAGTGTGCATGTGTGCATGTGTATGCGTGGGTGTGAGTGTGTGTATGTGTCAAGAAAATAGCACCTACCATAGTAACCTTGGACTAGATATGATATAATGAAACATTACAGATAAAAATACAATCAAACAAACACACAAACAAAAAATGTAATTATAATTTCATTTAACATAAACAAAAAGAGAAGTGCTTTTGCCAGTATGACTTCAACAGATCACTATTAAAACTGCATATTTAGGAAATCAAACGTACACTAAACAAAAAAAGGAAAAACAATCAAGGAAAATGTGAAAAAAAAACACAAATGAATATGGATATGTTGTAGCAGAACAGATAACAAGCATAAACCATCAAAAATAGAGGGACAAAAATGTCTGAGAAAAGTGAAGACCAGAGCAAACATATCATGTTATTAGTAGTAATAAAATAATGTGTGGTCTAGTTTCCTAAGCTGAAGAATACATTCAACTGAACAAGCAGAATTAAGTCCAAGTGGGTTATAGGCATTAAGGTGAATTTCCCAATCCATCTCCTTCTTTTCCATAATGGCAGTACAGTTTCCTGGAAGCAGACACATCCTGATCATGTCCACACTGTGAAAAGTGAAAAAAAGAATGACCTGGGGATACAGTGCTGGGCTTTGCAGGAGGATTCTTGCTTTGTCTATTTCTGATTTCAGATATGTGTTAGGCTTGCTTCTTTTTAAACTTAGAAATAGTCTTCCCAATGTAAAAAAAAAAAAAACACTTGGAGCACTGGACATTATAAACAACTTTTCACTATTTTAATTCCCAGCCCCCTTGGTGTTACTTTTTTTTTACATGTGATGGGGAAGATGAAAAAGTGTCTGCAGCTCATGAATTCACAAAGGGTACAGAAAGGGGTCCACATTTTAAGGTTCCAAGCCTCTCCATTCTCTTTGCTGATCATCCCTTCTAAGTAAGAATGAATGTTCCTGTCTTTTTTGAAAATAAAAGAGGGATCAGAGTTCAGAATCTTGAAAACCAATTTATTACTAGACATAATGGACAAGTTGTCATGAATTACCCTTTTAATCACTTGGGCATCTTTACTGAAGGTTAGGGTCATACTTTTTTTACAGTTTTTCTTTCCATTGGTGAGTATGATGAGTTCTGTAATCATCTTTATGAATCATATAAGTAAGTGTCCTCCCTTGCTTTGAGGGCCTCAGTAGGATAAAAAATGCATCTGATAGAACCTCTTTCATATCTACTCTCAAGAAAATCTATGTAGAGGTCTGGCAGGTTCTTTAAAACATGTATTCTGTGCCCTCCATTCCTCAGTACTGACATTTTTACACTTCTTTAATGTCTTCTTTCCTTTTCCACTGCTACATCCTGACCTCTCCTCCATCACCTAATTTTCTCCTCATGTATCTCCTCTACTCTACAATCAAACTTTTCCTTCAGATAATTCTATTTTTACTATGCCAGCTGGTAATGTTACAGTCTCTTACACACACAACACTCTTCTAAACACTTGGAAAGAAAACATAAATAATTAATCTTCTCCAAAGCAACTCCTGCACAATCTGCATATAACATTATCCCTTCTGTACTATAACTCTCTGATCTAAAACTTTCAAATGACTTTCTACTGGTATCCAAATTAAAAACTTTTCCCATGAATATTAACCCTATATGTATTTTCATGACACCTTTATCTGTTATTGTTCTCCCTTCTCTCCTACTTTCTCTACTAAGATTGCATGATCTGAAGGTCCTGTCTCTGTTGTTCTATACTAAGACAACTTAATTCTGATTCTTCCAACCATAAAAATCTGTCTTTGTGATACACTCTACTGTTCATAAGTTTTACTTTTCTCTCTTAACACACTTATTCTATTAACTTCTGCTAATTCTTTAAATGTCTGAACATCCCAGTGATAGTGTCCTTTTGTCTTATATATGGTGCAAGCTCTGTCCACACAATTCTTAGCAATATGTTCCTCTTATTACAAATATTGCATTTTGTGGGTTGACTATGATCTACATAGTACCCCCTCCATCCTTTCACATTTACATTTTCAGTATTACACACATTTATCAGTAACATAAATCAGTTGTTAGTTCTGGTCCTCCAGTCCATAATCAGAATTTATGAAAAATATTTCTAATGTGGAGTTTCTTGTATGTCCTTTAGTTCAAAGGATTTGTTCTATATGAAAATGCATTACTGTTTTAAAGTTTGGAATGCTCTTCAAATATAACCCCCCGGATTCTCTAATCTTCCATGCAGGACTAGTTTAGTCTTGCACGGAAGTGCCCATTTAGGAGCAGGATAGCAGCGCACCATGCATATTAATGAAGGTGCGCTGCCCGAGTTCCCAGGCTTACACGGAGTGTGTACAAATGCAGGGGGCATGACTGAGAGCAGAGCTCTCAGAATAAATATGCCCCTGCAATGTAGAATAGTAGAAAGTGCTAAGAAATGAGTGAGATTGCTCATAGGTGTCCACATATCCCCACCAACAGCTCCCCATGTGTACAACAGCAACAGTACATAAAAAGTAAATGAAGAAACCCTTATATTAATATTTTTTTATAAATCCGAGTAAAGCTAACCATAGGTGCACGGGTGTGCCCATCGCTTAGCTACGGTTAAAGCAGCTGAAAAAAGGCTGAAGAGGATAACAAGGAAGATATATGCAAATGAAGCAGCACAGCAATAGTGTAGTGGGCAGAGCATCTGCCTAATGAGCAGGCATTACCGGTTCGTGTCCCACTGCAACACAGCCTATTTTACATGGCAAAGCACATTATAACCAATATTTTTTTGCAAAACCCTCTAAATAGCACATATTTATGAACTAGAGTACTGCAAGAAATGCACATGTGAAGTATCAGTATCATAATGAATAAGGCACTAGTAAGCAGCTTGAAGCATAACTAAGCAGTAGTAAGCATATGTAAGCACTAGTAAGCGTGTTTATGTGTGTTTGCATGGGGGTAAGCACTGCCTACACAGATTAAGCAATGTGGAAGCTAACTGAGTATAAGAAACTGTAACCGGAAGTTAGCAGTGCTTACCTCCACACAAACCCGTGCACACCCGCTTACAACTGCTTTAAAGTGCCTTAATCACTCCGTATCCAACAGCACATGTTCTGACCAGCAACAAAATAAACAGCCTCTGCAAGGCACAGACCTAGAACCCTGAACACTACAGTCACAGTAGTTAATTACTAAGCCATCATAGCAGTACATAAGATTGAGGTTTCAACAAACAAATCCTCACCATAGGAATATCAAACAGATCATTTGAAATGAATCTATGTACAGTGTGATGTTGTATAATCTGCTACATAACATAAATATGTGAACTGGAGTACTACAGTAAGACCAGATGTGAGGTGTTAGTGTAATAAAGTGTTGAAGTCCCCAGGACCCCATACAGTGTATGTACACATGAAGCACAGATACCAGACACAGATATAACATGTAAAAAATAATAAATCAATGTCATATGGAAAATATAATGCTAATTAAATATTAAGCAATGCTTAGCATTGCACAGCTCAGCTTACATGGTGTAAGCAATGTGTAAGCCAGCTAACTCAATCTGCCCAGTGGTATGCTCCTTTAAGCAATACCAATATTAGGTAAGCAGGTGTGCCCATAGCTTAGCCTGTTCAAAACTGTCCAATCACAAGAAAGTGAGGGAAATTGGGTGTATTTAAACCCCACAGGTGCCAATAATTCCTATAACTGGTTGCAGCTCCCTACTGTAGGCAGAATGGCTGGAGTTTGGGAAGGCACTCGATTTAGAGTGCAGCGCTGGGGCATCCAGGAGTACAGATTCATGGTATGGCTCCTGGTAAAACACCATGAGGAGAGACTACTGCAGGGCCAGTACCAGGACTCTCAGTATAACGTGGAGGCCTGGGACAGTCTCACCTGTGATCTCACCAGTGCCACTGGTATCCTCCAGACTGGTGAACAGGTCAGGCATCATCATGCTGACCTGAAGCAGCGGAGGGGTGATCTCTTGGAGCAGCGGATCCAAGAATCAAGGCAGATGGCCAATGCACCAGCACTACGTACCCATTCTACTATGTAGATAATGATTGTCTAGCTTGTGTATAATATGGATAGGTAATGGCTAAATATCACTGTATTTCTCTGACAGCTGCAGATGAGCGGGCTGCGAACCAGCAAGCCCATGCTGCTAGGCTGCAAAGGCTGTGTCGCGAGGCAGGTTAGTAATAATCTGTCATAAGAAATAAATATAACAGTTCTAGAAAGTGTTGTACCAGTATAAAAATGTATTGTGTATGGGATGTACTGAATATACCAGACAATATGGCAGGAAGACTGTCATATAGGTTGTGTGGAAATAAAGGTGTAATATCTTGTGAATAAAAGTATAGCCCTGGAGTGCTTGTGTACATTATGCTTTCATAAATTGTTGTAGTGTTGCATTTTATAAATAGTACTGTTGTATTAAGCAGTGTTACCCACACTGCTGAATACAGTTAAAATGTGTAGGACATTCAGTATAACAATGTTGGAGGCCCCAAGAGGTCAGTCATATAGAACAACTGAGGGAGACTTAGAAATCATTGGAATGCTTTACACCAATTCCCTGATAGCACAGTGTACTGTGATGTCAACTGTAACATTTTTACCACACACAGCAGGGGTTTGAATCTTGGGAGTGGTAGTAAGTTGTATGCATAATCATACCCCACAACTGTACAGAGTTTGTGAGAATGATCACATAGAAAGCTGTATGCATAATCAGACCCAACAACTTTACAAACTTTGCTAGAATGTTCAGATAGTACGCTGTAAGCATAATCATAACCATCAACTGTACAGACTGTGGCAGAATGTTCAGGTAGTAAGCTGTATGCATAGTCATACCCCTCAACTGTTCTGATCTGTGCAGCATGTCCAGATAAACGGCCCAAATCTGCTGCCCAGTAACCTGTTCCCTTGACAAATCAGTGTGATGTTCCAAGAAATGCAGGCAGCTTATACTGACATATAATGGATAGTCAGACCTGAACATAAAGAGAATGTATATGAAAACAAACATGTCATTGTAGCATCTCACCCAAAGTGTATGACAGCTATTCCAAAATATGTCACATTAACACCTGCATCCTGTCAAGCCTTGACCAGAGTGTGTGCAATAATGGATTGTTAGGTATGTGTATAACATCAACATGGAATCTGGGAGTATGTGTAGTATTTGTCAGGTAGTGTTAAATATTTCTTCACAGCTATAACAGGTAAGAGGTCTAGACTGTAGTTACAACATGGTTCACTCATATACTTGTCTACAAGCATGGAACCTGGGAGTATGTGTACAATCTGTTAGGTAGTGTTAACAAAGATTTTCCCCACAGATATAACAGATAAGAGGTGTAGACTGTAGGTACAACACAGTTCACTCATATACTTGTCTACAAGAATGGAATCTGGAAGTATGTGTAGAACTTGTCAGGTAGTGTTAACAATGATTTCCTCAACAGCTATAACAGGTAAGAGGTGTAGACTATATGTCAGACACAGTCCATGCAGATACTAATCTACAAACATACCATTTTACAAAGTAAGGACATTGGGTAGTGTAATAATACATGCAAGGGACAGATCACTGCAGTTACTAAGAAAGTTGTGAAACTACAGGGATGTATTAGTTGTTAATTGACCTCTCTCTCTCACCCCCACCATATGTACTACAATAACCTTATTACACACTTCAATGGGTATGTGTACACTCCAAACTTTTGTTGGGACATATGTCCTATTGGTTTATAAATATTCACATTTGGTTCTATGCATGTGCCATATTAAAATACTCCCATATTGGTTGTCTGTTGCCATCAATGAAACCTTCATGCTGTTGTAATGGCCACTGTTGTCCCATATATACATGTGTTCTGCTTGCTCTGCAACTGTTGTAAATCTGGTGTCATGGGTTAATGGGAATACCTATGCATGCTGTTATAACTAATCATGAATGCTGTTGACTATTACTAACCGATTTCTTTCTTAAAACTGAAACACCATAGCTCATATGGGAAGGCCGGTCATGCAGACCCACCTGTCCCACATCAGCTGGCCATGGCACTGGGCACCAGCACATCTGGGGCCCAGCCTGGGACCTCCTCCTCCATTGGCCATGCACCACCTTCGGGTGGAACTGCCACAGGGGATGGGGCTCAGCCCCCCCTGGGAGCAGGGGCGGAGAGGTACCTGTCACCTGCCGTCAGGTCCTGGCTGTGGTGCATAGGGAGCTTGATAAGGAGATTCAAGACCAGCTACGCCAGCTTGAAGGCTGCGTGGCACAATTACAGGGTGAGCCTGCCCCTCCTACCCAGCCCCCAGCACAGCCATCTTTGGGGCCATGAAGGTGCAGTCGTGACTGCCCATGGGTTGGGACCTCAGTCCCACTGTTTCCATTTGGGGGCTTATGGGCTTGCGACTTCCAAACACCCCTCCTCATCCAAGGTGTTTACCCCCAACATGTGTCATATACCACCGCTGTATGCATTTTGTTTGTCTTGTCTGTTAAGTTACCCAATCCACCTCCCCATATATACCTACTACCCCTCCCCAACATCCCACTCTCACTTGAAAATAAAAAAGGGCAATCTGCTCCCACAAAAAAATCTCGCCCCATACATAGCTGCTCATTTCACACACATGTCCACTGGACACATGTAATCCGGTCTAATTGGCATCACAACATATTATTGTTGCCCTCACCCCCAACCAGGGGTTTGAGTGTCCAAACCTACCTCCAAAGTCAGTGCATATGCACAGCTGTTGCTGCAGAAGAAATGGGCAGCTATGGTCCTTCCTTACACCCTTCCTGCACATCCCTGGCTTTTTTTCCTAAAGTCTTTCCCTCTTTGTGCCCCTTTTTTCACCACTTTTCTATCAGCCCCTTTTTCTTTTCTTTTAAAGAAATTAGCATGGGGGTAAGCAGGAGTAAGCACTTTTAAGCAGCAGTAAGCGGGTTTAAGTCTGTTTGCGCAGGGGTAAGCACTGCCTACACAGGTTAAGCAATTTAGAAGCTGAGTGTAAGAAACTGTAACTGGAAGTTAGCAGTACTTATCTGTGCAAACCCGTGCAAACCAGCTTACAACTGCTTTAAAGTATCTTAATGACTCTGTAGCCAATGGCCCATGTTCTGCCCAGCAACAAAATAAACAGCCTCTGGAAAAATCAAACTCAAGACCTTGCACACCATAGATGAACTGATTTACCACTAAGCCATGACAGATACACATAAATCTGATGTTTTCAGAAACATACCATCCAGCCCAGTTATGCAAGAGTACTGAGAATGTATAGCAACATCTAGATGTATGTGCGTGTGTGTGTGTGTGTGTGTGTGTGTGTGTGTGTGTGTGTGTGTGTGTGTGTGTGTTTGTATGTACATATATTAATATCTAAACAGATACAACATATGTAGATATATAATATATATATATATATATATATATATATATATATATATATATATTTAGAAATATATACATATATATAAATATACAAACTAGAGAAGCCAGAGAAACCAATGAAATAACCAGGTACAGGGAATCCAAAGGAAAGCACAAATCCACGAATTGTAGACAACACTTCTACAATTCGTGGATTTGTGCTTTCCTTTGGATTTCCTATATATAAATATAGATGAACACATATACAAACAAATGCCTACATTGACACATATATATGTCTACACCTATATGTCTACATATACACAGCAAGGTACATATATGTACGCAGATATATATCTATGTAGGTATATACAGACATAGTAATATATATGTAAGCAGATATATATATATATCTATATAGGTATATGTGGCCATACATCTGTAGATAGCAATGACAGATTAACAAAAACACATATGTCCACATGCACCGTTAATGGGGTTGAGAGGCACCAAACAATATACGTCTTGCATGAATAGGCATACCCCCCCCAGCCATACATGTCCACCCTGCAATACACTACCTAGTGTTGCAGATCCCATAACCAGGACCTGACATGACATGGACACAAGATGTTAACAGTACTACATCTCACCTGTATGATGTCAGGGTGGTATTGGTAACATATCATGAAGTACAGTCTGGCTCCTATAGGGAATGTAAAATGTGGAAGCTATCAACATATATAGATATACATGTGACTACAGATACACACGCAGAGATATGTACAGTAAGATACATATGTAGAAGGTACACAAAATATGTAACAGCCACTATGCCTACAGTTCACACCTGAACAACTGGACACTGTATGGGCCACCCATACAAATGACAATCATTGCTTGCAACATATACTCACAGAGAGGTCATAGGAAAAAATACCACGCACAGGTTTGCAGAAATGGAAAACCTTTATTTGTGTACTATTACAGGTCTATACACTATTGCTACTGTAATTGGGATTGTCTTCACAGACATAGTGTGTGTGGAAGGTGACATCTGCTTATAACATGTGTGCCATTGGCTACTGACAGACATCCTAAGGAAATCATTTTAAAGTACTGCTGCTAGCACGTACTGCCCCTGTCGACTGCAGCAGATATATTGGCCAATATGTGTGGACATTCTGACACACTCTGTACAGTCCAGAGGTATACACAGAACCTCTTAGTGCAAAACATGTGTACCATGCCTGACAATATGCATGTTAACAGCCATGTAGATGGGTATAACACATAATGACTGGTATACATATGCCACCATAGGTTATGCATTGACACACTCCTGTCTGGCCTGACACATAGTAACCACTGGTACAGGGGTGCCATGGCCACATACTACCCACTAGATATTGACATACATCTGTACAGCATCCCACTGCTCTGACATACATGACTGCTAAGGGAGGCCCAGCAGCAGTACATCTGGCAAGTATCTGCACATGACATCTCATTTGGTAAGTACACTAAGCTGCTAGGCATGTAACAATGCACTGTGCGGGCTACAAGCAGACTGGCCCAACACTGACCTACATCTCCTATGGTGGAATGTACATGTACCTGCATATATAGCAGGTTGTACAGGCATGTCACAGCACAGGGTAAGATACACCTGTGTGAAAGTGCATAACCACAACCAATGAGAACACAGCCACAGCCACATATGGCAAGCTAGCATAATATTACAATATATGGACTATCTGTTCAACACCATCCTCATATGTGCCACACACACACTAACCCCACATATACTGGGCCACTGCACAGTTTGGTCTGATGTCTGACTGTGGTATGGGACATGTGTGTGTGTATGGCCCTACAAACATGTAAGCCAATATGGTAACTTACAGTGGAGCAGCATGTAACATCAGATGGGACAGGACCTAGGACAATGACAGCTACCACTGTCTGTACACAGGCCAAGGTACATATTAACAATACATACACTGTCGACATTCACCATAAGTACACAGACCTCAGTACTGTACAACCACAGTATGTCCAGGTTATGTCATCAAATATAACCCCTACTGTACATAACATGTGTAGCAGTCTGATATCTCACTGGCTTGTTATCAGATATGATGGCAGTAATTATGATGTACAGCACATATGCACCTCTTAATGCATGACATATGTACAAAGGTTGACTGAGTTGTGGCTGGAAGCACATACATAGGACCAATATTGACACATTGCTGTGATAACATCACACATTTACTGTTGTAACAGGGTTTGTTGCAATATATGTCCTACGAGGGATATGAAGTCAGTAACTGTCATGCCTTTCACCATCTACAGACTGCAATCCACACACTACCTTCTGCATTTCACAGATACATGTTCTGTGGGTAACACATGACACCAAAATCACCACACACTGCCCAGTCTGCAGATGACCCTACGGATGGAGAGTCCTCATAAACATACAACTGACATGGCAGGTATTAATACATGTAGGACAGCCATATCCGCACACACCCTGTTAAAGTGACATTAGTCCAAATGCAGTATAGCAGCACTTACGGTCTGTAGTCAGGTCAGGCACACCCCCCTCCTGTGTGTAGGCCTATTTCCACAGTGTATGTTGTCAGAGGTAAATCCCCACTCCATCTGAGATGCTGTTTGCCAAACAACAGAACGAGTTCCTGCTCACAGTAAATGAAAAGGGCCAACACAGACATGATGTTCCTAGATATTGGAGTGTGTTTTCATGCAATTGGCTATGGGAATGTTACCACAGCTGTTCCACATGCAATCAACTAGGGGAGGGCTGCAATTCATGCAGAGGCCATCAGTTGATCATGAGCATTACCTAAAATACACATTCTGCTGCCTAAGAAAAGCAGGTATAGGTCTCCACATCCACCAGTGAGGGAGTGAGAGAGGCAGACAGAGGCATTGACAAGTCAGGGATGGGTAGGAGAGTAAAACCTAAGCATGTTTTGTTACACACCTACCAGCACCGGGTATCAAAACCCTGATGACTATGTAGTGCTATTACATTCATATGCAGTTGTTGGATGCACCACATAGGTTACCTGTTGTGGAGTCCGCCGCACAAATATGTGATGGTGAGTGACATCTGCAACAGGGATATGGTAGCTATACAGTAGGTGATGTACACGTGCCTGTCCGCATGAACAGGTGCCAGCATCAACACAGCCACACTCTCACAGGGACGCACACACATTGACATACTTGGCAGGGCCAAGGATACAGCTCATCACTAGTGCGATTGCCACAACACATTACTGTGCAGGTATCACATGCACCACATGGGTCATACAGAGGGTATATGGGCAAAGGGTATGGGGAGGTGTCTGACATCAGAAAGCATGCTTCACTATGCCACTGGTGGTTGTAATGAGTGTGGATGTGGTCATATGCATCATACAACACACAAACACACAGGGTGCCAGTACTGACATGCATGGGTGCATTTCTGCACGGGTATGTGGTGGTCGACTGTGCCAGATGGCTATACAAGGCTGGGTGATGGGTATACCTTGGCATCAGGCTACATGATAATGATCTGAATTGTGGCTCAGGCCTGTGGTTTCTGCATTTGCCCACACAGGTGGGTATGGTATCCACCAGCCAGTCACCTGGGTGGCTATTGCGTGTGGCCAATGCTGTGCATCGCTTGCCATGTATGTGTTCCCTAGTCCATGACATGGATGGTGTCTGGGATGTGTACACCTCCCACATGCATGTACAGTGACATGTGGAACTGTATCTGGGGTGTCGGGTCCATGTTGTGTACAAAGATTATCAACAGATGTGGCAGAAACTGGTAATGGACAGCAGGTTAACCCTGCACCTACATTGATAGCATGCTAATAGCATTCCTGGCATCAGTGGCATCTGCCCATACAGGGCATGTTTTCAGGCATGGTATGTCCTTTGTGGGTCAGGTGTTGCAGGTGTCCAGTGGGGAACATGGGGAAGGTGCACTGTCTGCATGTATGCGCTTATTGGACAGATGGACAGGGTGCCATGCCCTCTGTAGGCCACTGCAATCACTCCATAGTTACTATCAGTCACCAATATGCAGTGTACTACACACATATTGGCTATTGCCTCGGCATGTGTGTGTGTGTGTGTGTGTGTGTGTGTGTGTGTGTGTGTGTGTGTGTGTGTGTGTGTGTGTGTGTGTGTGAGACATGGGTTGAGAGTGCACTCTGGGTAATACTGGGATTGCTAACTGTGATTGCCTGGCCGTGACGTCACATGTATGGGTATGGATTTGCACCCCAGCCTCTCGGCTATTTCACATCTGTTCTCCCTGTACAGTGGACATTGTGACATAGGGCTACCATCAAAGACATTTGCAAAACCTACCCCACATTGGGCCCAGGTGTCACACACTCATTCCCACACAGGATACAAGTTACACATACACACACCTGTCATGTCTGGGAGTTGAACCCCTACCTAACTGGTTTATTACACTACAGCACTATACGCCACAGAGATTACTGGAGTATTCCTTCCCCAAAGGTGTGTTTCACATTGGATAACATCAGCTGGACTGCCAAAGTAGGCAATTGGGAATGCACTGAGTGTGACTAGCCTAAAATGCATTGTTCCCTACACAGACATTGAGACACACGCAAAACATCCCCAACTGACATGTGTGGGTATAGAACCCCTAACAGAGGTCTATATCACAGTACAGCATGGAGCTGTTATAGGATGCACCGCAGGGTTTATTGGAGACTTCCTTCCCCAAAAGTATATTTCACATTGGATGACATCAGCAGGACTGCCAAAGTAGGCCATTGGAAGTTTACTGAGTGTGACTTGGATGGCATCAGCAGGACTGCCAAAGTAGGCCATTGGAAATTTACTGAGTGTGACTAGCCTAAAATGCATTGATTTCTACACAGACTGGGTCAGACAGACACATATTTGCCATGTCTGGGAGTAGAACAGCTACCTACCTAATTTATCACACTACAACAGTACGCAGTTACAGGATGCACTACGGAGATTACTGTGTTTAAGTGTGTGAGCATGCCCAGTATGACCTTTCAGTATGTTGTTGACTGACATTGCCTTCATTACTCTGTGTGGGCATGTCCAATATGGCCATCTGTACTGAATGTGTGGATCAAGTCCAGGTAGTTTGTTCTGCAGTGCTGACCTTTGTGTTGTACACCTACAGGTAGCATGCTGTCTCTGCAGGGTATCCGTCGATCATATGGCATGGACTGTTACTATATTTCTACATAGGATGGGGGGGGGTACGCCTGACCATTTCTACATTTCTACACAGGATTGGAGGGCACACCTGACTGTCACTATATTTCTATATGGGATGGGAGGGCACACCTGACTATTTCTACAGTTCTACACGGGATTGGGGAAGCACACCTGACTGTTACTATATTTCTACATGGGATGGGGGGCACACCTAACTATTTCTACATTTCTACACAGGATTGGGGGGCAAACCTGACTGTTGCTATATTTCTACGTGGGATGGGGAGCACACCGGACTATTTCTACATTTCTACACAGGATTGGGAGGGCACACCTGACTGTTACTACATTTCTACATCGGATGGGGAGGCACACCTGACACTTGTACACATTTGCTAGGACTGTACTGGTATGTCGGGTACACCATTTCAGTCTGTAGTTTTACCTATCGTGCTGGCTAGAGGTACACCAATGTACTACAGATCTTAGCTTTTAATTACCTACATATTAGTTTCTGACTTCCTACCCTTCAAAACAGGCATCCCACTTACTAGGCTTAGGGATAGAATTTGTGAACATTTATACCAGATTAGGATTAAATCCAAGGTTAATGCATTGTCCAAGCACATCATGGATAATGATGATTCCCATGCCTTCAGGTTTAAGATAGTAGAGAGGGTTAGCCCCAACTTTAGAGGTGGGGATATTAGAACATACATAGAGGAGAGGGAGACCATCTGGATTATGAGGTTGAGGTCCGACCAAGCCCCGGGACTTAATGGGAAGGTTTCAATCAAACCATTTTTGAAATCAAGGAAATTGAAAGCTTGAAGGATATTATCGATGTAGGTTGGTTAGACTGAGTAATGATGTCACTTCTTTGTTTTTAATTATGTACACATTAGTTTATATTTTTAAAAATGATGTAAATGTGTATTAATGATTTGTTTCATCAGGATCATGAAACCCGACAAAGGAGGCGGGGCAGTTATCTTCTCTTCAGAAGATTATAACCAGGAAATACTCAGTATTCTTCATCATTCAGGAAACTATGAACATATTTCATTGAATCAGGTCAATATAGGCCATCAACGTATAGATCTTATAATAGAAGAATTTCTCATTGACAACAGGATATCAAATGACACGTATATTTTTGTGAAAGAGGATCATCCAGTTCTAGCCAAAATGGTTGGTATTCCGAAGTTACATAAATCCATTGACCAACCACCCTTTCGACCGATTGTATCTGGTTCCAGATCAAAAACCTACAGATTAGGGAAACTTATAGACAATTGGGTAAAGAAGGTTTACGACAACATCCCCCACATTATCAAAGACTCGTGGAGGTTCTTGGGTACCATCACCAAAGACTTGTGGGAAACTAATTTGATCTATCTTACAGTGGATGTAGTTGACCTCTTTTCCAGTATCCCTAAGACTGAAGGACTGGAATTTTTTGAAAAGAGTCTGACTAGATACACCGATTTTTCCTGGGAGAAAATCAGCAACATTTGTGACATGATGTCACTGGTGTTAGATCACAACTATATCTCCTTTCAAGGTGAATTTTTCAGGCAGACAAAGGGAGTGGCGATGGAGCATCATGTGCTCCCATCTTTGCGAATTTGGTCATGGCCGAATGGGAATCGGTGTATGTGTTCAACAGCCCTTTCTACAAAGATATCATAACATACATTAGATATTTGGATGACATTTTTATTCTATGGAAGGCCTCTGAGGATAGGTTACTAGAATTTATGGAGTACCTAAACAAGACAGTCGAATTCTTGAAATTCACTTATGAATACAGTTACCATGAAATATCATTTTTGGACGTAGCACTGAGTCATAACAATCAAGGGTTCATCTCTAGGGTGCATAGGAAACCCACTTTTTCCAATGATTACGTCCATTATAGTAGTAACCATCCCCCCCATGTATTTCAGAATGTCATAAAAGGCCAATGTGTACGCGTAGCAAGAATGTCTTCTAACAAAATAATCTTGGAAAAGGAGCTTAATACCATCAAAGAAATGTTTTTGAGTAGAGCTTACCCTGAAAAGATGGTCTTGGAGGTCATCAGTTATGTGTACAATGAATGGGGTAATAAATATCCACCAGTATTAGGTGCGTATCAGATGGACAAAAAAGTAGGAATTTGTAGTGAAACATCAGGAAGAGTTTGTGTCCTTATGTACACCCCGACCACACATATTATAAAGGAAATATTGAAAGGCATTGGTCAACACTTAGAGTATTGGACAAGGAAGAGCTATTGGGTAGTAAACCAAGATGTGTATATAAAACTGCCCCAAATATAAAAAGGCTATTAGAAAAAGCCGATAATAAGGCAGAAAGATCAAAGCATGGATCACATAAGGGTACAGTTAAATGCGGAACTGCAAACAGTGTAAATACATTAATTCTAACATGACTATTCAACTTAATGATTTGTGTCATACTACTATAAAAAGCAAATGTGGTAACTGTAGAACAAAACATGTGGTCTATCTGGCAGTCTGTAACTATGCAACGCCCATTACATAGGCAAGACAGAGAGACAGCTGAACAGACGCATTCTAACATGCATAAAATAGGGAAACAAGATACCAAAAATGCATTGTACAGACACATCTTGGATAAAGGTGAGGAACATGTTTTTTTGTTTTCCATTGTAGAACAGATAGATGTTCGCCCATTTGGGGGTGACTGGAAAATGAAATTAGCCGCTTGCAAAAGTAAATGGCAAATCCTAACGGATTCCACGAGACCACCTGGTCTCAATGATTTTATAAGTATAAAACCTTTTTAGCTTTAGAGTAAATTTCAACTCTTAGGTTTGTTACTGGGATTTTTAACTTTATCACACAAGTGAAGTGCATATATTTATATATATTATTATTATTATTTTTTATTAGATTTTTTATTAGATAGTTATACGGATATTTACAGTTACACCAAGAGGTTTTACCCAGCGTATATATTACTGCATATATTACTATTGTATATATTATTATATTACATGTGTATTTGAAAGTCACATCTTGATTTAAGGTTGGTTTACTTACAGTGTATTATAGTAAATGTGTAATATGGCTTTAAACTTTTTGGCGGGATTTTAATTAGTTAAACATCAATTAAGGTGATTTAGGATGTGTATAAATACTTTGGGATGATATGTGTTGTTTGTTCTGATGAAGACTGATCACCAGTCGAAAGCGCTTAACCAGTCGTGTGGAATTGTTCAATAAACTATCGTGAGGTTTTACCAGTTGTAAGAGCAGTTTTCCTTTCACTCACCATCTTCAGTTCTTGTGTTGTTGGCTTTCCCAGTTTGTGAACTATTAATGATTTGTGCCAGTGTAGTCTCACATAGGATATATGCTTTTATACATGTTTTCTTATACATACACCTATATGTTTTATTAATACATGTGATTATTATGTTGTTTTAGAAGGATTTTTAAGTAATGTATGTATATGAGGAATTGTATTTACATATATGAACGGTGGCACTTTAAGGGAGTAGTTGGTTTCCTGCCAAGGAAACTATTTAAGTTTGAATGGTTTCAATAATGTTATAGGTCTGAAGAAGTCTAGTGGTGAAAGTGCTAACCTGTGTGTTTTATCTTTATGCAATGAAATAACGTTTGGATATTTTTACAACATTTTTGACCTCTGTTTGGCGTTTGGTGTTTCGAGTACCTTGGATGAACACAGCTGTTCTTTACCTAGTGTCGCTCCAGCTATTATTGATTGAAACCTCAGCTTTGGCCGGCTAAGAACTTGGTTATATTCAACTGGACGTATAAGAGAATTTAAGTACTTTTATCTGAAGTTAGTGTTTACTGAATTTTGTTATTTGCTAGTAATTACAGGTGTGGGGGTAGCCACATTCTTTGATTTCCTGTCCTTGCCTATTTAAGTGGTACAGTGTGAAATATTTTCTGCTTAAAAACCTCAGCTTTGGCCAGCTAAGAACTTGGTTATATTCAACTGGACGTATAAGAGAATTTAAGTACCTTTATCTGCACTTTTTTAAAAAAAAAATACAGTATTTAATTTGATTTAAACTGTGTTGAAGGAATATTTAACTGAACTGGCAGTTTTAACTCTGCTCTTCAGTAACTTGAACTGAAGTTAGTGTTTACTGCATTTTGTTATTTGCTAGTAATTAAAGGTGTGGGGGTAGCCACATTATTTGATTTCCTGTCCTTGCCTATTTAAGTGGTACAGTGTGAAATATTTTCTGCTTAAAAACCTCAGCGTTGGCCGGCTAAGAATTGGTTATATTCAACTGGACATATAAGAGAATTTAAGTACCTTTATCTGCACTTTTTTTTTTTTAAAATACAGTATTTAATTTGATTTAAACTGTGTTGAAGGAATATTTAACTGAACTGGCAGTTTTAACTCTGCTCTTCAGTAACTTGAACTGAAGTTAGTGTTTACTGAATTTTGTTATTTGCTAGTAATTACAGGTGTGGGGGTAGCCACATTCTTTGATTTCCTGTCCTTGCCTATTTAAGTGGTACAGTGTGAAATATTTTCTGCTTAAAAACCTCAGCTTTGGCCGGCTAAGAACTTGGTTATATTCAACTGGACGTATAAGAGAATTTAAGTACCTTTATCTGCACTTTTTTTTTAAAAAATACAGTATTTAATTTGATTTAAACTGTGTTGAAGGAATATTTAACTGAACTGGCAGTTTTAAGTCTGCTCTTCAGTAACTTGAACTGAAGTTAGTGTTTACTGAATTTTGTTATTTGCTAGTAATTACAGGTGTGGGGGTAGCCACATTCTTTGATTTCCTGTCCTTGCCTATTTAAGTGGTACAGTGTGAAATATTTTCTACTTAAAAGCCTCAGCTTTGGCCGGCTAAGAACTTGGTTATATTCAACTGGACGTATAAGAGAATTTAAGTACCTTTATCTGCACTTTTTTTTAAAAAAATACAGTATTTAATTTGATTTAAACTGTGTTGAAGGAATATTTAACTGAACTGGCAGTTTTAACTCTGCTCTTCAGTAACTTGAACTGAAGTTAGTGTTTGCTGAATTTTGTTATTTGCTAGTAATTACAGGTGTGGGGGTAGCCACATTCTTTGATTTCCTGTCCTTGCTTATTTAAGTGGTACAGTGTGAAATATTATCTGCTTAAAAACCTCAGCTTTGGCCGGCTAAGAACTTGGTTATATTCAACTGGACGTATAAGAGAATTTAAGTACCTTTATCTGCACTTTTTTTAAACAAAATACAGTATGTAATTTGATTTAAACTGTGTTGAAGGAATATTAACTGAACTGGTAGTTTTAACTCTGCTCTTCAGTAACTTGAACTGAAGTTAGTGTTTGCTGAATGTTGTTATTTGCTAGTAATTACAGGTGTGGGGGTAGGCACATTCTTTGATTTCCTGTCCTTGCCTATTTAAGTGGTACAGTGTGAAATATTTTCTGCTTAAAAACCTCAGCTTTGGCCGGCTAAGAACTTGGTTATATTCAACTGGATGTATAAGAGAATTTAAGTACCTTTATCTGCACTTTTTAAAAAAAAATACAGTATTTAATTTGAGTTAAACTGTGTTGAAGGAATATTTAACTGAACTGGCAGTTTTAACTCTGCTCTTCAGTAACTTGAACTGAAGTTAGTGTTTACTGAATTTTGTTATTTGCTAGTAATTACAGGTGTGGGGGTAGCCACATTCTTTGATTTCCTGTCCTTGCCTATTTAAGTGGTACAGTGTGAAATATTTTCTGCTTAAAAACCTCAGCTTTGGCCGGCTAAGAACTTGGTTATATTCAACTGGACGTATAAGAAAATTTAAGTACCTTTATCTGCACTTTTTTTAAAAAATAATACAGTATTTAATTTGATTTAAACTGTGTTGAAGGAATATTTAACTGAACTGGCAGTTTTAACTCTGCTCTTCAGTTATTCCCACCCACCCTCCCTGTTTTTGTTTTGGTATTAATCTTAGTGGCCTTGAAACTGCCCGCCCCTCAGCCTGCCTCTGGGCCCATCGCATTTGCTCACTCAACTGAGTGCAGTGAGATCATATTCTGATTTCAGGCACTCCTACTGTGTACAAAGAGAGCATCTGGGAAACAGACAAATACAAATTAAGCTTATTTCCTGCCTTTCCTGTTAAGTGGTATAGACTATTTGCAGGCTTCTGAGCCCCCAAGCCCTTCTGTGTTTGAAGGAAGCCTTCTAGCTTGTTTTTTTTCTTATAACTAGCCAGTTTTCTAGTTTCAGCACTCAAATCTGTTTCTTTGATCTCAGCACTTGTTCAGCTTAAAAAAAAAAAAAAAATTCATCTGCTTTTACTGTACTTGTGTTTCTACCTACTTCATTTTACTTTTGCATCATCTTAAAAATACTCAATTGTATTTATTACTGCTTGGTGTAACTCATTCTAAGCCTTTTGGTTTAAACACTTGGGCTTTGGACCAGTTGTTTTGCACTGAGAGGGTTTGTGGTCTGCACTGTTGTGGGAGAACAGGTAGCTTACATCCTTTTAGGTTGGGAACTGCTGATTGAGGGCTCAGTGTCTGTTATTCTAAAAGTGTATTAATTCTGGTTTAAGCACTTGGGCTTTCAGGCCAGTTATTTTACATTAAGAGGGTTTGTGGTCTGCACTCTTGTGGGAGGAGAGGCTGGACTCTGCCCTTCTGAGCTGAGAATTTCTGGTTAAAGACTTATAGTGCATGCATATCTGAACTGCTTCTTACTGAAGTTGGTGCGCCTTGTTTGCTGTGGCATAGACTGGATTCGAGCCTGCTGGATCTAGCTTTGTTTGTGTAACTTGAGCACTAATCCAGACATTCTCTAAAGTATTCAATTGTATTTATTACTGCTTGGTTGTAACTTGATTAAAGTGTAGCTATCATTCTAAGTCTTTTGGATTAAGCACTTGGGCTTCAGACCAGTTGTTTTACATTAGGAAGGTTTGTGGCAAGCACTGTGGTGGCAGGACAGGTAGCTTTCATCCTTCTAAGTTGGGAACTGCTGATTGAGAGCCCAGTGTCCAAGTGTATTAGTTCTGGTTTAAGCACTTGGGCTTCAGGCCAGTTATTTTACATTAAGAATGTTCGTGGTCTGCACTCTTGTGGGAGAAGAGGCTGGACTCTGCCCTTCTGAGCTGGGAATTTCTGGTTAAAGGTTTATAATGCCTGAATATTTGAATTGTATCTTACTGAAATTGGTACACCTTGTTTGCTGTAGCATAGACTAGATCCAGGCCTGCTGAATCTAGCTTTGTTTATATGCTTGTTGTTTGTTTGCTTGTTATTTACCTGGAATGCTAATTCCACCTAATACGCAGCTTCTCAGTGCTTCTGTGGATCACTAGTGATATCTGCATTGCTTACTGTACTTATTTCCTTGTTTCACTTGAAAGAAAGTTACTGTTTGTCATTTTTGCATTTAGTTACTTGTAACACATTGCACTCAAGTTACCTGGCACTTGCTCACTAAAGCAATTATATAAGTCAGCACTAAAAATTAAAAGCAGTACACCCTCACTCCCCACTGGCCCTTGTTTTCAATTATTAAGGAATTCCCAATATTATTCTAGCAAGTCCAAAGGTCAGTTGTCAATCTCCTCTCCGGTCCAGCTGGTAAATCTGGGAATCTTGAGGCAATGTTATAACTGCCTCATGTACACAGACAACCCTCTCCTCCTCCCACATAACACAAATACTTGCGAGAGATGCAGCTATTTAGCCAAACTGGAGGCTGAGCTCTCTCAACTCAGGACTGGCAAGACCAGACAGGAGGAGAAGGCAACTACACACACCACAAAACCAGCCTCACATAATGCTACCACACCACTGAATCAAACACATAAACACACAAAGACATACTCGGAGGCTCTGAGTAAAAATTTACCTAAACAGCGGAGGCCTCCAAAGCAGACACCCAAACAACTGCTACCTCAAGACACCCCACAAGCAACACATGAACCACAAAATCAGTGTGCAAAGCAGTCACAGCCGTTAAGGCCAAATACAACACCAAACATACTTGTCATAGGTAACTCCATAGTCAGACACACTGACGTCCCACTCACCAGGCTGAACAAGGAGAGGGTCACAGTAAGCTGCCTATTGGGCGCTAGAATCCGCCACATAACACAAGCACTCGGGTCACTCCACGGCAAGTACAAATATGACACAGTCATTGTCCATGCTGGTGTGAACGACCTGAGATGTACCTCCCTGGACTACATGAAAAGAGACATAGAGGAGCTCTCTGATTATGTAGCCCAAGCAGGTATGACCCTGACCCTGAGCAGTATCCTTCCTTCACCAAGAATGATGCCACAATATAGAGACAAGATGATCAGCTTTAACAATTGGCTTAATGTCTGGTGTCATTCAAAGGGGATCCAGTGTCTGTCTGTCTGGGATGACATGCTTGACAAGCCATGCTGCTTCGCAAGGGACGGCTTGCACCTGTCACCCCTGGGATTCCGTATATTGGCTAAGGCTCTTGCCACCCCCATAGTGCCTTTTTTAGGCAAGGCTCAAATTCTAAACCTACCACCCTAGAAAACAAAAATGGGAAGAAACTGAGGGTAATGCTGCTCAATGCCAGAAGTCTAAATCTCAAAAAGCACGCACTCGAGGCCCTTCTCAGTATGGAGAACATCGATGTCTGTGCTGTAACTGAAACCTGGTTCAAGGCTCCTGAGAGCACCCCGGCACTATTAGGTTTTACCTCATATCATGCGTTCCGGCCCCAAAACCCGGACCACACCACAAAAGGAGGGGGTGTATCCACATTCATAAAGGATACCCACACCTCCAGGTTGGTGGCAATGCATGAAGCTTCGGAAACCATCTAGGTGCAACTAACCATAGGCAAAACTGTTCTAGAAATTGTAGCATGCTACAGGCCACCCTCTCAAACTCAGGAATGCCACACAGCCTTCCTGAAGACACTGGAGGGTATAAATGTAGCTCCAAACACCATCATATTGGGTGACTTCAACTACCCGAATATAGACTGGGAACATTACTCAAGCCCTAACTTTCTAGCCCGACGGTTCCTGGAGTTCATAAATTCAAATGCCATGGAACAGCTAGTCACTGTTCCCACGAGAGGAGAAAATATACTAGATCTCATTATCACAAACATGGGGACAAAATACTCCACACCGGAAGTATATCCCTCATTGGTGAGATCTGATCATAAACTAATCTCACTGGAAATCCACATCCCGCCCCCACCCCAAACAAAAAAGACCACAGTGAAGAACTTCTCTAAAGCAAACTTCACACTACTCAAGACTGGTGTGGTATCCTTCAAGGCCCCTGAGCCAGTGGAAACCACAACCCAAGCTGCGGAAGCCCTTACAAATGCCTTCTATGAACACCTCCAGGAATGCATGGATCAGGCAATCCCAAATAAAACCAAGACTCTTTCCACAAAGGGCAAACGTCCAGTCTGGTGGACCCCAGCCATTAACAAACTTTACAATAAGAGGAGAAAGCTATTACATGATAGAACAAAATCCATAAAAGGGAAGTCACCCCTGATCATTATTAGTAAAAAAATACGAGCACTCATAAAATCAACTAAGGCCAATTTTGAGAGAAAAATTGCCATGGATTCAAAGGACAATCATAAGGCCTTTTTCAGCTATGTTAGGAACCTGGGTGGAAACTCCCAGATATGCTCAGAATTAGTCAAAAATGTTATAAAAATCACTGAACCCACAGACATTGCCAACATACTGGCAGACAGGTTCAGTGTAAACTTCACCCCCCTCTCCCCCCCTAAAGGAGAGATAACTATCCCAGCGGAGTGTAGCCTCCCAGACATCTCAAATGCGCAGGTGAAAGCTGCTCTCTCTAAAGCTAAAAACACAGCATCAATGGGACTGGATGGTGTCCCCGGCTGTGTGCTACATGAGCTAAATGAGGAATTAAACCCGCACATAAGGCAGCTGTTTAATGTCAGCCTTACCACAGGATATGTGCCCAAGGAGTGGCATACGGCAACTGTGGTCCCACTCCACAAAGGCGGTGCCTCTACGGACCCTGGTAATTACCGCCCCATAAGCTTAACAAGTCTAGTCTGCAAAGCTATGGAGAGGATCATAATGGAGCTCATAAACAAAGATATAGGGGAGTTGCAGACATTGGCCCCGACCCAGTTTGGCTTCGTCAAGGGCAGATCATGCCTTTTGAACTTAGTCGACTTCTTCGAAACAGTTACCAAGGCCATTGATGAGGGAAAGGCAGTCCATACAGCCTACCTTGACCTTGCAAAGGCTTTCGACACAATACCCCACTCGGGTATTGTAGAAAATCTTACCAGCTTAAATGTAAACCCATATTTCACAAGATGGGTTGCAAACTGGCTTAAGGACAGAACCCACAGGGTTAGAGTTGCTGGCGCTATGTCAGACTCCAAGCCGGTCACAAGTGGTGTCCCACAGGGCTCAGTCCTTGGCCCCCTATTGTTCGGCATCTACTTCTCAGAAGTACAGGCCAACATGGGAGGACTTTGGCTGGCAAAGTTTGCAGACGACTGCAAACTGGGCGCCATAGTGGAAAGCGCATCGGACACGGATATCCTTCAGAAGGGACTCATGGAAACAGATAGCTGGTGCCAGAGCCATGGCCTGAAGTTAAACGTCAAAAAATGTATAGTCATACCCTTCGGGAAAAACAAGGTAACCCCAAGCTACCATATAGGTGGCAATCCACTAAGCACAGAAGAGGTTATCAGGGACCTGGGGACCCAGGTTGACAGTGGCCTTTCTTTTGACACTCACGTTGCTAAAGTGGTTAGAAAGACCTTCTACATTGCCTACCTGATCATGAAGGGATTCACATCCAGATCTAGTGAGGTCATTGTTCCCCTGTACTCTTCACTTATCAGACCAATGATCAAGTACAATGCCCCATTTGGGATGTATCTCACCTGACATCTGCAGCAATTGGAGAGACCCCAAAAGTTCCTCACCAAAAGGATAAAGGGACTCCAAAATCTGTCATATGCTGCCAGATTGAAGAAACTCCAGCTCTATTCAGTCGCATACCGTCTGCTCAGAGGTGACATGTGCCTGACATACAAGGCCATGTCCAACCTGGAATTAATGGACATGCTCCACCTCAAAAAATCCAAATCCACTAAAACCACTAGAGCAAGCGACTTAAACCTTAGCACAGATATAAATAGGACGTGCTGGAGGGATAGATTTATCACTCAGAGACTCCCTATGCTGTGGAATAAAATCCCGGTCCATGTGAGGCAGAGCACCTCGCTGGCTCTGTTCAAGAGAAATCTTGACCTGTGGATGGGAGATCATAGGTTTACCCCGGGAATCATCTCTGTGTCACTGCTGGACAGAGGCACAACAAACTAATGGGCACAGTATTTTTTCATATAAGGGGTGGCGTAAGCCACAAAACTTTGGGCTAGGCTTATAAATGCCTTAGGGCAGATAGCCTAGTATAAACCTATGAACCTATGAACCTATAATACTTCTAGGTTGGTTATACAGCATGATGGACTAGAGTTTTACCACATGCAGATTACCCTAGACAAAGTTCCATACCACATCCATGCAAGCTATAGGTCAGTCTCTATGTTCCATGAAAGCCATAGATTATACTTAGACCTACAGGTGACACTCACCATTCAAACAAATACCTTTCTCATGGGGGATTTTAATTACACTTCTATAGACTGCAAATTCTACATAGCCTCAGATTTGCAGGTACAGAGATTCCAGGACTTTGTAAGCACAAACACCCAACACCAGATAGTGCTTGCACCCACCAGAGGTTCAAACATATTCGACCTGGTACTGACAAATATGGGAGAACATTGCACTCCCCTCCTGCAGTGTCTTTCCTGGTAAAGTCAAATAAAAATTAATTGGATAACACCATTAAACTCTGTGATAGTTAGGAACTATTCTAAAGCAAACTAACTTTTATCAAGTGATAACTTGTCAAAATTCCATGCCCCTCCAGATCCAGAAAACATAGCAACCTATATGAATTGTTCACAGAAAATATGTACAGCCATGTCAATGGCTGTAGAAAGGCTGCTGTACCTACCAGAAATAAACCCAAAACAAACTCTAAAAGCAAACCACCATGGTGGAATCCTAAATTAAACATTTATACAACAAAACAAATAAAATCATAGCTAAAATTAGGAACTGTAACACCCAAAATGATAAGAACCCTCTCATCAAACTAAAGAGACAACTAAGAGGGCTAATTAAGCCCCCCCCAAAACAAAAGTAATTTTGAAGGTCAAGATAGCCTCCCAGACCAAAGGCAGCCATTAGGCCTTCTTCTACTATGTCAGAAACTTCAAAGATAGCACCCAAGTGTGTGCCGAACTGGTGCTTAATGGAGCCTCATTCATTGATTGGTGATACAGTGAATCTGTTGGCTGACAAATTCAGCTCAAGCTTTACCCCACACTCAAACTCAGCCACCCCCAGAAAATACCTTCAGACATAACCCCTCCAGCTGTAAACAGTAGCAAGTCCTGGCTGTACACTGTAAGGCTAAAAACACAGCCTCTGCCACAGGCAGTAATATCCCCTGATGCCTCCTGTATAGCCTGCATGGTCACTGAAATCACATTCAACTATAGTCTCCAAACAGGCTTTGTGCCATGGGAATGGAGGATTGCAACTGTAATCCCTTTCCCTAAGAGTGGACCATCAACACATCCTGGGAACTACAGACCCGCTATTCTGACTAGTCTTATATATGCAAAGCCATGGAAAGAATTATCATGGATATGATTAATGATGGCATCAAAAACCTTCAGATGCTAGGCCCAACCCAGTTTGCTTTTCTCAAAGGCAGGTCATGCCAACTAAACTTGGTGGACTTCTTCAAGAAAGTCACCAAGGCTGTGGTTGAGGGTAAAATGGTACAGACTGCCTACCTTGACCTGGCTAAGGCATTTCATAAAATACCCCACTCAGGCATTGTCAACAAACATATGGAATTAGGCATAAATCCCTGTATAACACACTGAATAGCCAGCTGTCTCACAGATAGGACTGAAGAAGTTAGGACTGGTGAGACCACCTATACAAAGAGGCCAGTCACTGATGCAGACCCTTAGGGCACCATGTTGAACCCACTCTTTTTTGGTATCTATATCTTGGATGTCAAGGGCAGTGTCAAAGGCCCCTGGATGACCAAGTTCACAGATGATTGAAAACTGGGATCCACCATAGAACCCCTCCAAGACACTACAAGCAGGTCTAACACAGACAAATGACTGGTGACATAGCCACAGCTTAAAACTCAAAGCCAAGAAATGCATAATAGTACCTTTTGATCAGATAGACACCCTAGGAAACTACATCATTGTTAAAACACCCCTAAGAATATACCTGATAGTCAGAGATTTAAGAACATATGTAGAAAGTAACCTGGACTTTATCCAACATGTGTCCAAGATAGTAAGGCAATAATTCTATGGCAGTCAGCTTATAAATAAGGACATGGCATAGAGGTCCAGAGAAGTCATTGTGCTACTGTATTTGGCCCTCATCAGACCCATCATTTAGTGTAATAACCCCTTTGGTATGCATCTGACCAAACACATGCAACCAACTGGAACATTCAAAAAGGTTCCTCACAAAATGAATAAAGGGTATTAACACAATGTCCTAAAGCCCTATATTTATGGTTCTACAAACTACTGAAAGGCAGTCTATGCCTGGCAAACAAGGCACCTTTGGATACTGCTCTGATGGCCTTTTGCATATCCACAAAATGAACAGAATCAGAACTACTAGATCTAAGGATCTAAACTTTGCTTGCATCATGAATAGTACATGTTAGAGGGACAGATATGTGTCTCAGAGAATTCCCATTCTCTGGAATATGCTCACCATCCATGTAAAGCAGAGTTCTTCTCTAACCCTATTAAAGTGCAAGCAGGATCAGTGGATTGGAAATTGGAAATTTGCTCCTGGTCTGGCATCTATGTCTCTGATGGACATTCTTAACTAACATAGATCCCTTATAATAACGTCAAAGTCACAATAACTTATGAGACACATTTGGGTTGCATGGCTAGGCTTATAAAGGCCATAGTAGTCATTAGCCTAGTATAACTCTATGGAACTTTTGGTTATAGAACAAAGATTCCTCATAAAGAGAAGAGCATCTGGGTTTGTCTTATAGCCAAAGACTACAGCAACCCTCTCTTCTGGGTCTTATTGACTTCTTAGAGAAGACCTATAGCTGATATACAAAACATTAAAGAATAGCTTTATTTGAAACTCTTTGATTAAAATGCCTTCTTAGTGTCCTGAACACAAGAAAATATTCCATCTAAAAAAAAATAATAATAATATCACCTGTACGGTAGAATGTGACTTTTTATTTTAAAGACTCTCATGGCTTTTACTGGAAAAGCTCACCAAGACTCTGACACAACTTGCTGTGAGGAAAAGGTTAGTTTGTTTTTGACTTCTTGTACTTTGTATTACTTTATTGCCTTTTTCTGTTTTGTATACTGTGATTTGTTTACTTTATACTGTGTTTTACTTGCATTCTGCTTTTAGTTGCATATTAAAACTTGAAAAGAGACCACAGCTGTGTCTGTTGTGCATCAGACAGA
This sequence comes from Protopterus annectens, assembly GCF_019279795.1. Taxonomy (NCBI): domain Eukaryota; kingdom Metazoa; phylum Chordata; order Ceratodontiformes; family Protopteridae; genus Protopterus; species Protopterus annectens. The sequence continues at coordinate 1,158,642,032 of NC_056731.1, forward strand.
AATTAGAACAGGTCAATTAAGGAGTCACACAAATGTTAGAACAAGTCAGTTAAGGTTAATCATCGGTGATCTGAGGGGATAGAGCTATGCACTAAACCTTCTATTTAAGAGGTAAAATAAAACATCTCAAAGCTTTACTTGAAAAAGCTCACCTAGACTGCCACAGCTTGCTGTGAGGGAAAGGTTATTTTGCTTTTCATTTCTTATACTTTGCATTACTTTATGGCCTTTTTCTGTTTTGCATACTGTGCTTTGTTTTCTTTACACTGTGTTTTACTTGTATTCTGCTTTGAACTGCATATTAAAACTTGGAAAGAAACCACAGCTGTGTCTCTTGTGAGTCACATAGAATTTTTCCCACTCTCCCACTGTGTTGCTGTTGTGTTTTTAAACACAACTGTCTTTCTAGTTGCCTGCCCCTTATGCCAATTTGACCACATATGTCCTTCTCTCTCCCCTTTCACTGGCTGTTGTGAGTAAGCACAAAATTATAATTTTGTGAAATCACTCCCCTTCAACTAATTAAAATGATTGGCCATCCCACTGTATTCCATACAGCCAAAAAACAAAAGTGTCCACCCCCTTTCAATCTATCTTGCTTTTTTAAAATTAGTGGCTCTCCACTTAGACAGCTGAAACATTAGTTACCACCTTTTTCATATCTGACTGCTTAGTGCACACTGCAGCATTTCTAATTGTAACCCATGTTTTCATCTTACCTTTAAACATCTATTGCAAGACCACCAGTTACTGGACAGCCCACATTCTGCTTCTCAGTACTTATCTTGGGATTAGTGCTTCTGTTTTCTCCTGGTGAGAGAATGAGTACGGGGACATTATTTCTTGGAGACTGCTGATCATCAGAAAGCCTAATATCTGCTTCACAGGTGACAGCTTGGAATTTATGCTTATATTCTGCTTCTGGTGAGAGAAGAAGCAGAGTGCATTGATTCCTGACTGTCTGATGGGACAGTATGTCTGTTCTTAATGTTCCTGATTAATCTGGTGCTATTCAAGGCATCTACCAGTAAAAAGGCTACAACTATCCTACAGACTCTTGCATCATCTGGGACAATACTGTGAATCAAAATGAATCCAAGGCAGAAGATCGTGAGCAACAACTGTTTTATTTGGAAAACCAGAAAAACCAAAACAAAAAAATTACATATGTATTAAGCACTTTCATCCCTTATTGGAACTACATCAGAATATAAAAACAGTTAAGTTACAAAATTTTATGCACACATCCATGAGGAATGACAACAATTCCTTTGATGTTTTAAGAGGGAGTGTCTCCAAACATTCTTAGGCAAAGTAGCATCACAATGCCTGATGGCTATCCACCAGTACAATGAAAGCATGGAAGGATTATTAGATACTGACACTTATCAAGGGGTTTCAAAAAATGAACTAAATTGTAGCCATCAAAACATCTCAATGGCACTCAATGATTTGTTACTTGAAAGGAGAATCCATGCGAATCTTTTCAACTATTTACACATGCCCTCCACCACAATCCCCATGCTAGTTGGTATCCTAAAGATACACAACAGTGTGTCAGATCCCACAATGCACCATATAAGTTGATGGACGTAATTCCATCACATACTCCAGTGCAAAATTTATTGACGAAAAACTAAAGGTGCATCTACACAGTGAAAAATACATCTGTAAAGACTCATGGTCCTTTTTAGCCACCATACAGGGAACACATTTTGAGGATGATGATGTATTATTAACAACTGATGTAAGGGAATTATAGAGTGTCATTTCTCAGGATGAAGGAGTTAGTATGGTGGTTGGTTATTTAAACAGAAAAGGGGTCCCACAGCATGACATCAACCTATATGAGGATCTGTTAGAGCTGGTGGTGAACAATGATTTTTTTTTTTTGATTTTAACTGTGATTTTTACTTTCCAAAAACTGGGGAAGCCATGGGTACCCCTTGTGGCAGAATGTTTGCTAATATAGTGATGGCCCAATGGGAGTACCATTATGTTTTAGATCATCCAGACTACAAGGATAGACTTAAGATTTACACGCGTTACCTGGATGACATCTTTATTTTATGGAAGGGTGGGGTAGAAGGGATTGAGACATTTTAATACACATCAACAACACTAGTAACCTTTTGAAATTTACGTATGTGTGAAAATATCTTACCTAGAAGTCCTCCTCAGTAAGGACAGGAATAACCACAGATTTATAGCTAGGATTTTTAGAAAACCCACTTATTCAAACTCCTTTCTCCATTTTGACAGCTACCACCCCTTCCATTAGAAGAAATCTGTGGTGAATGGGCAATTGGTTAGAACTGCTAGAATGGTCACCATGGATGAGGACTTTCACAATGAATGTGAACTTTTACTGGGCATGTTCCATAAGATAGGTTACCCCGACAGACTGCTAGAGGAACTTAAGTTGGAGGTTATGAGTAAAGGAAATACCGGATAGTATAAACATATCTCAGGAGAGTCAACAAATTTTATAATACAAAAGATAGGGGCTGAAATGGAGGAGGATGCAACTGGGGACTTGATCAGACATCATGACTCCATGACTTTCATAACAGCCTTTAATATGGACCACAGAACAATTAAATGGGTTACTGAAAAACACTGGGCAATTATTTGTGGAAATCCTACTTTGAGAGAGAAGTTAGGACACAAACCCGGTTTTACATCAAAAAGATAGGAACCTGAAGAAAATTTTGGAACACACATCTAAAGAAAACATGCACCAGGTATGTAGTATGAAGAAATGTGGGTTCTATTTCCAGTGTAACTTCATTTTAATGTGCAACAGGATTCTTATTAAAAACAACAAATTCAAAGTTAGGTCAAATTTTGACTGTAATTCTGGGGGGGGGGTCTATGTGGCATTATGGCAACAGTGACCATGTAAAACTGAGCGTAGGTTGAAGGAAAGAATTTTTGAACACGAGTATAACACCAACAAAAGGAACTCCAACAACCCCTTGGCAAGATATGTTTTGAACAATTAAAGTCACACATTTAAGTTCATAGTTATAAAAGGATTACAGGAGGGAATGAGGGAAGGTCCATGGGTACAGTTATTGGAACTAAGGGAATAATAATGGCAACTGACTTTGAATGCCCATGGTTGGCCTGGACTTAACAAGTCTTGTTCCATTGCACCCCTTCTGAAATTTAAGGTAATGAATGAACAAACACTGAAAGCACTCAAATGTACCAGTAAATCCAAAAAAGGAGTGCAATAAAGTCAAAAAAGAACTGCCAACAACTTCCGTAGCTCTTTTTAAGCGTGTTTAATGACACATCACGGACATCACGAACCAACACATTAACGCAATTTCAAACAATGGTATCTCCAAGCGTTTTCATCCAAATCAAATGGACTTCATCAGACAACATTTAAAAATAAATTAACTATATATATACTGGCTTAATTGTCCCTATAACCAATAAATCGGACCTTGAGCATTTGAAATGAACAAATCAACAAACGGCCTCATAAATATTAACAAGTTAAAATCATTGTTACACTAAAACGTGAACTTTTCCCCATCTAATGACCAATAACACAAGAATATGAATACAATTGATGAAAATGTATATATATAAATATATATATAAGAAAATATATATATATGTAGTTTATTTAAATAAAGTGCTTGTGCTTAATATAGGTGAATTCCTATGTATTTCTATTGCGTTCCACCCTCTGCTGTTCGAAACTTGTATTACAAGTGTGTTACACTGCCTAAAATTCAGTATGAAAAATATAATTTACTAATCTAATCGTAGACATATAAAATCATAATAGTACTAAAATCTAAAAACATTGTGACATGTAATATGTCTGTAAACCAATTAATATATATCACAATTCAATAAACATAATAGGAAATATATTAAAATATGCATATATAAATAAAGTGCTTATGCTTGTGTTCATATCTCTATGAAATACTATTGTGTTTCACCCTCTACTGTTTAAAAATTATATTACAACTATATTTTATTTGCCTTTATTTTCAGTAAGGAAACTATACTTAAATAATCATTTAAGGTAATGAAACAGAGGTAGGGGCGAATGGTACAATAATACCCTTTGCTACGGGTTTGCACTTTAAGTACCCTTTTTATATAATAAAACTATTTATGTGAAATTTATATTTAACACACATTTCCCCCTATTCAAGCCCCTTCAAGGAAATGATGTATGACATACATTTTATATACTCTTTAATTGAATGCCCCTATTGCCCGTTACAATTGGTTTTAATATTTTTTGCCATCTCATTGCATGCATTGAATGTTGAGCTACTTTTAGGTGCTAGGTTTCTTGGAGCAAATTTTATGTGCACAATTTTAACTTCTCATTTTAATGTGATTTACATTTTATTTATTATTTATTTTTTTTATCCAAGGTTTTTCACAGAAACTAATATATGTGAAAACATAATCCAATACAAAAAGTTTTCAGTTTGTTAGCTGGCTTGCAAGATTACACACTGTCAAGATGAAGTGCACTTAAATCTTCTGAACAATAGAGGGCATTGTGATACTACTTTGCCTAAGAATGGTTGGAGATATTCCCTCTTGAAACACAAAAGGAATTTTTTGTCATTGCTCATGTATGTGTGCATAAAAGTTTTGTAACTTAACTGTTTTTATATTCAGATGAAGGTCTGATAAGGGATTTAAGCTCTTAATATATACATAATTTTTTTGTTTTGGTTTTAAGTGGTTTTACAAAATAAAACAGTTGCTGCTCACAGCCTTCTGCCTTTGAGTTGTTTTGTTTTTAGAGCCTCTTGAATTTTGTTTTAACAATACTGTGAATCTTCAATCAGGCTGTGCCTGCTTCTCATCCTGGGATTGGTGTTAAAAATTTGCTTCTGGTGAGAATAGAAGCAAAGGAGTATTGTATCCCGGCAGAGTGAAGCTATAGTGAGACCAGCACCAGTAGTAGCCAAGCAGTAGCCATTCATGTGACTCCCCTCTTTTCATCATTATTGACAAGCTAATTCTGTGTTTTCAGTAAGCACTGCTTGATTTGTTTCCAACTGCAGAATATCTGTCTAAATACTTCACCCTTAAATTTTCATAGTCTACATATCTGTTTCCCCTCAGGTATTTGGCCATGTCCTGTACAAACTCAACACCTTGAGTGACATTTTTCCTGAAAAAGCACAATTGAAATTTCTGCAATACCTAGTTGCACTTGCACACAGGGCAACTAGTTTGCAGTGACAAGCACTCTCCCCAGAGTTGCAAACCCGAATACTCCTGACATTGCTTTATATTCTCACTCCCGCTAGCTAATCAAGAAAAAAGGGTCTGTTGCCATGAATATGAACTTTCCTACTATCTACATTACCAGATTGGTAGATATGGACATCCTGAGGCAATGTAGAAATTGCCTCATGTTTACAGACAACCGTTAATTCTCAAGCAAACTGATATGGTATGTGAGAGATGTATTTACACAGTGTCAAAGGAGGTGAACCTCTCACATAAAAGTACTCCTAATGTCAATAAGGTTGTCAGTAGTACACATGCTGCACCCATCACGCACAATTCAAAGCAGACATACAGACCCATATATGCTGAAGCACTTAAATGTAACCGTCCTAAGCCACAAAGACCTCCTAGATGAAGTACACATAAAAAATACACTCAGCAGCCCCAAATACACTCTTTCAAAGTAACATCCACATCAACACAGATCCACATCTCATGGAGCCTCTACCTCTTAGCCCATAAGGCAAGCCACCACACAATCCAACATTCTGGTCATTGAAGACTCCATAGTGAGACACATTGAAGTCCCTCTCACCAGGCTGAATAAGGAGAAAGTCACGGTCAGTTGCTTACCAGGGTCTAGGATGCGCCACATTAAACATGCAAGCAAGTACCAGTATGACACAGTCATAGTCCATGTGGGAGTAAATGATCTGATACATACCTCCCTAGGCTATATGAAGAGAGGCATCATGGAGCTCTTGGAATATGTGTCTCAGGCTGGTACAAGCCTAGCATCGAGCAGCATTTTACCTTCTACAAGGATGACGCCACAATATGAGCAAAATATGATTGACTAATAGTTGGCTTAGTTTCTGGTGTCATTCTAAGGGGGTGCAATATTTGTCAGCTTGAAAGGAGATGGTCAACAGACCACCCTGCTTTGCCAGAGATGGTCTGTGCATCTCCCCTCTGGGCTTTTGAATATTAGCTAAAACATTGTCTTCCCCCATAGTGCCTTTTTTTAGGCTAAGCCAAACTGAAAGTACTTCTGACATAGCAAATCAAAACCAAGAACATCTAAAGGCATTACTGCTCAATGCTAGGAGTCTAAGCAAAAAACTCCAAGCCCAAGAAGCTGTCTTCATCATAGAGAATTCTAATTTCTGTGCAGTCACTGAGACATGGTTTAAAGCTACAGACAGCACACAAACAGTGTAAGGTTTAATGCCTTCTGCACATTTAATGAGCTACTACACAGACTGGGACTGAAAGTGGAGGTGTCTCTATTTACATCTAAAATAAATATAACTGAAGGCTGGCCAGACAGGACAATGCACTTGAGCTGCTCCATGTTCAAATCACCATAGGCAAAATCCAGTATCACTTCCTTGCCAGCTATAGGTTCCCCTCTATGACCCAGGAAACACATACCACATATTTAACTTATTAGAAACACTAACCATCCAACCCAATACCATATTCATGACTGACTTTAATTACCCCACTATTAACTGGGAATCCTAAATGAAACCAAATGTATGGGCGCATAGAGTACTGGATTTTTGTAAACACAAACTCCCTGAAACAGATAGTTAGTACATTGACCAGAGGTGCAGCCATATTGGATCTGGTCCTCAATAATATGGGGGAGTGCTGCACAGCCCCTACTGTAATGTCTTCTATGGTAAGGTCAGACCACAAAATGGTGTCCTTTGAAGTAAAAATAAAACCTAGACCCCCAGCTAAACCTAGAATATTCAGGAACTACTCTAAGGCTAACCTCCTGCTATTAAGTGATAAACTGACAAAATTTCAAGCCCCCATAAACCCTGAGAACACTATGCAGAACTGTTCACAGAAACACTGCACAAGCATGTTAATAGCTGCATAGAAGCAGATGTACCCACCAGGAAGAAGTATAGAACTAACTCAAAAAACAAGCCACACTGGTGGAATCACAAAATCAATAGGCTGTATAACAAAAGGAAGAAAATCATGGCAAAAATTAGGATGTGCAGCACCCAGCAGAATAAAAGAACTCTCATCAAACTAAATAAACAACTCAGAGGACAAATAAAATCTAACAAAGCCAAATCTGAGGTGAATTTAGCCTCCTAGGCCAAGGACAACGACAAAGCATTTTTTAGCTATGTCCGCAACCTCAAAGGCAATACACAATTATGTGCAGAGCTCATTGTAAATGGAGCCACTTATATTAAGTCAGATGATATAGCAAACCTACGGGCCGATAAATTCAGCTCCAACGTTACACCTCTCTCACCCTCAACCTTCCCTCAGGAAATACCATCAAATTTAACTCCCCCTGCTATCAATAGGGAACAGATCCTTAATGCTCTCTGTAAGGCCAAGAACATTACATCAATGGGCCCAGACAATATCTCAGGATACCTTCTAAATAGCATGAAACATGACCTATCAAGGCCTCTAGAATTGCTATTTAACTACAGCCTCCAAACAGGCTTTGTACCTCATGAAAGGAGAACAGTAACAATCATCCCTCTGCACAAAGGTGGGCCACTTACATAGACCCTGAAAACTATGGACCCATAAGTCTCACTAGTTTTATATATAAAGCCATGGGAAAAAATATCATGGAAATGATCAATAGTGATATAGTAAACCTCCAAACACTGGACACAACCCAGTTTAGTTTTGCAGATCATGCCTACTTAACCTGGTGGACTTCTTTGAGAAGGTCACCAAAGCAATGGATGAAGGGAAAATGGTTCACACTGCCTACCTTGACCTGCCCAAGGCATTTGACACAATACCCCACTCAGGCATTGTTGACAAACTCAGGAGGTTAAGTACAAACTTGTATGTCACCCGGTGGTTAGCCAACTGTCTCACAGACAGGACCCAGAATGTTAGAACTGGGGAGTCCACCACTCACAATTCACAAATGGAGTCCCTCGGGGATCAGTCCTTGGACCTCTCCTTTTTGGTATTTACTTCTCTGAAGTCAAGGCCAATGTCAGTGTCAATACCTTTTTTACTGAAACAGTCCAATCTCTAGCTAACTCCTTACCACCTATTACCTCAACTCTGCATTTCTCCTAACTAGCTCACCACCCACCTTTCACTTACAACCAGTTCCAACATCCCTCATCTATACCCTACTTCAGAAACTTAAACCATGTACACCCTCAGCTGATCTGCTACTGGCTGAATACCTGAAAATTGCAGCTAAAGTACTTGCCTATCCCAGTTCCATCCTAGTTAATAGAACTGTTATAGAAGGTACCATCCCATCTCTTTGGAAAATCTCCCACATAATCCCACTACACAAACAGAGCAACACAACCGAAATCTCAAACTTTCATCCCATAGCCCTACTCTCTCCCATAGCCAAAATCACGGAAAAATGCATCCACCAGCAACTACTTGATCACCTTCTCCAAAATAACCTTCTAGCTGACTGTCAGCATGGTTTTAGTCCTTTTCATAGTACTACCACTGCCTTCCTATCCTTTTCTGACTGTATTAACAAAAATCGTAATAATAGCATGCTTTCTTCTGCACTTTTTATTGACCTCTCTAAAGCCTTCGATATGGTAAACCATCAGTTACTCATAAACATACTCAAATCGCTCTCACTTGACACACAGGCATTACAATGGTTCAAATCGTATTTAGATAACAGACAACAAGCTGCCCTCTGGGACAATAACCTATCCACACCCCTCCCTATTACACTTGGAGTCCCTCAAGGCTCTATCTTGGGACCCCTCCTGTTCTCTATATTTATCAAAGATCTAAATGGAAATCTACCACAAGCTACCTGCATACAATATGCAAATGACTCCACATTCATTTGTGCAGCCTATTCTTTAGCTGAACTCCAATTTATCACCCAGAATGTATTTAACTTAGTAGAAAACTGGTTTCTCCAAGGTTGCCTCCTCCTAAACTCCAAAAAAATAAACTATTACTCTTCTCTCCCCAATAGATCTAACTGTTGTTTCCAAAAATGGCATTGTCATATCATCTGACCCAACCACCAAACTCTTAGGTATAACAATTGACAACAACCTTAACTTTGACTCACACATAGACATAACCATTAAAGCAGTGAATAGAAAACTAGGTTCCCTTTACTGGATCAAACCTTTCCTTACCCCTGAAGCCAGAACAACCATTGCCCATACCCACCTGATCTCCACCCTCCTCTATGCTTCCTCCATTTATACTAATCTATCTAAAAGCATCATTAACAAACTGGTAACCTCCTATAACAACATTGCCAGATTTGCCACTGGCTCCCCATTTAGAACCCATCATTGTCACAATCTCAAACAGCTAGGATGGCTTGAACTGCAAAACCAACTTAAATTTCAGCAACTGACTATCACCCACAAGATTTTGTATCATTCCAGTAATACGCCAGTACTTTCTAGCCTTATCACTCTCTACAAAAACCTTACAACCCTTTGTTCAGCAGATAAACTACTAGTTGCAATCCATAAGTCCCACAACAAAGCAGGAGTTTCTCTTTTCTCTAAAACTGTGGGTAAAACCTGGAATAGCCTTCCCAGCAAACTATCATCACTTGTCTCACTACCTGTGTTCAAAGAACAATTAAAAATACTCCTCAAAACTCAATGGCTATGCCCATGTTTTAATCCTGACTAACACACTTATTCTTACTCTACATCCTCTCCTCTCACTATTGCTGATTCTTGTATATACCTTCCGCCCGATTTTAATATATTATGATTATCAAACTTCCTCACTTCCTGCCTTTTGCCCAGCCTTATTATAATCTAGCTCTGACTATTAACTGTGTAACAAGCGTTTTTTACTGTAAGCATATGCTTCCTCTATGTAAATATTAGTGACCTCTTTTTCACGTGAAGGGTAGAATGTTTTATCTCTTTTGTTTTAATACAATAATTGCCATAACCTCTACTCTGTAATTATGTATCCACTAGTAGTGAATTGCTTTTTTAAACTTTAGACGGAGAACTGTAACAAACCCTCATCTTTGTAAATATGTATCTAGTAGTTTTGCTTGTTCTACTTATTTAGCTTAATGGAGCTTATCTCCCCGGACCTCTACTGAAAATGGACATGTATCCATTTGGACTAGCCCGGTCAACAAATGTAAAATAAAATAAAATAAGATAACTAAATAAAATAAATAAACATAGGGAAGACAAGGGCCTTAATAATGCAACAGATTACAACACAGTGGTGCTTCTTCAACATCATTTTAATGTGCCTTATATGGGTTTACCTTTCCCTACTTCCTAAAGTTGTACAGTAAGCAGTACTATATATATATATTTAAATCCTGACGCCTGTTGTTACATACATTAGAATACAGGTACAATCTCTTGGTGAAGTATATTTGATTTGATTACAATATATTATTTTATGCATGAACTGTGAAAAAATGTCAACTGACCAACTCATCTTCCAATTTATCAAATTGTCAAAAAGTTACTAAATAAATAAATGTTACTCTCAGTATAACAACAAACCTGTGAAAGAAACTTAAGGATTAGATCTATCAGTATGTGTTATTAGTCATTCATTCTCCATTATCAATGTTATCCTTTTCAGGGTCATAGGGTGGTAAGCAATGGACATAAGTCAGACAACTGATTCTATATTTATTAAATGGAGCTGCCGAGAGTACTGAATATAATATTGACAGAAATAAAGAAGCAACTGTACATATTAGGGAACGAAAAAGGGCTTGTAACAAACATTCACATATAACGACCATTAGCACTTTAACGCATATACCTCACAGATTTCATCAGCGATAATGGATGTGACTAGTAAACTATTGTTTATTACAAGTCTGTTTTCCTTCTGTTTTGTGTACAGCTGTTTCTGTATTTATAGACAACAGTCCTGAATGGGGCATACTGTTTGCCAGACACAGGTCCACATGCTCATTTACATATTAAGTACACATCTTTGTGCAATTTGGAGGATTGCCGACTCACATAATGGCATGCCTTTGGGATGTGGTGGAAAAACTTAGACTCCCTGAAGAAATGCCACATGGACAAAGAAAAGCTATGGACTTTGTGTAGAAGGCACCCTAGATGTTAACCAAATTAGTAGACCCTAGAGCTGAAAGGAAGCAAAAATAACCATTGAAAGCATCACTGTACCACAATACTCAGTTATAGCATTTTCATTCCAAATATAATTTCAGCCTGTTAAAAGATATCAGTTCAGCTATTCATCTATCTTGTAAACTAACCAGAACTGGTCGCAATACACAATGAGTGTTGCATTACACATTTTGTATTGTATAGCTGTACTTGTCCAACTCTGCCTATATCTATTCAATGCATGGCTGTAGACCTTGCTTAGGGAGACTACCTATAAGGCAGATTGTATTTTCACAGAAATATATTGTTAGCTGCCACATATTTATCAACTGTGATTATTGTAAGCATTCTTGCTAATTTGTTTGATACTTACTATAGCATAGAATATGCATATGACTGAAATAAGAGCCTGCATTTTCCAGATGATGTTCAAGCAATAGGTCATCCTACATCTAGTAGTCATTTGAAAAGACTAATGGACTGATTGGCATAATTGCATTAATATTTATCTAAAAACTGCTTTGTATCTCCAATTTCTACTAAGTCTACCAAAAATACATTGTTAACACATTCCCCGGGATTCATGAAGCTTGCGCCATGTGCCAGAGTAGCTTTGGCGATCTAGCGCCAAATATGGCCATCGAGCGATTCTGGTAAGAGCTGTTTCCACATGCACTACCAGTGTACGCCAGAGCTGCACAGCTCCTGGTGCATGTATGCTAATTACGCCATGTGCAGCAGTGTAGCATGCAAATGAAGGTATTTAGTGATTCATGAAGTTGTGCAGGCGTAGCTTAAGCATGTAGAAATGTAAACCAAAAAAATGGTTTACATTTTGCCAAACATAAAATTGGAGCCATGAAAGCAGACCAAACTTACGTATTATAATGTTAATATATGCCAATATAGCCAATGGCATAAAACAACATGCACAACATATAAAAAAATAACATTTAATATCATGACCACACCAACGCTAAGCAAAACCGCAGTGCATCGGTGCGCAAACGGGATCACAAAGAAAATATATTTAGATGTCATAAAACTGTAATGTAACACAATTCGTGATATCCCCATAATAGTCAATGGCATGCATGCTACACCACAACCATGGTGCAAGAGTTGCTAAGGGTCTGTGACAGTGTTCCATGCGGTAACTAGGAATTAGCAGTCAATGCCAAGCAAATGAGTCAAGTAATACTGAATCACAAATGCCCTGCCGGCGTAAGGATGTACCACATGGCATAGTGTTACAACACCGAGGAGTGGCCTGGAGGTAAATATGACATCAAGAGAGGGGTGCGCCACTGTGGCTGTAAGCACATTGGATCATTGCTAATCCATGTTGCATGTTGCTAAGCAAAGCCGCAGGATGGGGATGTGGAAGTAGCCATAGCTTTACTTAGTTGAAAGCACACAAGGTAACTGAAAGTTCATGTGAACGTGGATGAAAACGTGCACAAAACCCGGTAAACGGTTGTGCGCGGTGTACACCACAGCTGAAACAGAAAGACATGGGAAGACAATAAGGAAATGCTGCAACATGGTAAGTGAAGTACAAATGAGTAATTAACACCTAGAAACTCACAGTGAGCCATAGACAACAGCTAACAAGGCTGCTAGCAGCTACCTGCAGAAAAGGAAAGGAGAGGTGCCATACAGCAAAGAAAAGAGAACTGTCACAGCAGAACAAAGCAAACTTGCAGTAGATCAGCTACATAACACATTTCCCATCACAATCCTGGGTTGTGGAAGCACAAAACAAGAAAGGTGGCAGCTGGATGCGTGCCTGACAATGGGAGGTGAATCGGATTGAAAACAGAAGTAAAGGGCAATAGATGAATCACGGCAGACAAGCGTAAGTCAACACCTAATGCCCCACAATAGCAGCACCTGCTGTAAAACCAATAATTAAGATACCCTGCAGTTGGAATAGCACAAACACACCCAATTACACCAGCATCATCCATTGCACAATAGTATAAGGTGTGAAAGCCCCACACACACACTTGTGTATTCCCAGACACTCTGCACCATTGGTGTATACAGATGGGGAACTTTTAATATGTATATGTTAGGGGCTGCCATAGATTTGATTCACCAGCATGTGTTGGAGACTGACGGTGGTATGGAGGATGATGCTGACAACCATCTCAGGCACCGGAGGAGGAGACGAGTGTTCAGACCCAGGGTAACCTACCAGGAACTACATGATCTGGAGATAGTAGAGCAAAACAGGGTGGACAGGGACATCATGCAGCAACTTGTTGAGCTGTGCCAGCCACGCCTCAGAGCCAGAAGTAACAGAGGGGAACCCATCCCAGTGGACATGAAGGTATGTGTAAGCTTGAGAATACAAGCCACAGGTACCTTCCAAAGGTCAACTGGGGATATCATGGGGATCTCACAGGCATCAGCATCCAGGGTACTCCACCAGTTCCTGGATGCCATGTTACCACATGCCAATGAGCACATATACTTCCCCCAAATGCAAGAGGAGTTGGCCAGCAATATGCATCCCTTCCACCATGTGGCAGACTACCCGGAGGTACTGGGTGCAATAGACTGCACGCACATACACATTATGTCACCACCCAGTGAGCAGGGTATGCGCTACATAAACTGCAAGGGATTCCATTCCATCAACTGCCAGGTTGTGTGCAATGCCCAGGGCATTATCATGGATGTGTGTGCTGGCAGCCCTGAAAGCTATCACGACTCCCACATCTGGCATACCTCACAGCTGTAGCAGGTATTTGCCAGGGGGGACATCACATATGGCCACCTGGTGGGGGATGCTGGCTATGCACTGGAACCATGGATGATGACTCCCATCAGAATGCACACACAGCCACACAAGAATGGCATAATGAGGCACACGCAGAAACCAGAATCATCATAGAGCGCATGTTTGGGATGCTGAAATCACAGTTCCATTGCTTGGACATATCTGGTGGAGCCTTGCAGTACTCTCCAGGAATGTGTGCCCACATCTTCATAGTATGTGCCATGCTACACAATATGATCCTGCGGAAACAGCTGCAGCAAGGACAGAATGGTGAAGGCCCTCACAGCCCACCAACATTGCCAAGGGACCCACAGGCACAGGGGGACTCAGACCACGAACACCCTGTGCTAGCCCCAGTAGGCAGATGGAGGCATGCCCAGTATGCCCATTCCTTGGCAAAGAGGGAACGTATAGCACACACACTGACAGTGTAGGCACTCATAAACTGACACCCTTCTCCACCTGCACACACAGCAAACATGGATGGCACACACACACGACCACCTGTAAATTGTCATGTATAGGTGGTCTACTGTGTGCATCCTGCATAGGAAGCCCTCAACTATTGTACACACAATCCCCATTGGCACAAGGTAAGTCAATACCTGAACAGTAAATTAAGCTATCAGCATGTGTCCATACTGTATGTACAGGTTCATAGATACATAGGTAGGTATATGCCCAACCGCCGAGGCCACTCATAAGCATAGGCAAAATGTGTCTGCTGTCGCCACCCCATCGATCAACTAACTGTCCCTCTGTGGAGCAGAGCCACTTGTGGTATCTCTGGGGTGTAGCTACTGTTCACCACCCACTCTGCAAGAATTCCTCGGAGTGTCAGTGAGGGTTTTTTTTATAATGTAATCAGGGATGTAGTTCCAAATAATGGGGAGTATCCCTGACAGGAATCTTCACAGATGTGTACATGTTACATAGTATACCTTAAACACAGCTTGCATATATATAGGTAGTTCTCCACAGAATAATAAACATGTGGAACACACAACCACTGAAATGTGTGTTAATCACCCTTGCACTACCAGTGCCTGCTCTGAGAGGTAAGATATCACTGCCAGGATTAGAACACACAACCGTGTACACATTCATCACAATAACATACCACTAAGCTACCTGAGATGTACAAATGGCAGTCATGTATACTGACAGGATAAAACCAAAAGGTAGGAATGTGTTGAAATAGGACAAACCAGCATGTACCCAATGAAATGTGTATGTTTTATATATATATATATATATATATATATATATATATATATATACATCATATATATATATAGAGAGAGAGGGAGAGAGAGAGAGAGATATCTCGATATATGGGGATATACATATATATGTAGATATATAGATAGGTTAACAACATCTACATAACCATGGAGGTACATATAAATGGGATACCTACCACATACCGACTGCTTTACATACCGACGCGCGTAATCCCGAGGCTTAAGGTCTGAAAGAACACAGTACTGAAACACCAGATGGTGCGAGGTGTAATCTCACAATGATAATGGACAGTTAGTCAGTGCTTCTGGTGTTGTGGTTCGGGTAGGTTACTGTGTGTACATGTGTTTCTTAGGGCTGTAGTGTGTGTAAGTGTGTGTTCTGTGTGTGGTGTGTGTTCTTGGAGGACTGTAATGTGTGGTTGTGGGTTAGCTTTGTGCATCTGTTTGTGCGACCTAGGATGCAGACTATTAAAGTAGGGGGTGGTGTGGGGGGTGCAAACACCTACATGGGGGGTGTAGGGGGGCTTGGCCACCTGCTCATACATAGTGTAGGATGGTTTGTTTGGATGTGTTGGGTAGCAGTGTGTCTGTGTGTGCATGTGTGTGTAACATGTTCGTGTTACCTTCACGAGTTACTGTCGATGTCGGTAATGTGGGGTATAGGAGTCTGGTCCCGGTACTGTGTGCGTCGGAACACTGTGGTTTTGGGATTCCGTAGGTCTCCCGTATATAGCAGTTGAAGTGTATATATATGTGTATAACATAGACCACAGCAATCACACATTCCGCCACTACCAACCTTTATGAACAAAGGATATGGAGAGTATATGCCTATACACTATTACAAATATGTGCTATAGACATGAGCCAATGATAGTGGTACCACCTGTCCCATTTTGCGAGGGACACTCCCTCTTTGGGCGGTTGTGTCCTGACCAAATATATTAAACATGGAAAATGTCCTGGGATTGTAGGACATAATTATGTCCAATATGTACTGAAATAGTTGCATACGATAGTTATTTCTGTATCTAAAATACCTACATGTTACAGGAAATAGGATAAGCAACTAAACTGCTACATGAATAAGTTTAGAATTAGGCATGGAAGGAAAGTTTTATCCCTTGTACTGACTGTTGGTTTGTGTCGGCCTGTAAAATCAGATGTGTGTCCTGAAAAGGTCCCACTATGGCCATATGAAAAGGTGGCAACCCTAGCCAAAGAGTGTCAGTCACCAACACGACTACGATGACTGCAAATACCCATGACAGATATACGCAGCTATCATGTAGCAACACGTTATTACATTCAGATGTATTACCGAAGGGATTCAAGGACTATCACCTGCATGCTATACAGGAACCACATAACAGTGCCTTAATAAATCAGCCTGCAATTACCATTGTATTAGTCCACAAAAGGATAGGTGTTCATATAGGGAAGGAACCCTCACGCACATAGCGATTATGTATAAAAGCAGTTCCTACACACCTGCATCTGCTAAGCACACCCACCATCACCCCCACACCCAAACATATTACAATACAAACTGTAATAACATCACAAATCATTCACACACTGTACGACATCTGCAGAAGCCTTAACATACCTTGTCAGAGACACAATAACATGGCCTTATGTGAAATAGCTGCTGTTATACAATGGAACAGCTGCTGATGTACTAGGGTTTGTTTGCACTAATCCCATTACAAAGGGTTGTGCGTACACTGGGATGTGTTAGCAATTAGTGAGTAACAGCACAGTATGCTACACTTGTACACCAAATCAAGGATGTCTAGTGAGCACACTGTACACCACATAACAGTTCATGCATAGCCATACAGTCTTAAGCTGGCCAAACATCCTTGCCAGACTTAAACATCTGCAGAAGTATCAGGTAAAAACAAACCCTGCATAAGTAGCACTGTTCCGAAATATAACAGCTTTACTCACATGTAGAACTAAATTGTCTAGCCATTACACACAGTCCACGGGAGTCATGAAGCTAATATATCTCTGTGTGTCTCCATATAGCTGTTGAAATATATTGCAATAACACATCTAGGCCATCTCCCTCGAAAGTAAGGCAAATGGACAATGCCCAAAAGGAGTACTCACTTATACACCACTGTTGCCATGGTATCGGCTAATGGAGTAGCTGCACAGCTGATGTGCATCCAATTAACTACTTTGGAACAGCAATTGGTGGACAGAATACCACATGTTACCGATATGTAACTAGAAAAGGATGTGTTATCACACATTCAAACCATCCCTGTATACCAGCAAAACGTTACAAAAAACATTGAAACACAAACCGAAATGGATTGAATCAACAGTTAACGACACCTTGGGTTACTAATAAGGTATGTAGAACAGTCAGTATGTCTGTGTATGCAGTACTATTATCTAGTATTTAAAGTGCACACAATCCATATAGTGGAAACAGTTATCTTGTAGTGATGTATTGTTGAGCATAGTAATGCTTGTAGTATTTGTGTGTACTGCTGTAGGTCACAAGGCAAACACTGCATACACCACAAGGGATGCTATATAAGGGCTTTGAACAGAAATACTCCTCACCAGCCGATGTCAGTGGCAGGGCTGGTCCAACAAGTATGACTATAACAGGGGATAGTATATGTTGATATATTGTAACTTTAGCCATATATATGGGTGTATTACAGAGAATAACATGTGGAAGGTTGGGCCACTGTGCAAGTATGATTTGCATCATGGAATATTGTGCCAATAACTGTGTAATGTACAGTACTGTAGGCAGATATGTATTACAAGCTACATAGCATTACTGTAATGTTAGGCAAACATTAGTTATGTCAATTGGCATTTACAATACACAATAACAGGATACATATGTCTTTTAGTAAGCCGACACTTTATCAGCATGATAGCAAAGTAAAATGGAAGAGCTATTTAACTATCCATGCACATAAGACATGTAATATGTGCAAAGGTAGGTACTAGGCTGTCTTACCAAGGGTATCTGTAAGCCTAGCTAGCGTGTGTTGGCTTTTGCCATCCCCATAGGTTGGTTTCCTGTGCCTCTGAATGGCAGAGCCAATAGTTCCCTGTGCCTCTGTCCAGCAGAGCCACTGCAGTGATCCCCAGGATACATGTCTGTCTCCCATCAACACGTCAAGGTTTCCCTTGAAGAGTGCTCATGAGGGGCCCTGCCTGATGTACATTGGAATCATGTTCCAAAGCATAGGGAGTGTCCGGGTCAGGAATCTATCCATCCAGCACGTCCTACTCATCGTTGTGGTTAGGTGTATATCCCTAGAGCATGTGGCTTTCAGGGGCTTCTGTTTAGGTGGAGCATATCCAGCAATACAGGGTTGGACATGGGCCTTGTATGTCAAGCAGAGATCACCTGTGAGTATGTGGTATGCAACTGAGTACAGCTGGAGTTTTGTAGGTTGAGCTGCATAGGTCATCTGTTTGAGGTCAGTAATCCCCTTGGTGTGGTACTGATGTGGTATTCCAAACTGTTGCAGTTGTCTTGTAAGGTATATCCCAAATGGGGTGCTGTATCCTTTAATGGGTCTAATATGACATGTGTAGAGTCACAATGGTCCCTCTGATCTGGATGTGAACATATTAGAGATTAGGGGGCCATGTAGAAGGATATTCTAACCACCTTGTCATTATGGGTATCGAAGGAGAGATTGCTATCTACTGGGGTTCCCGGATCCCATATTACCTTTTCTGTATGTAGGGGACTAGCACCTATGTAGTAGTCCATGGGTAATTAGTTATATCCAAAGGGGATGACTATGCACTTTTAGGCATTCAGCTTGACGCCATGATACCATGATACCAGGTATCTGTTTCAGTGCGACCCTTCCAGAGGGTGTCTGTAACTGCTGGGAAACACTTATGTCCCGCAGTTTGCAGTCGTCTGCAAACCTTTCCAGCCAAAGCCCTCCTAAGCTTGTCTGTACATCAGAGACGTATATACCGAACATGAGGGGTCCTAGGACTGAGCCCTGGGGGATGCCATTTGTAACTGGTATACAGTCGGACCTAGGGTATGCAACTCCCACTGTGTGGGTTCTGTCCATGAGCCACTTTGCAAACCATCACATGACGTAGAGGTTAATGTTCAGGTGGACGGGTATATTGATAATACCAGAAGGAGGAATGGTGCTGAAAGCCTATGAGAAATCTAGGTAGGCTGTGTGGACCTCCTTACCCTCATCTAATGCCTTGGTAACTGTCTCTAAGAAGTCCACCAGGTTTAGGAGGCATGGTCCTACCTTAACAATGCCAAACAGGGAGGGGGTCAAAGGTTTTGAGGTACCCACTGTCTCTGTGACAGTGATCCATGATGTGCACCATAGCCTTGCAGACCAGGCTAGTCAGGCCTATAGGGAAATAGGTCCCGTGGTCCATTGTGGCGCCACCTTTGTGGAGTGGGATAACTGTTGCTGTGCACCATTCAGGGGCACTATGCCCAATGTGAGGCTATTATTGAACATGGTGCGTAGGTGGGGAGACAGTACGATCTGGAGTTCATGTAAAACATAGCCTGGGATGTTGTCCAGTCCCATGGATGCTGTGATATTGCCTTTAGAGTGTGCAGCTTTGAGAGGGATCTGCCAGAATGTTGCCAATATCAATTGTTTCTGTAATGTTCATGCCTTTGTGCTGTAACTCAGAGCAGATCTGGTTGTTGACATTGAGATATGTGACATAGCTATAGAATGCTTTGTGGTTGTTGGTATTAGTTGTGATATAGTTTTCGTAGCTAGCTTTGGAGGATCTTATAAGGGATCTCACCTTCTTACTGAGGCTGACCAGGGATCTCCTCCATGCATGGTATTGTACTCTCATTTGCAACAGTGTCTTCCTCCTGTAGTACAATATGTTAATGGCAGGGGACCACCAGATTGGTTTAGTTAATTAGGAGTATAGCGTCCTGGTTCTGTTTGGGATAGCTCAAGCCATGCACTCCTGTAAGTGCTTATAGAGTGCATTTGTGTAGGATTCAGCAGTTGTAACAGTACTGTCCATCTGCATGGGTGTCATGACGTCCACCACGTCTGTCTTAAGAAGCATGTAGTTGGCCTTGTAGACATATTGTACTGTGGTTCCCTTAATGGGGGTAGGTGCAGGATGTGGATATCAACGGTGTTCAGCACATGGTCTGATCAGACCAACGAGGAGTTGGCTTCATGTGTGGAGCACCAGTCACTCATGTAGGTAATGACTAGGTCTAGGATATTGTTGCCCCTGGAGGGTGTGTGGATATGTTGAGTCAGGGCATTGGTGTTTATGAATTCCAGAAACCATTGAGCTAATGTGTTGGCACACGAGTAGTTTTCCCAGTTAATGGTGGGGCAGATTCAGTGAGACTTATGTGATGAGTGTGGTGTTGTGAGATTGTGTACCTTCTCCACATGGCAGTCAGGGTCAGGCTTGGTTGGAGAGACCTTTACCTCCAGTTTGGTTAGATGAGTGCATTTCTCACAGGTTGTAGTGTTGGGTGGTAGGCGGAGAGGCTTGTCTGTGTAAATGAGGCAATGTGTACATTGTCTCAAGATGTCCAGATTCATCAGATAGACAGGTGAGAACACTGGCAGTTGACTCTTGGACATACCTGAATATAGAACTACATTCACCTAGATAAGTGAGGAAAGTGAGTACAAGAGCTACATTACTCTACGCAAGTGAGAAAAGTATGTACAAAACCTGTTCACCCTTACCTGTAGGTAATGAGGAAGATTGAGTGCTGTAGTAATTATTAGCTTACATAGTGTTTACAAGTCCTGAACAAGTGCTTAGCATGAATAAGCAATCCAGATAGGGTCTTGGATAATATAAACACAAAGCCCCCTCCCCCAACAGGTACACAAGCATATATCCATGTACACCACAGGGCCCCTGTACCCATAAAACTATGCAGGTACAAGCTGCACTCAGCCTGCATGGGACCTGCCCACATCACAGGTTGTATCATACACATATGGCAAAACAAGATGCTCTCCACGTACACATCATGTAAAACATAGCTCCATGTCAGGTTGTGTACACACTGAATGGTGCACACCAACAGGTATCACAACCCACAAAGTGGGAGACACCACTGATAATGGGAAGTACTTTACTACTACCCTGCTGAGTCTGGTCAGGAAGGCCATGAACCTTGATCACTTAAGTGATGTCAGCAGTACAGATGTAGATGACAGTATGGTTGATGTCACACTGCATATCATAACCTTGCCAGGTCATAGGACATCATCACCCATACTGTGTACCACCTACACTCGGTATACTAGATGTACATTACTATGTCACAGGAGTGTTTTGCAACAGGACTGCTGGCAGAACCAACACTACAGGAGGTGTCTGAATAATATGTGATCATTACACCAGTGGCAGCTACAGTATGTCAGGGTTAATTAATTTTATTCCCCCTCATTGTAGTCCATATCTCACAGACAAACAGAAGACATTTGCCTATTGAAGTATGCAAATGACTATGACCTAGGAGCAATAGCTGACTCACATTGCCACCCCTATGTTAATAACCCTGTACCCATGAACTACCACCTAGGCAGCGGTCAACATAATGGACACTTGTGTGTGAGGGATGCAGCTGGGCAGTTGTCTTTCCTGTGATAGCTACATCACCACACCTGTCAGGTAGTCATATGTGGCAACCCTAATAATGATAGGGTGCCATTTATGAATATAGAGATCACTTTCCAGCCATACAGAACACTCACGTGACCCATATCAGATCATATATTTCCTTTAAGGGGTATTGACCATGTGCAGATGGCCTACACCAGCCTTCCCATTCCCCATCTGCACTATTGTAGCCTGATGCATACCCTGAATAAATCCATGTCCAACCCAGTGATGTTGGACATGCTACATGTACTCATCCTGATATCAAACACATACTTCATGGACATCCACCTACCACATGCTGGACAGATCCTTGTCCCATACACTTGACATAGTCCTGCCATACTATGCATTTCTGTCCATCAAAGCTGCACATCGCTCCCCTATCAGACATGGTGTGATGACCGCATGGTAACGTATGGTATATGTATCATTATTCCTGTGGATCAGTAATGTGGCACTGCTCCACCTGGCCCCACAGACCCGCATGTCGGCTACTGCCAGGTAACCTTTCATCCTAGATTCATACATGGCCCATGGCATATAGCCCACTATTTGACTTTGACTGTACATGTTATAGTTGATATCCATCCCTGCAAATACCATCTGGCTAGCCAGTGTCCCATGTTTATCATATGTGCAACACAGGTGATACATGGCAGGATGTTGAATCACTGTACAGTGCCGTGTAGATGTATATGGCAGAACACATACATGTAAAACCTTATGTGAGCATGTCTGCAGGGTCACAGGTCATGTCTGTTAAGGCAGTGTAAGTCCTTATATGTGACATATACACTGCATCAAGGTCGACTGCATTAATGTGGACACATCCAGCCATGTGCTGATAGGTAGGAACACCAGTACAGGCGAACAGACATGCCCACATCAAGACAGCAACCACATGGAGTATGAGCAATATAATCAGGTGACACACACACACACACACACACACACACACACACACACACACACACACACACACACACACACACACACACACACACACACACATGGTGATAATATCCACTCAACATTGAATGCCACATGTGTGTGACAAACACGTCAGTGTCATGTAGGTTTGCAAATACAACTGTTTAAACTGAATTAATGCGATACACATGTATGTTCAGCTGTAGCTTTGTATGTCTCTGTGAGTTACTGTGACCTGTCTCCATCATTATGTCTTCGAGGTATGCCACATGCAAGGCTTCCCCCTTTTATGCACTTGAAGGATGAGGCCCTCATCCCATACCTACTCGACAATCATGATATCCTGTTCAGCCATGTGCCACAGGATGCACAACAGCAGGATGCCCTGTGGATGAAACTTTATAGGAGGGTTAATGATGTGGGTGGCCACAACCGCACATAACAGCAGGTGTGCAGACACTGTACAGACCTCATTAGATGGGTGAAACAGTGTACAAATGCAATCACCAGGGAACAAGGTGCAACAGGTGGTGGACCACCAACTTAGCCCCCGCTCACATGTACCGAGGAGCTACTGGCCAACCTGGGGACACCTGCAGAACCACATCTACAAGCCTTAGCCGATATTGTGGAGGTGGGTGTCTCTCAACCACTGAGCCTGGAGTTGCCTGGTAAGTCAGTACTGCACCTATAACAACTATTTTCCATAGAGTTGCATGTGTCACTGTACAATATGTAATGTAACATCATATGCAAGGCATGTATACACACATGCCACATACTATAGTATGCTACTCTGTATATGCACAGTATGTGCATACACCATAGTATAGTCTAATGTACTGGTGTATGTGTTATGCACATTGCTCCCTGTAGCCTTTATACAGGGGTAGATTATGCTCATACTGCTGTGTTACTCCTATTTAGGTACCTTTGGCATTCTGCTGCTACAGCAGCCCATTGCAGGTGAGAGTGTTATTATTTATCAGGAACCCTAATGCACATTCACAACATGTACACATAATGTATGGACCTGTCACAATATACAGGTTGGACCTGCAATGCATCGCAATGACTACCCATGTGCAACACTTGCAAACTATGTGAATCATCTCACCAACATGAATCCTCACAAACATTATTGCCAGATGTGTTGACAGCTGTGCATACAATGGTGGAGGTGCTGTTCACTTTAGGGACATACAATAGATCTGATCTACACATGTGGTGAATACAAACAGTACTACACATTGGGCTGGAGTATGGCCAGCACACATGTTTCACCGGTGTGGATCATAGCCCTGCTATGAATGTCACACAATGTGATGTGCTATCTTGACATGTCCATGACATCTATTGGGCTGGCTACTACACTGCCTACCTAACCTGAAAATATATCCCACATACCACCCTTTATCTGCATAACCCTGTTGTCAGTGGAGCATATATGTCATATGGGACAACACTGACATGTGAAGTAGATGCCCATCACAATAATTTGGACAACACATGTACACACATGGCCATGGAGGATGGCCAGAGACATGGAGCAACACACACAGTAGACGTGTTGTGATTGTGTGTACACAGTGTCGTACAATGGCTACACATGGTTCAACCATGGCCTTTGTATAATGGTCATAATGTAGATGTGGAACACTAGACATCCTACAGGCCTGTGTACATCTTGTGTAGGTATAACATCAATCCAGTACATAAGATGTGTTAAACATTTTGAAGGTGTTGCAACATGACAGCAGTCACCTGTGCAGTATCCACATCAGGCCACAGATACAGTACATTCCCATTGCTGGTGTTGGACATAAATGCCATACTAGCTCCTCATGTGTGTGTGTGTGTGTGTGTGTGTGTGTGTGTGTGTGTGTGTGTGTGTGTGTGTGTGTGTGTGTGTGTGTGTGTGTGGTACACAGATGTCATGTGGGACATGGTGTACCAACGTGTTCGCCATGTCTGGCCATAGTTGCCAGGCTGCAGCAATATGGTTGCAGATGTGCAGGGGTGTCATCTGTATATCCATCAGTGACCTGTGTCACAACTTCCACATCATGGTTTAGTGTGTATACACCTCAGTGATGTGGGTCACATTCCACAGTATATATGTATTGTATCTGAACACAGTCATGACTATGAACCCTGTCTGTAAGTCACACTGTATAGCACTAGAGACGCCTCAAGATTCCCTGCAATGGCTATGCACATCAGGTAAATTTGCAGTATATCTGTAGGGCGGACAGACAACACTGAATTGGTACACCATTGCCCCACTGTATATTTGACAGGACACCATTGTGTTAAACATGCATGCATGCCATTGCACATGTCAGCAGATCACATGTAATACTACATGTGATTATCAAGGTCATATGCCACACATCAGGCAGGTGTGCTGTTAACCTGTGCTGGTCCACATGGTGTAACACAGGGATGTATGCTAACCACTACTATGATTGTGTAATTTGCATGCAGTCTGCTATGACACATGCATGCTGTTGTGTGCAACCTAGGGATGTATGATAACTACGACTATTATTGTCTGCACTGCATGCTGTCTACCTTATCACATGCATGTTGCATGCTTTCTGTCATATCACATGCATGTGTGTGTGTGTGTGTGTGTGTGTGTGTGTGTGTGTGTGTGTGTGTTTGTGTGTGTGTCTATTGTATAGATTGTAATGTACAGTTCTTGTCTGCCCTCACAGTTGATGTAGGTGCATTGCCCTCCTGCGGTACATGAGATGTTAGTGTCCCCACAAACTCTAGCAGTGATGATGAATGTATGATTGGGACACAGGCAGAGATGTCAGGGGCTGAAGCTATGCCATTGGTTGCCATTCCATCTATACCCCCCTCATCCCTGCACACAGATCCCATACCTGCACATACCCCATCACCAGTGGCCATAGAGGAAGGACAGTTGGCATGTGGTAGTTTGGAACAAGAAAGTGTGGGGGCTAAGGAAGGTGTGCCTGCACACCATGGTGTCAGCCAAGCTACTGGTGGTGCCCCACACAGGCACATGGCCAGTGCTGCTCATAGGAGGACCTCTGGCCAACATGCTCCTGCATGACAGAGCGCAGCAGCTGGTGTCACCAGATGCATGTTTCAGGCTGTAATGGAGGCACAGGCATGTGCTGAACAGCGCAACAGAGAAGATCAGAGGCTACAGAGGGCTGCTGTCCATTCTTTAAACAACAGCATCCAGGCAATGGTAAATGCTCAACAGCAGATTGCTGATGCTTTGGATAGATGGTTGGGTGACATGGTTGGAGTCCTTGACCATGGCATGACAATCCACGAGCGTGAGCTGTCTGTGTTGGAACATCTGGTAGGAGTGAGGCGTCGGGCACGTGGACGTAGGCCTGCTACATCACCTGTGTCAGGTCTATGTGTACGAGCTACCTCACATGCCCGCTTCCATAGTGGTGGTAGCAGCAGCAGTGCATCTGGTGCTGTGCTGTCCACATCACGACACAGCAGGCCATGTGCAAGTGGCCTGAGATGGTCCAAACAGGGACACGGTTCTAGTGGACAAGTGACATCAGACAGTACCCAATCTGCACCTCTGTCTGGTAGTGCCCGTGCGACCCCTGGCAGGCACAGGTCACATGTCCATGGCTGGACACCGTGAACTGTAAAACCTTGCCTCTACAGTCTGCAGCTGTCAATAATACCCCTGTGTAGGCCAGACACATGGGAGAACTGTGTGCATACATACACACACACACTGGACACATATGTAGGGCACCGCAACGCACACATGCATAACATCCACACACACCCAATTAGATCAAAGGCCCAAACCCACACACATGATGTCATCCAATGGTGCAGCCTAGGCCTCTAGCAAACATTAACACCCTGTGCATATGATGATGCCTAAGCTGCATCCCTGACATCCACACCATCGGTGCAGGGACAAGCTCATATGGTCTGATGCACAGGGTGAACAGATAAGGATGATATGTGTAGTTTACAAATGCTGAGGACTGTTGACAGGCAGCAGATATACCATGTAGTACAGGTGTACAATAATGTTAACAGTATGTGTCTTGTGTAACAACAGTGCAGCCTAGGCCTCTGGCAAACATTAACACCCTGTGCATATGATGATGCCTGTGCCGTACCCCTGACATCCACACCATCAGTGCAGGGACATGCTCATATGGTCTGATGCACAGGGTGAACAGACTAGGATGATATGTGTAGTTTACAAATGTTGAGGACTGTTGATAGGCAGCAGATATACCATGTAGTACAGGTGTACAATACTGTTAACAATATGTGTCTTGTATAACAAAAGTGCAGCCTAGGCCTCCAGCAAACATTAACACCCTGTGCATATGATGATGCCTGTGCCGCATCCCTGACATCCACACCATCAGTGCAGGGACATGCTCATATGGTCTGATGCACAGGGTGAACAGACTAGGATGATATGTGTAGTTTACAAATGTTGAGGACTGTTGACAGGCAGCAGATATGCCATGTAGTACAGGTGTACAATACTGTTAACAGTATGTGCCTTGTGTAACAACAGTGCAGCCTTGACCTCCGGCAAACATTACACTCTGTGCATATGGTTATGCCTGTGCCACATCCCTGACATCCACACCATCAGTGCAGGGACATGCTCATATGTTCTGATGCACAGGGTGAACAGATTAGGATGATATGTGTAGTTTACAAATGTTGAGGACTGTTGACAGGCAGCAGATATACCATGTAGTACAGGTGTACAATACTGTTAACAGTATGTGTCTTGTGTAACAACAGTAAATGCATGTTGGTCATGATGTTCTGCTGTTCTTCTTCAGGTCTAATTGCACGTGCCGGTGGATGTCAGTGTTTGCAGTTAAGTGTCCCATATGTTAATGTGTAATACTCACAGGTATGTATGAATATACCAGCATGCACCATGTAGCTGCCACATACGAGTAAGAATGTCCCACTTTACAAACACGTCTACTGTTCCAAGAGCATGATAGCTGTGTATTAAGCTACTGTGGCCACAGACGTGACATCCATAAAGGGTGACATCACAGGTACAGTTACATGGAGTGGTGAGGTAAGGGAGTGGTCTAGCTGATTACAAGGGTAGAGGCCTGTGGGAAGTGTGATGCCTCAATGGGAATCAGTAATACATGTTCCCATGACAGGATGCCAACACACAACTGCACCCACACACTCAGGTATTGACACATATGTATTCAGTGACACTGTAAAACACACACACACACACACACACACACACACACACACACACACACACACACACACACACACACACACTCACGGCTTCACTGACACAGTAACACACACTTGCACACAGTTGCTACTGGTGGGATGAGGACCCCTGCCTATGTGCAAATCATAATTACAGTACTGTGCACCTACATGACGTGCCACAGAGAATACACATGTACAGGTAGTCAGTACGGCCTATGATCGGGGACATCAACACGGATAGTAGAATGCATCACCTGGATGGTGGGGGAGGTCTTATCAGTTCAGTATGGTAACATACATCCTCACCCCAGGGACCAGTCAGGCCTACATACACACACTGTGGCATTCAGTAATTAATACACCTATGTCATGCACATACAGATACCTCACATGTATGACATACACACCTCTCCCTATGTCCTGCTTTCTACATTGCAGTCTGTACAGATGTGCACACTAGTGTACAGGAGAGTGAGTAACAATTGAGATGTATTCCCCACAATACGTGACATATATGGACACACATACATCCACACATGCCAGTACTGTGAATTTCAGACCTGCCTAGCTCATGTTATGTATGTCAGACGTACAGCAGTATTGCATGTGTTACAAACTATACTGATGCTTCCTGTGCCAACAGTGCTGACATATGCACTAGGGACGTCATGTCTATTAACAGGTGTCAAGTGATTTACCTTCGCTGTCATCCTGACCGCTGTCTAATATGTGTGTTATGTCCTTCAATTAACAAAACCATTGCTTACTGGTTACACAGGGTATTGTAGGACTGCTTGTGACATACCTGTGAGCTGTCCACAGCAAACATCCATCTGCAAAGATGCCCCACCACTTAGTTATTTCAACACATCTGTCCATACCTGTGGTACATCTTTCTGTACATTCAGCATATCACGATATACAGTTGGCAATGTTGAGGCTGCATTGCAGCTGCATGATGTACTAGGATACATGCCACCTGCATACATCAGCAACTGCATACACATGTTATCTGAACGCACAACACTACGTGTACAGGTGTGTAGGTCCTACAATCCTGACATTTGGTCATATTTGCAGGCATTGCAATTGGTGGATATGTGTAATGACATACATGACACATGGACTGTTGTATGATATGATGGGTGACCAGTACAGAGGGGGTGTTACCTCTGTCAACATTGATATCACACCTTATGTGCTGTTAGCATTCAGCAGCCATGGACCTACATTCCATGTGCATGTGTGTAATGGCTGTAGCCACCTGTTTGCACAAAGGACTACAACAGCTATGCTTTTTACAGGTATGTTGTGTATGTGGCATTTACATACCTAGGGCAGGTACATGTATGTCATATCCATACATGAGGGTGTGTACTGGTGTACAGCAACAGACATCTGCTAATGGTGGAAAGTACCGAGGGCCCCTGGTATGTGTACAGCTGACCTGGTCACAGACAGCGGTATCATTGCATTGCATAACACATGATGCAACTGTGTCAGTACATGTGTACTGTCTACAGTTGATGTAGAGCTAAGTACAGTACACAGGTCAAGGGTCACATGGTGGTGTACTTGTCTATGTCATACAACATGTATGGTTGCGTGTTGGTGGTCCGAGGGCATGGTGGTGTCTGCAGTTTACATCCTAGAATGCAGCATGTGACACTGTGTCCTGCACATGGCTCATCTGTGATGCCTTTCGTGGGGGGACTGGTCAGTACATGTGAGTGGCCTTTATGTATGTGGGTACACACCTGGAGCAGTCCGTACCTGTGTTATGGCCCACATGTCTAGTTCTGAGGTATATGGTGGTAGTGCTAGGTTCTGAGGTATATGGTGGTAGTGCTATTGTGCACTACAGAGACATCAGCCAGGTGTTCCTCACTGCACAGATGTCAGTACTCCCCATTGTTGGATCTACAGTGACCAGCTGTGAATATGGACACTACACATCTAGCATTGGTTAGCATAAGAAAACAATGCTGTTGTCCTGTAAGTGGGAGTTAACCTGTGTTTAGGACATTTGCATTGGAATGGCACTGTGTGGGCGGATGTAACTTGGGTAATATCCACACTCCCTTGTATCATGGATGCATGTGATATGTGACAAAGGCCTGACTAATGTCAGCCATGTCATCCCAGAATGACAGCTGATGTTGTGTAAAAGACCAGTGTCAAATATATGTAGAGCAGCGTTCCCACTAACAATGACAATTACTAACACCAGAGCCCATTATAATGTGTTCTTTACATCTACCTGTAATAGCATGGCCACTGTGGCCCTCCGTGTTTGGCATCATAGTACATCCCAGTCAGCCCTGTGCTACTAGGAGTATGAGCATGCCCAGTATATCCTTGTGTAGATGGACACATAGTAGTGCATTCTGACCAGCCCTGTGCTACTAAGTGTTTGAGCATGCCCAGTGACACCTTGTGTCAGTTATGTGCCTCTGTGTATGGGCATGGCCATTGTAACCCTGTATAGTGGTAGTAGTCATCCATTCCACAGATGGACATACTCCAGGTCAGGTTGGATTCCTACTTTAAACACACAGGTTCACAGGTATGTACATCTTAACTGCCAGCAACCCTGTTGATGTCCACATTCCCAGATGGTCATAATGACAGCCTTGACATGTGTAGTCTGTGTGGCGCGATTCATATGTATGTAGTATTGTAATAGTAATCTGTAAATAGGCAGGTGCTCCGTACCTGACACTGGTGTGTGTGTGTGTATGTCTGTCCCCATTTGCCGGTGGACTCTAAATTGCTTTTAGACTGCCCACACTCCGTACATTTCTTATACCCACTGTTAGCAAGGCCGATGATGCCACCCATCTACAAATACACCTCTGGGAGTGCTGTGTCCCAGTAATCTCGGTAGCGTGTTCTGTAACTGCATAATGCTGTAGTGTAATAAAGTAGTTAGGTCAGTGTTCTAGTCCCACACTTACCATGTGTATGTATGTCCCTGTTTGCCTGAGGACTGAGTAATACCTTTATACTGCTCACACTCTATACATTTCTTATACCCACTGTTAGCAAGGCCGATGATGTCACCCATCTACAAATACACCTTTGGGAGTGCTGTGTCCCAGTAATCTCGGTAGCACGTTTTGTAACTGCGTAATGCTGTAGTGTAATAAAGTAGTTATGTCAGTGTTCTAGTCACACACTTGCTGTGTGCGTGTGTTTCCCCATTTGCCTGAGTACTGAATAATGCTTTTATACTGCTCACGCTCCATACATTTTTTATACCCACCATTGTCAAGGCCGATGATGTCACCCATCTATAAATACACCTTTGGGAGTGCTGTGTCCCAGTAATCTCGGTAGCACGTTCTGTAGCTGCATAATGCTGTAGTGTAATAAAGTTGTTAGGTCAGTGTTCTAGTCCCACACTTACTGTGTGTGTCCCTGAGGACTGAGTATTCCCTTTATACTGCTCACACTCCATACATTTCTTATACCCACCGTTAGCAAGGCCGATGATGTCACCCATCTACAAATACACCTCTGGGAGTGCTGTGTCCCAGTAATCTCAGTAGCGCATTCTGTAACCGCATAATGCTGTAGTGTAATAAAATAGTTGGGTCGGTGTTCTAGTCCCACACTTGCCATGTGTATGTGTGTCCCTGAGGTCTGAGTAATGCTTTGATACTGCTCATGCTCCATACATTTCTTATACACACATTCATCAAGGCCGATGATGTCATCCATCTACAAATACACCTCTGGGAGTGCTGTGTCTCAGTAATCTTGGTAAAGCGTTCTGTAACTGCGTAATGCTGTAGTGTAATAAAATAGTCAGGTCGGTGTTCTAGACCCACACTTGCCGTGTGTGTGTATGTCCCCATTTGCCTTTGGACTGAATAATGCTTTTATACTGCTCACGCTCCATACTTTTCTTATACCCACATTTTCAAGGCAGATGATGTCACCCATCTACAAATACACCTCTGGGAGTGCTGTGTCCTAGTAATCTAGGTAGCACATTCTGTAACTGCATAATGCTGTAGCGTAGTAAAGTAGTTAGGTCATGTTCTAATCCCAGACGTGCCAATTGTGTGTGTGTGTGTCTGCCTGCATGAGGCAAGTACAGTTCTTTGTAGTATTCACTGTAGCGCATGCCCTAAATGCGTGTTGCTGCAGTGTGATACAGTAGGGGTTTGTATACAGGACATGGCAAGTGTGTGTTTATCTGTCAGAGCCTGTGCAGAGGTGGCCATGATTGTCTTACCATTGGACATGGTTGGGAGAGGGTTTTGTAGTTTTCCTATATAGTATCTGTATTATGACACATTGGCCACCTCATGAGGTGTACAGCTGTCAGTCAGCCATGGCACTGTGTTGGCAAGCCATACCCATACATCTGGCAAAAGGGCTGGTGAACTAAATATGCAGCCCTACTAGTACCCAGTATATGTCTCGCACCCATGTGCCATGCACATACAACCTTGCCTAGGATATCCCACTATGTTGCTAGTAACATGCACATTGAAGACAGATAGTAGGCATGGCATGATCACAATCGCCTGCAGAGGACATGGCACCCTGTACAGCGGTACAATAGACACATATATGCGGACATTGTGCCTTCACTATGTTCCACACTGAATGGCTGCAAAATATGTGGTGCCATCATATGTGATCCACTAAGGCCAGACAATGCTGTACACATGTGCCCTGTATGGATCCATGCCGCTGACACCACGGAATACCTGTCCATTCTATCCATGCAGGTGCAGGGCCGACCTGCTCACTATAAGCAGGTTTCACCACACCAGGCCAGTATTGGCATATCGGGGTATAACAGGCTGTGTACACTACATGTGTCTGCCAAACCAGGTGCAACTGTACATGTCACTGTACAGTATTGTGGGACATGCACATCCCAGGCAATGTCCATGTGAAGGACTATCAAACACAGACATGGCATGTATTGAAAAGCTATGGCCCTATACATTGGTAACCAAGATGTCAGGCCAGATAATGCAGTACCCATCTGTGTGGGACATTGCAGGCACTACACACCTTCACTGCACACCATTGTTGGGTGATGCAATGGCAAAGATTACCCCTCACCCAGCCTTGTACAGCCATCTTGCACAGCCAAACACTACACACCCATGGAGCAATGCATACCTGCATGACAGTACTGGTACCTTGTGTCTGCATGTGGGTTGTGATGCTCCCAACCACAGTCACTCCCAGTATAAACCTCATCGGCATACCAACAGTTGTCAAGCACTTTCACATGCCCTAGCCATAGAACTTCCAGATATCCCCTGTGGTGCATGTGGTCCTATGCATTACTACGGTGTGGCAAACTAAGCAGTCACATTGTGTATTTGCCGCCCTGGCAAAGATATCAATGCATGTCCATTAGAGTGTGGTTGTGGTGACAATGGCATCCGTTCATGTGGACTGACGTGTGCCACACCTAATGTATGTCAACTATATCTGTTGCAGATGGCACTCACTCACCTACACACATGTTCTTACAGCACTGCAACATGCCACCTCTGTGGCACATGTAGTAACTTCATGCACATGTAATAGTAATGAGTAGTCAGGGGTTTGCCTCTGTACTATTCAGCGTGTGGCAGATAATGCTTATGGTTAAGTCTCCAAGCCCTTCCCTGGTGTACATTGGCTGTCCCGCACACACACTCTCTGGTGGATGTGAAGGTGTACACCTGCACAGCAGCAGCATGTATTGTAACAGATGGAAATGGTCAGGTGATGGCCTCTGCACATATTGCAGTCCTCCTCTAGGTGATTGCATGTGGTACAGCTGTAATGGTGTTCCCATAGCCATCCGCATGATAAACACAGTACACTATCTAGGGAAACATGTTATTATCTGGCCATGACAGTCGCTGTGAGTGGTACCTGGATGTGGTGTTCTGACATGGCATCGCAGATGATATCTGGATCTACCTCAATCATTTTGCACAGTGGGAAATAGCCTAATGACAGGAGAGTGATGTGCCACACAACTACAGCATGTAAGTGT
This sequence comes from Protopterus annectens, assembly GCF_019279795.1. Classification (NCBI taxonomy): domain Eukaryota; kingdom Metazoa; phylum Chordata; order Ceratodontiformes; family Protopteridae; genus Protopterus; species Protopterus annectens. Next base: position 1,158,676,247 of record NC_056731.1, read on the forward strand.
ATCTATGCTGCATTGAGACTACTGCCTGTTTAACATGTGTGTGGTAATGGCTATTCTGCATGTTAAAATACAGACAGGACAGTACTCTGTTCATGAGGGAACCCCATCTGTAGGGCCATCTGTGAACAGGTCAGTGTGTGCAACCATTTGTTTCCTGTGTTACACACTGAACACACTTCTGTGCACAACAGAAGCATGGTGTGGGGATTGCAGACAGTACATGATGATAGGGATGTGTTACTGGCATCACATTCCTGACTGGAAATGTATCACATGAGACAGTGGTATGACTGACACTGTGTGGGAATCCCAGTGACAAGCCAATGATGGGCAACTGTTCATAGCTGCGGTCACACGTCTGCTACACATTGTACAGTTGCCATGCGGTATATATGCATGTGTTGTGCTCCCTCTGCAAATGTATACCATCTGTTTTGTTGGGTTGCTGGTGATATCTATGCTTACTGTCATAGGTAATCCTGTATGCTGTTGTCTATCACCAAGCCATATGTGGGTTTAAAATGCAACACCATAGGCTGAATGGGTTGGTAGGTCCCGGCAGATCCTCCTGTCCCAATTCAGCTGACCATGGCACCGGGCACTAGCACAGCAGCGGCCCAGCCATTAACATCAATCTCTGTTGGCTTTGCACCACCTTCTGGTGGTACCACCACTGAAGATGGAGCATGTCCCCCTTGGGAGTGGGACCAGAGAGGTACATATCTACTGTAGTGCGGTCCTGGAAATGTTGCTTAGGTGGCTCCTTAAGGGGTTATGAAGCCAGATACACCAGTTCAAGGGTGGAGTGTCACATTTACAGGGTGATGCTGCCCATTCTGGACAGCCCCCAGCACTGCCTCATTTGCAGCTGTGTAGGTGCAGTGGCATTTGCCCATGGCTGTAGACCTCCGTCCCACTATTCCCATGGGCTTTTGAATGCCGAAGACCCATCCCCACCCAGAGTGTATCCCCCCCACATGTGTCATATACCATCCCTGTATGCTGTCATTTCAGTGCTCCTACCTATCCTCCACAGCAATACCTACACTCCTTCCCCAACATCTGACCCTCACCTACGGACACATAAGGCCATTTGGCTCTTAGGACACCATCTGCCCTATACATAGCTGTCCATTACACACATGTGCCCACTGGACACATGAAACCCTTGTAATATGCATCATAACATACTACTGTCATCCTCACCACTGTCCCTCAGGTGCACTGTCCTGGTCCAGGTACACGTGAGGAGGATGACCCCATTGTACACAAAACACTACTGGTCCCTCTATGGTTACCCCATTTACCTTTATCATGATGATGATGTTGCACACAGCACATTGCAGGAGTACTGTTCACACATAATGATTGGACAGGTACTGTTGTGTTAATGTACATTACATGCACAGAGTGATGTATACGGCCAATGTACAACTATTTGTGTGTATGACTGACACATGTCTGTCTGAGGGAGTCTTGTGATCACATAGAGCAACACCACTACATAATACAGACATCGCTGGTGTTTTCCGTTTCATTCATTTGTAATGCTTTGTTGCCACATGGTATGTCCCTGATACATCTCTATATATGTATGTACCTGTATGCCGGACATAAACACTCACATGTACATCTACATGATGGGATACATTCCTATACTGTTGAATGACTGTGCTGTATGATATCCTCTGGTTACAGCCTCTTATGCTCAATTAGCCTCTACATTGCTTAACCAATGCAATACTCACATAGTGGTAGCCAAACACGCTTACACCTGCTCGATCCCGCACTTGCTAATGCACCGGCATTGGTGCTTGCATCTGTCACTCACACCCCTGGGTGTTTGCGAGGACCACAATATTACCTTGTGATGCCTATTACATCGTACTACATGACTCCAGTATCAGGATTGGCCACCCATTAGGCAACGGCATCGCGTTCGACTGTATGGAATCAGCGGCCTGTCCAGTGACACAATCATATTTGTGTGTACCTCATACAATGTACTTCCACCTTGTGATGCCTATTACATCGGAATACATGAATACAGTATTGGAAATGGCTGCCTATTAGGCAATGGCATGGCGTTCGACTGTATGGAATCACCGGCCTGCCTGGAGAATCATTCATATTCATGTGTTCCTCTTAGGCATACCTTGTGATGCCTATCACATCGGACTACATGACTACAGTCATAGCCGGCCTTAGGCATAGGTCAACTAAGCGGCTGCCTAGGGCACCGCTTTAATGGGTGCACTTTACCAGTATTTATTTGGTGTAGGCAGACAAGGACAGGGGCTCTGAGTGGTGTAGTGGGGGTGCCGTTGTGCCCTCTGCCTAGGGCACCAGTTGACCTAAGGCCACTCCTGACTACAGTATCGGGAATGTCTGCCCATTAGGCGACCGCATGACGTTCAACTGTATGGAATCAACGGCCTGCCCGATGAATCATTCATAATTGTGAGTTCCTCTTACAATCTGCTCCATCTTGTAATGCCTATCACATCAGACTACATGACTACAGTATCGGGAATGGCTGCCCAATAGGCGATGACATGGCATTCGACTGTACGGAATCAGCAGCCTGTCCAGTGAATTAATCATATTTGTGTGTTCTGCAAACACTCTGCTCCCATCTGGCTGATACATGAGAACCAAGACCCTGCATTACAAATGAGTAGTTGGGTTGTGGTAGCCACATCCGTCGGATGGGTCATGCTACCGCATACCTATTATAGGTTTGCCACCTTCTCAACTGGCCAAGGTAGGACTTTAGGGTTAACACCTGTCCCACTTTGCAAGGGACAGTGCGAAAATAATCAAGACATAGCACATGTCCAGATTACAGGACATTATTATATTCTACGTTTCATTAATAATTGCATACAACAGTTATTTTATATATGACACTTCTATATGTTATGTGAAGTAGCATAAGCAATTCAAATGCAACTAGATTAAGCTTTTATTTGTGCAGATAAGTGTAATCCTGTACTATGCATGGCTGTAGGTATGTTTAGTCCTGGAATGTCTGACATTTCTACAGAACATGTCCCACTCTGGCCATTTGGAAAGGTGATAACCCTGTAGGACCTGTATGTAGAGATGTCAGACTTTGCAGGGCAACACACCCACAGCCAGTAGAAAGGGGTGTACTTCACTGTTTTGCCTAAATAAAAGGTTACTCGTGTAGCATTATAGTTGCATGCACTGTTACCTATAACATTTAGGTGTTTCAGAAGAACATAATTGTTTTATGCTACTACTACAGACAATATAGGTAGTCTTTGCCCTAAATCACAGGACATTTGCTTAATTACAGTTATTATGCAGGACACAACTGCCCACAGGGGAGTGTCCCTCGCAAAGGTGGACAGGTGGTAACCCCAAACCTATTATTCTCTCAACTTTCTAAGGTAGTCGGAGGAATATGCGCTTCTCTCACTATTAGACCTCTCATACGAATGGGGAAGAATAAACATTGAATCAGGGACACTACATAACAACCTCAGGGACACATTTAGACGGTTGGTGCTATTAACCTGACACATTGACGGACACAGAGCACATGCGTATTTATACACATTGTCTGAGGTGCATGCAGTTTATGACTCTTACATTTTGCCATTATTCATTATGTAAACCAACAAACCACAACTCCAAAAGAGACAAACCAGCGAAAAATGAACCAGTAATCCAAAGGCACTCCAATACACAAACCACTTTATTAAATACAAGTCTTGAAGTGCGAAACGTAAACATACACTTTTCGTTGCAAGCGTAAAGCTAACTTCTTCAGAAGACAAATAAGCACAATACATAAGGGTACTTAAATAGTAACCTTATATCCAATTAATCACTCAATCAATTCAAAATAAATTAAGTTAATTAAAAATGAATCAGTTAGTTAGTTTACAAACACAAGGAGAAATCACGCTTTCTTAACTAACAAAAGTCACTATAGTAAAACTTGTTTTAGAAGGTATATATAAATAAAACACACAATAAAACACACAATAAGATTGGACCACAAGTTAGAAACACGTAAACTCAGTCATAAGTTAATAAAGTCATCTGTTCATAACCACAATAGCACAACCGGAACTGAAATTTAGGTACAAAGGGGCACATTGTATCACTAGACAAAGGGACCTCAAATTAAATAATACTATGTACTACAAGATATTGATTTAAAAACACTAAATTATAAACATATAAATATATATAAAAATATATATATATATATCAAAATATATAAATATATAAATATATATATAATGTCAAATTTATGTCAAACAACCATATAAATTAAGTCAACATATGCTTGTGGCTGTTTAATTTTATTTATATTTTAAATAATTATAAAATATTAGGAATGTTAAAAATATTTACCATATTTAAAAATATTTAAAATTAAAACATTAAAAAATTAAAACAAATCTTGTATTTAATAAAGTGGTTTGTGTATTGGAGCGCCTTTGGATTACTGGTTCATTTTTCGCTGGTTTGTCTCTTTTGGAGTTGTGGTTTGTTGGTTTTCATTATGGAATCAGTTCCTGCGAGTGCTTCCACATCCACTTCGGATCAAAACGAGGGCAATGGGAATCTTACTGCCCTGATTGAACTGCTTATGCAGAAAGTCGACCGACTTTTGCAACGTATGGATGAAGTTAACCGGCTTTCTCAACCTGTGACATTAACTACTGGCCAGGTACCCGTAGGGGCTTTGGCGTCGACAGGTCCAGGAACTAATTTGGGCACTTTTCAGTGCATTAATAGAGTTGGTACACAAGGAGATTCAGGGAGTGCTTATGCTGGAGTTGGGCTGGAGAATCCACAGACTGTAGAGCGTGAATCGCTTTCTACTTGGGTAAATAGGTCTTTTACGTTTACTGGATTACAACCGAATAATGTTCCACCCACAGCACATGAGGTAAGCAACGATATTAACTGTAAACTTAACTTATTTGATGAAAAACTCTTTAAAACACGGAAATTGCAGCTGGAAATTGCCTATTTTCATGAATGCATCAAACTAAAGATAGTTCCAAAAGGTTTGAGGCATTGGCAATTTCCTGTAGGATTGACTGAAGGTTCTCCATTTCATAGTGCACTCATAGCATTATTCGACAAGCATGGTATGGAACTACTTGACGTTTTTTGTGTGTACTATCAAGAAATGGTTGATATTTTGCTTGGTGAGTTAGAAACACTGGACAAATTAATTAAAGCTGATACCAATTTCGGAAGGTACCAATTAGAATACGACAGATGCTTTTTAAGCATAGACGACCATCTGTCGAAAATGAATGGTACCAAGACTAAGAAAATAAATAGAGACTTGAAAGACTATGGTGAGGGTAAAGCTTACCCCCACCCTCCTCAAATTTTTAATCCAGCCTCTAACCAACATGGCATTTTGCAGAACACTGAGACTCATTTTGGCCCAGAAGGGAGTCCTAATATGCAGCAACCTCATACTGGTATAGCACCCCAGCATGAGTCGACACCTAACACTGATAATAGTGTTAGAAGAAGCGAGAGATTAGCTCAGCAAGGAAACTATAAAGTTGGGCCCAACTTGAGAGATTCCGATAATCTAGACAGGAACAATGGACTAGTTAACAATTTGAAAAGAATGGGAAAACAAAATTTTCGAGGTCAAGCCTCGAGTTCGACCTCCCAGAATATATACCACCAACATTCCACATGAGGTGGGTTTGGAAGCCTTGACTCATTGGCTCAATAAGGCCCATTTATATGAATCAAATTTCAATTCTTTTCTTGTGGGCCTTGCGGAGCATGTCCTTACGAATAACGTCTTTTTTTATCAAGGCATCTGTTTTTGGCAGATCAAAGGTACAGCAATGGGGGCATCTTTTGCCCCCATTTATGCTGACCTTTTTATGGCATATGTTGAGGAACATATCATTTACAATAGTAGCCATAATATTTATCTTTCAGAAATTGATATCTGGAGACATTATTTGGATGACTGTTGGATGGTGTGGAGGGCCGATGTTGAATATTTGACTGAATTTGTTTCATATTTAAATGAAAATAAATGGGGTTTACAGTTTATTGTTAATTACCATCTTGACACAATAACTTTTCTTGATGTGTTAATAATAAGACAACCAGACGAGACCCTAAGTACATAGGTCTTCAGGAAATATCCTGAATACAACACGGTCCTTCACGTATCCAGCTTTCATCCTCCACATATTGTTAAAAATATATCCAAATCGCAGTTCATACATCTACATCTGTTCTAAAGAGGATACTTTTCAAGAACACAGATGCGATCTCTCTAACAGATTTCGTGTTAGGGGATATTCCATGGGACATGTTCTGTGGGCCAGCAATTGGGCAAACAACTTATCGAGGCAGGATTTGTTAACCTACAAGCCTAGGGATCAGGGGACCACACAGCCGATCAGGTTCGTAACAACATATGCTAGGAACTCAGATGTACTCATCAACAGTGTCCAGAGGAACTGGAATATTTTACTAAATTTACCAAAATTATCAGATAGATGTTTATTTTTATTCCGTAAAGGAAAAAATCTGGCATCGTGCTTTAACCATTACAAACACATACACAATGCAAGGAATGTACAGTTTTTACAAACGACTATGACTGGGGAACCTCTAGTTGGGTGTTTCCCCTGTGGTCATTATAGTAACTGTGACAAAATTACCAAATCCAAAGAATTTACTAGTAGGAATTGTTCAAGGGTTTATGACATTCCATTCTTCACAATTTGTAGTAGTGAATGGCTTGTTTATCTGGCCACATGTACTTGTGGGTCTTTCTATGTTGGCCAGACATCTCGTCCATTGAGATTACGTATTTCTGAACATGTGAGTAATATCAAAAACAAAAAAATGAATAATGCTTTGTACAAACATACTCTGAAACATCAAACTGCCAGATTTTCTTTTATTGTGATTGATTTGGTCAAGGGTATTAAATTTAATAAAACAGGATGGCACTCTATGTTAGATAGCAAAAAAAAGAAATGGATTACAAAACTGGGTGCACTTTTTTCACCTGGACTAAATGAGCAATTTTGAAACGAACCAATTAGATTAGTTCATACTACTATTTAAATTGTAACATCAGTTTATTTCTGTTTGTCACTGAAGAAGGCTGTGCTTTTTGCCAGCCGAAACCTGTCTGATTTGATGTTACTATAAGGAATCTATCAATAAAGGATTTAATCGGATCTGCTTTATGGTTGCTGGCTTCGTTTTGTTGTTTGGGTACTTTTGTTTTTGGTGCTGTGCAACATTCCCCGTGCAGGAGGCTGTTTTTGAGTGTTACCCTATGTATTCCCCCAATGGTTTACGGACTGTCCATTAGATGTGCTCTTACAGTTTGGGAGGTATGGGTATCTGCTATACCCACATTGGAATATTACTTACACCCACGGGGTGGTTCTAATATGTATCTGCCATCCAACACCTGCACGCCTAGCCCCATAATCGCATACCCATAGTTCTTCCACCTGCCACTACTCTACAGCACTCATCCTTACTGTGGGCGCAGGTGGGATATGAACACACCCCTACACACTGCCCACTCTCCCCGTGTCGGGACACATGTCGTACGTTGTGTCAACCCATGTGTTATCAGGCTTGCACAATCTACTGTTCCATGTATAGCTACATCCTGATCATAATGGTGTTCCCCCATTGGTTGACGGTATCAAATTTTTGGTGTCCCGCAAGGGACATCACTGTCTATGTTAAAGTGTAGACCTTGTAGATCTTTCCCACTGGTAGTTTCCTGCCGGTGGTCTGGGAACCAGTGTTGTATTTACCTTTATTGCGTGCCTGTATGTCTCACCAGTCTAGCTGGGGGGGTGATAAGTAGATGTTTGTTGAGTGGACCTCCCACCAACATATGCCCGGTCTAAACATGTTACCCGTAACTTGCTGTAACATAACCTAGGTTTATACATGTGTATATTTACTGTATCATATATATATCTATTTACATTAATATATACAGACATATCTGCATATGTATTCATACATGTATATTCATATCTTGCTGTCATATATATATATATATATATATATATATATATATATATATATATATATATATATATATATATATATATATATATATATATATATATATATATATATATATATACTCACTTACACATGCGTAATGGTGTTTATAAGCTTCACCAGCATACTAGTGCCTTATTCATTATAACACCGACACACTCCAGTTATCTTGTAATCGGTATGTAGCACGTTATACAGTGGACAGATGTCGCTATATGTTCATGTACAGATTACCGATGGTAGTTGGAATGTGATAGTGTGATTCGACCCATCCCTCTTCTGCACAGCCTATTATTCCATGTATTGTCCACGTTTGTATGGGCACATTCCTATTATTTATGTTTATTATTGTTGTCTGCATGTGAGTATGCAAATATACCTATTACGACCTAGCTGACCTCCATGGGGAGGTCCATTAGAACTGGCCCATCCAACTCTGGCACACCTGGATCCATAATTACATACCCATAGTTCCTCCACCCCACCAGTGTTAGATTTACACACGTAACATCCATTATCCACTTGTTTTCGCAGCCATGACACACCTTTACATATTTCCCTCTCCAGAGCTTTTGGGGCCCTACACACATTTTGACCTGCCTAATGTATTCACAGGCTCTCCAGCCATGTATATTTGAACATACGTGCCTTTCCTGAGGTTATGGAATACGGCCATTTGTGCTCTTCAATTTTTGGAGGTCCCAGCATGGGACTACATTCCATCTGTGTGTAAAGTAGACCTGGCATTTCACTGATGTTACTCCCACTGGTGATACCCTGCCTGTGGTGAGAGTTGCGGTGCTCTGCTCACTCCTGGGCAGCTTTTTATGACATACGTTGAAAGCACTTTATAATACCAATATTGCTCTTGATTCCCTTCACATCCCTTGTGTATGCTTTACTGTTACAACGTCCATTCTTTATATATAAATATATATATATATATATATATATATATATATATATATATATATATATATATATATATATATATATATATATATATATATATATATATATATATATATATATATATATTGTAGATATATATCGCAGGCACACTCGCCTATACTTACTGTGCGTTACATATGTTTACTGTCACTTATTTATGCTTATTTGTGCCTTATACATTATGACAATACCACTTTGATTGAAAGGATCTGGTTAATAGTCCCATGTGATACACATGTTCACCTTTACATGTTTAAATGTCGGCTTTACAGCAGAGCAACATTCATTCCACAAGGAAAATGATATGTGCTATTGTCGACCTTGAACCATGAATGCCTTTTCGTTAGGCGGATGCTCTAACCACTACACTATTGGTGTTCTGCCTCATTTATATGTATACCCATGGTGCATAGTTACCCGAGCACATGCCACATCACTTCACTTACACAGCAGGCAACCATTTACCTGCTGGGAAAAACGCACTACTACATATGCGTCATTCCCTATTCCCTACTGCTCTGGACTCTTGCCGCATGTTGACTCACTCTGAGGATATTCAGACCTCTACAGCCTATAGTCCTGGCACATACGTGTGCTTGATTGTCAGGGTGTTCATATGGTCTTCTGGGCTTAGGCTTGTCTGACTGGGGACTGGGACTGCCCTGTACCTAGATGAAAGTTAGACTTAGCAAGGGGAGATCATTCATTCCACTTTTAGCATCCTACCTGTGGTTGGGGATGCAGAGGTGTGCTCACCTATGGCCATCCTGATATGTAACAGCACTATTACAGGGATTTCCTATATTTATCCATGTTCATTCTTTATATATATATATATATATATATATATATATATATATATATATATATATGTGTGTGTGTGTGTTTGTGTGTGTGTGTGTGTGTGTGTGTGTGTGTGTGTGTGTGTGTGTGTGTGTGTGTGTGTGTGTGTGTGTATCGGTCTGTACATACACATGCATATACACCTACATGCTCATTTACATTTCCCATACGATTGAATCACCACCACCTACTGTCACACATACACGCTTGCATACCTCCTTATGTCTCAGGTTGCCACCTTTTCCTATGGCCAAAGCGGGGTATTTTCGGGGCACTCTTCAGACTTTACAGGCTGACACATACCCATGGTCAGTACAAAGGTTAGAACTTTACTCATTTGCCTAAATGAGCGCTTATTCTTGTAGCGGTTTGTTTGCTGCATCTGTTTCTTGTAACTTTCAGTATTTTACATAAATAACTGTTTTATGCAACTGTTACATGAAATATGGGACATATTTCCTAAAATCACAGGACATTTGCCATTGCATTATATTTGGTCTGGACACAACTGCCCAAAAAGGGACTGTCCCTCACAAGGTGGGGCAGGTGGTAACCCTACCTACATCTGCTTTACAGCGCCTTAAGCACCCTATATCCGACTGCCACTATAAGGATGTGTAAGGTATAAATTCCCGATAATGCACATGAGGAGACATGCATCACGGTCAGGTGTTTAATCCCTTGCAAGGTGGGGCAGGTGGTAACCCTACGTATGTCTGCTTTATAGTGCCTTATGCACCCTACATCCGACTGCCACTATGCAAATGTGTAAGGTATATATTCCCGATAATGCACGTGGGGAGACATGCATCATGGTCAGGTGTTTAATCCCGGGTCATAGATTCTGCAGGACTGGCTGGAGGCTGAGCAGTCTTGTGAACAACTACTGCTCATACAACTTGTGTCCAGATGTATACAGGACTGGACATCACGTCTTGACACCAAGTCTAATGTTTAGAACAGATACATATCCCATGAGGGATATCCAAAAATTGTGGGGACCGATGACCATTTTTACTTTACGGCTGTAAGGTAGGGTTATACATGCAAGGGATACATAGTTTGCAATCCTGAGAATGCCTAGAGTGAGACTGCCTACTAGATATGGGTAGGGGTCACTATGTGCAGATATGACCGCGCCTATCTAGCAGCCCGAGTATGGCTGGTTTTGGTGGACATTCAGGAAGGGGGGGGGTGGTGTGCTGTGAAAGTGATGATGGGTATTCAATTATGTATCCAGGTGTGTTGGGGTTGGATGGCTCAGTTCAGGCCAGACCATTATGTGGGTATGTGCCGGTAACGTTTCTGTACATGTCTATTGCACATTTTAATGTTCACATGTTTGTGGGATTGTATTGCGAATGTGTATATTTGTTCTTTGGTTATCTTCCTGATTCAATAACCTCCATCCTCCACCCAGGTAAAGTCAGTACCCCTACTCCTAACATCCCTCACTCCTCAGAAAATATTGCTACCTCATTCAACACACACTTCACCCAAACCATACTATCACTAGCTAAACAAGACAACCCCCCTCCCCTCCAACCGACACCTTCAACTAGTAATCTCCCCACTGCCTTCTCTTTTTCTCCTGTACCTACCTCCAACATAAAAAAACTCTTAACTAAACTTAAACCCACCAAATTAGCAGCAGACAACCTCCCAAATGAATACCTACAAATCGCAGCTGATGCTCTGGCCTACCCAGTATCCATCTTGATTAACCGATCTCTGTCAGAAAGTTACGTTCCCACATTGTGGAAAGTCTCACATATAATTCCCCTCCACAAAGGCGGACCCTCTGCAGAACTAACCAATTACCGCCCCATAGCTATTCTCTCTCCACTCTCCAAAATACTAGAGAGATGCATACACTCTCAGGTCTCACACTACCTCCTTACTAACAACCTCCTTTCCAGTACTCAGCATGGTTTCCGAACAAACCATAGCACCACCACTGCCTTACTCTCCTTTACTAACACTATCCTTCAGCATAAAAACAATGGCTATCTCTCCTCTGATACTTTCCTAGACCTATTTAAAGCATTTGACATGGTCCCACACAAACAACTTATCTCTGTCCTCAATAACCTATCCTTCTCACAATCAGTCACCAACTGGTTTCAGAGTTACCTGTCTGACCGCCAACAATCCGTTGTATGGCAGAATGACATATCTCCCCAACTACCTGTCTCCATAGGGGTTCCCCAAGGATCCATCCTTGGACCCCTACTTTTCTCTGTTTACACCAATAATCTAGCCTCTGCCACCAAACATGGCACACTCATCCAATACGCAGATGACTCTACCATCATCTGCTCAGCCCAGTCCCTACCCAAAAAGTCACACAGGAAGACTTTTCCTCTGTTGAAACATGGTTATCCGATGCCCAATTAATACTCAACCCAAGCAAAACTAAACTACTCATCTTCCAACCCACCAAACATACTCAAAACAACTCTCACTTTAACATCACAGCAAAAGACAACACCACTATATACCCAACTGAACACACCAAATTGCTAGGAGTGGAAATAGACAATAAACTAAAATTTGACATTCACATATCCATGACCATAAAAAAAGTCCACAAAAAACTAGGAGCATTATACAGAAATAAACAATTTCTCACCAAAGCAGCAAAGATTTCAATAGCAAATTCCCACCTTATCTCTGCCTCTCCAGTATATACCAACCTAAGGCAATGTGATCTAAACAAGCTAGAGACCTGCTACAACAAAATCACAAAATTCGCCAAAGGGGCATCCTACCGTAGTCACCACTGTCTCTCACTTGCTGAACTGGGCTGGCTTGAACTCCCTCACCTCCTTCAGTGGTATCAACTCTCACTCACCCACAAACTAGTAAACCATCCACTAAATGTCCCATCCCTCCAGAATCTACTCCAAACCTATCGCACCACTAGACCACTAAGATCCAGCAACAAAAATCACTTGCAGATCACTAAAGCCAATAACTCTGCTGGTGAAGCACTATTCTCTTGCGCCATAGCCAAATTATGGAACTCACTCCCACCCACAATTACCTCCGTACCATCATGCACCAACTTCAAAACTTTATTAAAAGCGCACCTAAAAACATGCTGGCTATGCCCTTGCAACTCCCACTCTAATATCATCCACCCCATCCAACCACTACCTTTCTTTCACCTCCAATAACTACCTTGATGATAGCAAGCTCAGATGCTCATAAGCCTTATTATACAGCAGGAACTTCTCATTGTTACATTTGTTAATGCCTGTTATGTACTTCACAGATAAAGATTCTAGTTGTCTACTGATGTACTATGTTCTTCATTTGTAAATATGTTGTAAGTAATTTCTATGTTAAATTGTTAATCACTATGTAATCCAATGTAACTACTGTCTGTTTATTTTACTGTGGAGCTTTACTCCCCGGGCCTCCGCTGAAAATGGACCCACGTCCAGTCGGACACTCCCGGTCAACAAATTTAAATAAATAAATAAATAAAAATAAATAAAAATTCACCCACCGCTCCCTCGTAGACCTCCAGTTCACCTATTGTGCATCCAACCCAGTCTCCCCTTGGTGAATTATTACATTACCCATCACCCCCCACCCCCATATTCCACAAACAACATTCATCCCTTCTCTAGTTGATGGCCCTTGGCACAGTCAATAGAACACATTGCGTACACTACATATCACTGGGACCAATATGGTTGTGAGGTCTACCCTAACATTTCAGATCATCCACATGCTGTATTTCACGCACATAGGTACTCGCAAATACTTATCTTTCATGACATGGTAGGTAGACACGGGTAATACCCATTCATCTATGGGCCATCCTGACAAGAACGACTTGGACCGCTAATGCGCAGATATTGGGTGAATGCTCTGAACATTGGTAGGGTTGCCACCTTTTCATATGACCTGGATGGGACATTTTCGTGGCATACATCTGAGTTGACAGGCCAACACATACCCACGGTCATTACAAAGGATAGTACTTTAGTTTCATGCCTACATATAAACTTTTATTGTTGTAGCGGTGTAGTTGCTTATTCTGTTTCATTTACTTGCTTATTCTGCTTCTTGTAACATATAGGTATTTTATATACAGACATATGTACTGTATGAGACGATTACATAACATATGGGACATAATTATGTCCTACTATCGCAGGACATTTCACATTTATTATGATTTTGGTATGGACACACCTGCCTAGAGGGGGACTGTCCCTCACAATGTAGGACAGGTGGTAACCCAAACCATTGGGCTAGACTTTGCAATTGGTGGCACGCTAACACGATGCATTTTGCTTCCACTTGGTATAACTAGCGGCACTACCATGGAATACGGGCACGGGGTTTTAAATATCTTTGTTTGAGGGACGGGAACTCAATATTCAGCTATGTGCCTTTGTGTTTACTTCTTATTGTGGTGTTCACAATGATGTCTTGTATGCTTTGCATACATTTCAGTATCCACGGACACTGACAGGAGTGATTACTATTAGAGGCAGGCTGTACTAGTCAGCATTTTAGGTTGCACATATGCATCTGACATGTTCACACCTCCGTGCAGTGCTTGGACATGCCCCCTGCACTCGTACACGTTTCCTATGCACATGGCCATTACGGCAGTGCATCTTCATTAATATACATGTGGTGCTGCTGCACCATCTCTACGCCGCACGGTCGGCGCAAGGCTAACGCCATCCTTGCGCCGAGCTTCATGAATCCCAGGGATTGTGATTTTAATATACTGTTCTCTTTGCTTTTTTCATATTATATATAATATACTTTTTGTCCCAGACCCTGTCAAAGTACCAGTGTCATAGTAGGTAATTGTCAGATTATCAAAAAGCAGTAATTAATTAAATTGAGCTTCTCATATAATTTGGCATAATAGAACAAATTCCTCAGTATGTTGAATGGATGCTGTTTCTTACTTCTGTTTTTTAATAAAATATCCACTTACCTCTTTTAATTCTTTGTTTTGAGTCTAATTTTTAATCATTGATTTGAACATATATTACAAGAAACAACATCACTGCAAAGACCATAAAATGATCGTTTACTGGAATATGACTCAGGGAAAATGGAAGATCATTACTTTAATTACTATGAATTATTGGCCTACTGTTACACAATTTCAAAATTATTTGATCCTTTCAATGTTTGTAACATTTACTATAATTACTGAAAACTTTGCCCTGAGTATAATAAAAAGGCACTGTCTAATTAGAATTAACATGCCATAATGACTTAGAAATATATCACTCATATCTCTTAAACACATACTATAAGGCATTCATTTCAGATATCAATATTTTATATCTCAAAATCCTTGGTACTTTAGAGAGAAGGCAGTTTCACACACTGTTCTGTGATATTTGAAAGAATGTAGTCATAGCAGTTTGTGTTGTTTTGCAGTCTATAAATGTTATAAGCATTGGTATATTGATCTCATTGTGTTTTGCATTTCCAGTGCCAAATATGATCAGGTGTAACATTTCTTGCCTACTTGTCACACAGCATGCCATTCATTTTGGTAAATAAACACTGAGAGGTATGTTATCATTTCCTGAATAATTTGAAAGGCTAGGAGATTTGAGATTCTTAAACAGAATGCTGCAGGCATAAGTAGGTTTGCACCAAGGCCACCAAGGACAACTCATGAAATTCATAATTCCAACCATTGGAATGCCATATTAAGACTGTACAATTGTACATGACATTGGGAATGCATAGCTTAGAGCATGATAATAAATGTTATGCTATGTTGCATGCAGAAATAGCTGATATGCATTATACTATGCTTCATGCAGTCTTGAAATTATGTGCAGTATGCTAGGGCACACACAGCCCTGTGCTGATACAAATTATGGTATGTCACACGTAGTTTCATGGTGATTTCTATTACTCTGTGTCCCATGCATTCCTTGGCTATTGTGAGATATGCTATTCTGGATGCATTCCTGTGGTCATGTGAATTCTGATATGCTGCTTACTGTCTAAGAATCATGAACATTCTGTTGTGTCGCATGCAGTCTTGGGGTCACATGCATTCGTCTGTGATTCATGTAGTTCTGTAGCCATGAACGTTCTGAGGCATCATTTCCAGTCTTGATGTCATGAACATTCTGTTGTGCCAAATGCAGTCTTGGAGTCATGTATATTTTGCTGGTCAACGTACATTCCTAAGGACATATGGGTTCAAGTATGTGGTTTACAGTCATGGCATCATGAGCATTTTGCTGTACCTTAAGCAGTACTGGAGTTATATGCATTCTGCTGTGCCGTATGCAATCCTGGGATCATACACATTCTACTTTGACATATGCAGTCCTGGGGTTGTGTGCATTCTGTTGTGCCATATGCAGTCCTGGGGTCAAGAATACATTGCCGTGTCACATGCAGTCCTTGGACATGAGTATGTTGCTGTGCAATATGCAGTTCTGGGTCATATATTTTCTTCTGTGCCATATGCAGTCCATGGATCATGCACATTCTGCTGTGCCATATGCAGTCCAGGGATCACATGCATTCTGCTGTGCCACATAGTGTCCTGGGGTCTTGTGTATTTCGCTGTGTTATATGCAGACCTGGGGTACATTCTGCTGTGCCATATGCAGTCCAGGATCATGTGCATTCTGTTGTGCCACATACAGGTTCACCTCATTTCTGTTATGTCACATGCAGAATTGAAGTCACAGACATTCTTTTATACTATGTGATGTGATGTGACTTCTACTATACTACATTCAATCCAGACATGATTCATAGGTTCATAGGTTTATAGATGGCTACTAGGCAAATGACCACAAGGGCTTTTGTAAGCCTAGCCATGCATCCCAAATCTCTGACAAGTTCTGGTATCCTTGATAAGTGTAAGCAGGAGCTTGGAAGATAAAACATTTACAGGTTGCCTGTGTCCATTAGAGACATCAGTGCCCAGCCCAGGATGAATTTTTTGTTCCCCATACAAAAGTCCAAGTTATACCTGAATTTGGTTAGGGAGGAACTCTGCTTCACATTGATTGGGAGTCTGTTCCAGAGATGGGGTAGTCTCTGGGATACATACCTGTCTCTCTAGCAGTTCCTGTTTATATCACAGGCAAGCTTTAAGTCTTTAGAATGGGTAATTCTGGTACTGTGTGTTTTGTGGATATGCAGAAGATCTATCAGAGTGAGGTCTGTCAATGTTCTCGGGAGAGAGGGGTAAAGTTGGAGCTGAATTTGTTGGCCAGTAGGTTTGCTATATCCTCTGGCTCAGTATAGGAGGCTCCATTTACATTTTGCATGTGCATTTTGTGTCACATGTAATCCCGGTGTGTTGTTGTGAAGTCTGCAAGCCAGACCCAAGATTTTTGAATTGCTAGAAGGTATAGAACAGTGGCCACTTGCCTGAATACAATAATGGTGTAGAGTCACATTAGTTTTTCTTTTTAGCAAAAGAGTGTCTGCCAAGGTGACAAACATATACAGTTGAGCTGATACAAAACATCTGCTATCTATAATGGGCCTTTTCAGGTGCCTGCCATTTCACGCTTACAACTTGCAACTCACTCTCATCCTGTTTGCTGTCCTATGCCATTATTTTACCCTGACACCACATGCATGCACATCATGTACACAATGTATGTTATTCAGTCCCCATGGCAAATACATATCTGCATTCTTTTACCCTGGCACCACATGCATGCACACCATGCACAGAATGTATGTTATTCAGTCCTCATGGCATGTGCATATCTGCATTCTTTTACCCTCGCACAACATGCGTGCACATCATGTACAGAATGTATGTTATTTAGTCTTCATGGCATGTAGATATCTGTATTCTTTTACCCTGGCACCACATGCATGAATATCATGTACAGAATGTATGTTGTTCAGTCTTCATGGCACATACATATCTGTATTTTTTTACCCTGGCATCACATGCATGCACATCATGTACACAATGTATGTTATTCAGTCCCCATGGCACATACATATCTGCATTCTTTTACCGTGGCACCACATGCATGCACATCATGTACACAATGTATGTTATTCAGTCCCCATGGCACATACATATCTGCATTCTTTTACCGTGGCACCACATGCATGCACATCATGTGCACAATGTATGTTATTCAGTCCCCATGGCACATATATATCTGCATTCTTTTACCATGGCACCATATGCATGCACATCATGTACACAATGTATGTTATTCAGTCCCCATGGCACATACATATCTGCATTCTTTTACGCTGGCACAACATGGATGCAGATCATGTACAGAATGTATGTTATTCAGTCTCCATGGCATGTGCATATCTGGATAAGCAGCTTTCTGCCATGAAGCAATTGGTTACACAAAGCATGACTTAACATTTTTATGCACCGTATGGTTGGTACATTATGTGATTCAGCACAGACTAAGAGTATTCATATTGTCTCTCTTAGTACAGCTGATATGTACCCATTCAGAGTTGCAGATATCTGTACAGTAGAAGCAGCGACTTTTCATAATTTCACCTTTAACTTCTGGCTGGCTGACAGTTTGAATTGCTGTTGTTTAAATATAACTCCAAATCTGTGTGAAATTAATTAATGCTAACTGCTTTTTCTACTCTCCTTACAGAAAGATACTTAACTGTTATTAGAGATTTCCTACCAGGATAATGTTGTCTTAGAAAAAGCTGGAATGGGGAAGACTGAAGATAAGTAACAGTTCATGTTGGTAGATGCAGAAGAATTGTTCATAACCAGGCACCTTCATATTTGCAAGAAGTAACATTCAATTAGCTGTTAATAATTCAGTTACTGTATGTTTATCATCCTTGTTTATCACAACTGAAACAGATCACACTTTTGTGCATTAAAACAAACCTACATTTAAGTTTGTATTTTTATAAACAGTCATCATCTGTTATGCTGGTTGAGTAACAAAAAAAGTATTCTTCCAGACATTAAGCATTCCAATGGTGCAGCCAATAGTGTTGTCACTTCACAGCAAAAGGTTCCCTGGTTTGATTCTTGTTGGGGTACTTTCTGGGTGAAGTCTGTATGTCCTCCTTATGTTCACGTAGATTTCCTCCAGCTGCTCTGGTTTCCTCCCACATTCCAAAGACATGCAGTTGGTGGACTGGACACTGTAAACTGGCCATAGGTGTGAGTGTGTGGTGTGGAAGAACTGGCCCCCCCAGCAGTGTAAACCTTGGCTCTCGATGGCTGTCACTGGTGAAATGACACCCATTCTATATGGGGAAAAAGGGGTTCTGGATGGATATGTGCATGTGGATGGATTAAGTGTTCCAAGATCTTTGTTAAACTTAAGCTCAGCAGCACTTTGTATGCATATGGAAGGTATCAAAGCTGTATCCAGAGAACACAGACAACTTTTTAGAATAAGAATATGTAGATAAAATGAAAGTTATCTCTCCATTAAAGGGACACTATAGGATCTGCAAATCCTGTTAATTCACCTTAATTACATCCCACTTTGTAAAAAATGACATCACATGCAGTCCCACTCATGTAATCATCCATCCATCTACCCCAATCCCGCTTTTCCCCATTTGTTGCACATGGGGTGAGGGTGTTACTTCATCTAGAGCCAAGGTTTATACTGCTAGCCCTGCTGCAGCCACCCATGGTATCACAGTTCTATAAATTCCTGTTGATTGCCATTTTCCAGTTTTGTTTTTGTTCCCTGTATTACACAAAACTCTGTTTTTGGATTCTGATCACAAACACATTCTATCTTTTGGGGTGTAGTTTACAGTAATACAGTATAATTAATATTGAATGAGATTGCTTGCAGCACATAAAATTTATTTTCCAGTTTAGCATCAGTGTTTTTTTTCCTTTCTCTCTCTATCTTTTACTAACTAATTAATTAACAGCTGAACTGTTTGGTGGGCTGCATTACAGTAGTGTGTTATCACTCAGCATTCTGTGCCATTAACCTGTGATTGTCATTCTTTCCTGATGGCTTCTATCACTGCAGGCAAGTCATGTAGATTTGGTAAAGAATGACAGCCATTAAAACGTAAAAAGAAAAGGTTTATGATATCATTAGTTAATGTTTTAATGGCTGTCATGGCTTTAAACTGTTGTAAAATACAATAATAGTATTAGTAACATTACTTTCCCACACTCCTGCAAGCTCTTCAAACAGTATTTATTCAAAAGTAGAAATGACAACCATTAACATGTTACAGTTTATGTTTTAATAACTATTATACTGTAGGGCTAGCCATCTGAGGTTGACAGCATTGGCTCTAGATGGTTGTCACCAGTGTAATGCCACCTCATTCCCATGTGCAAAAATGGGAAAAGAGGTTGTGGATGGATGGGCATCGGCATGCATGCATAAAGTACTGTTACACACACAAAATGAAATTAAACCAAGAATGCAACAATCCACGGCACACAGGATCTGAAGCAAAGTAATCCAAAAGCAGGCAATAAAATCAAATTCTTTTAATTCCAAAACAGCACATGTAAACAGTTCTTAGTAGAACAGCAACACAGATAAGCCAAGCGCTTTCACCCAGTATATTACTAGGCTTTCTCAAGGCAAAAAACAAAGCTGCCCATTACACAACACTTTTAAATAGCTAAGTCAATTAGATAATAACTCCACCCATCAATTAATGGTTGATACTTTTGATAATGTTAGGTTAAAAAACATTATACAAGTGGAAAACACTTTCTCAGGTTGAATCATGTATGTTTGTGTAAAGAATACTTATTGCTATAATCAGTAATAATACCATACAAAGTGCCTTGTGCAGTGCAAAATTCCACTAAATACATCATAGGTTAAAATGGTATTTAAAATTTAAAATGGTTGACTGTGATGTAACAAGTTGAAATTAAAATGAAATCACATTTCCATCCCAATAAAACTGAAATAGATAAATGAATAAATAATTGAAATGACATTATGATAAGTGTGGAGCTTTCTGGCTGGTGTCACAACACTACCTAATAACAACAACAAAGGGGTAAGAGAAGAACAAAAGGAACCTATACAGAATTAAACTAGATGATCACATTTTATAGCCGTGCTCTTCTCATTTTTAAAATGCTGTTAATATTTAGGCCCTCATTCATCCCAGGGGGGGTACAGACATCCAGTTTCAACTGCCAGAACAGATCTCGAGTCTCCAACTTGGCCTCCCAATTACCCCCTCGTGGGTCTGGCACCACCTGTTCCAACACCAGAAATTTGAGGTTCATGCCTTCACATACCTGGGAGTGTTTACGTGTGCTGTTTTGGAATTAAAAGAATTTGATTTTATTGCCTGCTTTTGGATTACTTTGCTTCGGATCCTGTGTGTCGTGGATTGTTGCACTGTTACACACACTCTACATTACTGGAGAACCCCCTCCTCACTATCTCTTCATACTGCATGAATTATAATAATGTACCTTTAAATTACAGTCACTATCTTTTTCCCATTGTATTATAAAAAAAGAAAAACAGTTCAAAAGTTGCATTGTAAATTAATAGCTTGCTGCATGTGGCAGCACTTAAATGGGAGGTCCTCACATGTTTTGCAGTGCAGCACCATAGCTAGGGTGGTGTGAGATCAGCAACTACCCCAGGTGCAAAATGTTAGTGGCTGATCAGCTGATCTAGATCTTTCTTCAATGCAGTACTGGCTTCTGAAATCCAATATTGCATTTGCAGTCAAACCTGAGCTCTGTAGTGCTTCATGTGTAGTCTGAACTGCAGCGACTGCTTGCTACAGTTTAAAAGCAAAACAAGAACTTTTCTTATATTTTAAAAGTATAAATTGCAGAAGCAGTTTGCAACAGTTTAAAAGAAGATGTTATTATTTTGTTTTAATAAAAAGTGTGGAAGGAGGGTCTGGGCAGACCACAGAAACAGAACCTGAATGGCTAGGGCAGGAAGAGGGGGATGGTGCTACTAGAAGGAATGCCAGTTTCACTTTAGTAAAGTGCTTTCTTAATTCTTTTTCTTTTTCTTTTTTGTTTTTGCTGTTCACTTGAAGAGATGAGGGGGTGACAAACAGTGTTAGGATGCCTCATAATTTTATATCTCTCTCTCTCTCTCTCTCTCTCTCTATATATATATATATATATATATATATATATATATATATATATATCTATGGGTCTACTACCGGAAATTGAAATTACACTATTTCAAAAGCTAGTAGTAGATACCCACTAACACAAAAGTGCACTTCACCGAAAGTGCACTTTCGCGAACACAACTTGAGCAAATGTTTACAGACCTTAGGGTTAGGGCTTGGGTTAAGGAGAGTGAATAGCTAGTAGGGCTATCCATTATCCTTAACCTAAGCCCTAACCCTAAGGTCCATGACTACTGCACCACAGTGAAGGAAATTGTAGGTCTTCCATGGTGCAGTAGTCACGGACCTATGTCCTCCACTGTGGTGCGGTAGTCACGGACCTTAGGGTTAGGGCTTGGGTTAAGGATAATGGATAGCTAGTAGGGCTATCCACTATCCTTAACCCAAGCCCTAACCCTAAGGTCTGTGACTACCGCACCACAGTGGAGGACATTGCCTGTTCATTCTAGTGGTATTTGCGAAAGTGCACTTTCGGTGAAGTGTGCTTTTACGTTAGTGGGCATCTACTACTGGATTTCAAAATAGTGTAATTTCAATCTCCGGTAGTAGACCCATAATATATATATATATATATATATATATATATATATATATATATATATATATATATATCCCACACACACACACATATATATATATATATATATATATATATATATATATATATATATCCACACACACACATATATATATATATATATATATATATATATATATATATATATATATCCCACACACACACACATATATATATATATATATATATATATATATATATATATATATATGTGTGTTTGTGTGTGTGTGTGTGTGTGTGTGTGTGTGTGTGTGTGTGTGTGTGTGTATGTGTATGCATGCATACACACACACATAATAAATATACTACAGACTGCCAACTAGCAGGTGCTTATGGACCACTATCTTGAAGCCAGGGACCTGGTTGTCTTCCAACTCGCAGAGGATTCTGCTCATGATTCACTTTCAATGTTTGAGTGAGCTGTGGCAGGAGTGAGAAAAGAGTAGAGTTGCTGCAGCTCACCTGAACACATTAGCAGAGTTCAAGCTAGGTAAATATGGCAGCTCTGGGTAAGAACTGGGAGGGGATGAGAATGTAGGTTAGGAGTTTCATTCTGCAGTCTGGAAAAGGATTTAAGTTTAAGGAGAAGGAGGGTGACTTTTAGGACTAGGAAGCTATTGGGAAGCTTTAGGTTTAGGGAGCAGGAGGAGAGTTTAGAGTTTGAGAGTGGGAGAGGAGCTTTTGGTTTATGGAGAAGGAGGGAATTGATAGGAAGAAGGACAGTGGAATTTTACATTTAGAGAGGAGAGATTGGAATTTTAGGTTTAGGGAGAGATCAGGGACTTTAGGGTTAGGGGATACCACTGGAAGGAATGTCACTTTTTAGGGACCAAGTGGGAATTTTACGGTTAGAGTTTGGAAGGGCTGTGCAATTTATTATGTTCAGATTGTGGGAAGGCTTGGTAATGAAGTAGGATCTGGCTAGTGGGAGTTAGGGCACCAGCCATTTAGAGCAAGTGGCAGTGAGGAAGTGTATTGCAAACTGCTAAGCACACAAGCATTTGTAGCAGACTCATGTTTATATGTATTCTATACTCTTTCTCACTCTGTCTATGTATATATATATATATATATATATATATATATATATATATATATATACACACACACACACACACACACACACACACACACACACACACACACACACACACACACACACACACATATATATATATACACTAGTTGACTATTGTTATTGCCAGTGTGCTCATAATGAGACTTTAGTATGCCTTTCTATGTTTATTCTGTGTTTTTAATTTTGTGTACTGCTGTTCGCTGTGTCTGAGTTGTAGCTGAATAGGGTTAATGGACTAGATCATCTACTTGGTTAACGTATATTTAGTAAATAAATAAATAAATTACTCACAGTAACAATATTCTTTCCTTTGCTAGGCTTGTAGCTTTTAGTCTGGTAGAGATGTATAGTCTTGTTTTTTTTTTTCTCCTCTGCACCTGACCATCAAAGGACACCTGCTTCTCTCCTTCTGTCGTCTACCAGGTCACTTTAGCTTCCCCCAGGCTCAAGCCAACTCCACTCCAGGGTTGCTTAGGAGATCAGTAGCACTGGTGCAGTGTCATACTGATTGCCAAGAGTGTGTCCTAACACCTGTTGCCTCATAACATCTAGCAGCGCCATTATCACTGCTCTCTGGAGGTACATGAGCACATCTATGCATGCCTAACCTCCAGACTGTTCCTCCAGCACAGTGATGACCAGGCTCATATACTGTATATTACAGTAAGCCTAGGCTGCTCCTCCCCCCCCCCAGGAAGAGGAGAGCTATTGGCCACTCAATGTCATCTTGCACCCTGCACCCCCTCCAGTTCCTATGATGCTAATCAAACATGGTCCTTCTGTGACACAGTAAGACTTTGTCACTCTGCACCACAAGGTTGCTAAGATGTACAGTTTTGGTATGACCATCTGTAATTATATATTTGTCAGAGTGATGTGAAAAAACTATCAATCTGACAGAATACCTTTCATATGAACTTGGGTTTCTAAAATGTCACTGATATTTTCTCATATATTTGACCAATCCTTTGTAAGATGTGTGATTTTGTGGCAAATCACTGGGAATTACAGTGAATTAGTAATGGCAGACACTTACATATATCTTATTATCCAGAAAAATATATGTTGCTATGAAACCTATTTCTCTGTTAACTTTCAGTGAATTAGAGTAATATTTTAAAATTGTCTCTGATTTTGTCCGCCATCCCTCATTATTACTATCATTATTGCTATGATTTTTGTTTTGTCCCTGATGATTTTTTTAAGTTGAAAGCTACGGCTGAATGTAATAATGGTAATAATATACTGGAACTGTAAATTGAATATCCGGAGTATTGCTGGTGAAATATTTTGTTTTGTTTTAACAACCAGGGAGCACAATAAGGAGGTAGCTTGGAGCATATTTCTTATGCAGGATGTGGCACATATTAAGAACACTAATGATCCAATACTGAGGTATCATTGCTTGTAATGGCACTACTGGATTTCTTATCAAGGTTACACTATAACCAAACTCACAAAACAGTCTATTCTGCGAACTCAATACACGGTTAATGCTTCTCCTTTTGAGGTGAACTGTAGCTATCATAATTATCATTTTTATTGTTCTTGATTCCCTGATTTGTAGTAACTTGTCAGCAGATGTAACTTGTCAGCATAACTCAGTTCATATTTTACAGCTCTTAACAGTGGCAATACAACAAGCTTGTGTACCATACTATGTTGGCCCATCTCACAAAAGGACATTCATAGTGACTGACATTTAGTTGCAACAATGATACATCAAGACAACTCTTATGTAAAGATCTGGGTTGGTTGAAGTGGTACCCTAGGCATATTGTTTCAGCCCCCCCACACACACACACCCTCTAGTCATCCCCTCTGTTTCCCCTTATCCTGGGCTCCCCATACCATGCACATTACCTTTTTCTTCCTTTCCTCACATTTTGCTTTATTAGTCAATTTTTCAAGACACCATAACTTTCTATATGATCTAATGTACATTTTTAAGTTTTTTTTCCTTTTTACAGCTTTTCATCCAATGATGGCTTAAACAGAAATTATGATTAAAGAAAGAAATTCAGTGTTGCTGTTCAGCTTTAGTTTTCCTTGCTGTGTAATCCCCATTCTGGGATGGCAGTCAAGCAGCCTGAATCCTCACCACTGGCAGTGAAGAAGGACATTCACATGGAACAAAAATGGATACACCCAGTATTTCCAGATGCAGCTCTCCGAATCAAGCACAGTTTCCCTTAAGAGCACGCAGGGAACACACTCAGTCCGGGGTCTGGGTTTCTCTATCTGTCTCCGTCCCCAATTGAACTCCCCACTGGCACAGCTGTAGAGTTGAGACCTCAACTGAGTGTCCAGGCCAAGTCCTCCAGCACCCTCTCTGTGAAACCAGTGCTTCATGTCCCTGCTCCAAGTAGCTGACATACACACACATTTTGAGATTTAATTTTCACACATATACACACACACACACACACACACACACACACACACACACACACACACACACACACACACACACACACACACACACACACACATATCTGGGAAAGGCTGGCACAGATTTACTAGCTATGCCCCCCTTCTGCCAGACTATAAGGTAGTTACATTGCCACCAGACACCCCAAAGCCAGCTACTCTAAGGCTCTTATAAGGGTACCCAATTATACTGAGTGAAATTAATATTAATACAAGTAATGTTGACAAACATCCAGGCTTTCAGGAGTGGCCACAGTGTCACCAATAGATATAAGTGCTCTCAAAGGTTAAAATATTCTCTAAACGACCAGTCACAATTAAAAGTTTAAATATATTTAATAATAAATAATAAAAGAACAGGAAAATACTAAATATCTATTTACAATAAACATCAGAGTTTCAGCCACAGGAAATAGTAAAAATAACATAGGTGGGCAAGTTCATACAGTTACAGAAAAACAATACTTAACTAATCTCACTATATTTTCCTGACTGATCTAAAGAATTATTATTCCCTGGCTACTTACAAGAGCAAGGCAAGATGAAGTAGATGAGAAATTCTTCTTTGTCAGGTTACAAAAACAAAGTTCTCTGAGACTGCAGTCTTACCTACTATTAAACATTATTTTTTTATCCTAGATTGCATAATGACATCACATACATTTGGTCATCTGACTTCTGGTTCCCATGCAAGCCACCCATGGCTAGAAGCTGTCAGGATATACCACACAGGTGTCAATAATACACACACACAGACCCTTGCTAAGATCTGCTGCAGTTCCTGGAAGTCCTAAAACCATAAAACACTTCCACTCTTCCTACAGGAGGTAATAAACCATACTTCTTACAGACATTGTATCGCTGGCTTCATTCACAGCTGTGAGATAACATGTTTATGGCCTAGGCCCAGTAATTAAATTTCTTAATATTTTCCAAAGTCATGTGGATGGAGACTAATCTCTTCTCTTCCTGTATCATCTGTTAAAACATATACATTTAACCAGATACAAAAATACATGTATGTTTCATTTTATGTCCAGCAGGGAACATTGTTAGTACATTTTTAACACAAGCAGCTTTACAAATACTTTTCTCACCACAAGCATCTGTACAAATCAGTTTGATATACAAATGGCATATAATTCTTTACAAAATTCCAGCTAGCTGTGCTGGCATATGTTAGACATCCACTGCCCTACTTCTCCTGGCATAGCTGGCAATGCCTCACATCATCACACTTTCATCCTTTGAACACAACTTTCCTAACCAATACAGCACAGTAATAACTGTTTAGGAAATAATGCTAATAAGCCAGGGTCGAAGAAGCCATAGGACTATAGATGTTCTGGCATGCATTTTAGAACATTTTCTCAGCCTTTTAATCCAATGGTATCCTGAACAAAAATCATGAGTAAGAAAATAATTTCAGTCTTCCTGTTATGTTTTTTGTCTTTCGAGGAAGATATTAAGTTGTACCCAGGGCTAAATGTTTAAAGATGACAAAATAGTAACTCACAATAAACTAACAAACCAGTTGTTGTGATGATACACAGTTCTATCCCAGAATACTGCCTGCCTCCCTACCCCCCAAAAAAGACAGTCACTGCCCATGCATCCCAATAGTGTTAGATTGGGATGAAAGCAGAGGTACAAATGGTCACAGTCATGTATTTCAAGTGACTGCTGTCATACATATACATAAAATGCTTCCTCACTCCTTACCCATAGCCCCTAAAGGCAGCTACTAGTATACATGCCAGATGTATGATTGTGAGGAAAGTAAAAATAATAATGATTACTGTAATGTGTTCTACTTTGTTGCTCCAAGACAGTACACTGTCCCTACATAAGCTATAGTAAACCTGCTTTGTACACCTCTGATCAGGTTAGTGAAAAATCATTTGGTGGGAGACTTAGGAGAAAGAAAAGAAAAATAAGATCTGGAAGTAAAACACAAAAAATGGAAAGGGATGATATAAGAATTTTAGCATTACATGTTAATAACATTAGAAATCTTATAAGAGGTAACAAAGAAGAAAAAAAGAAAAGAAAAGAAAAGAAAAGATAAGAGCATAGACATTATCATCATCATCAACCCCCTTTTTCCCATTTTCTACATGTGCTGGGGTGTCATATCAACTGATGCCGTCTCTCTTTAGTGCCACTCTCCTACCTTCTTTGACACTCATACATGATTTTTACAGGTCTTCTCTCACATAATCCCCACCTCTTTGCTGGATGCTCTCATTTCCTCTTGCCTTCCTCCTGAATGCTCCATATCTTCTTCACCAGATTGTCTTCTGTGTTTCTGCACATGTGCCTGAACCACCGTAATCTATTCTCTTTGACCTTTTCTGCAATTGGAGCTACTTTGGCTTCTGCTCTTATGCCCTCAGTTCTTTGTCTTCCTACAGTGTGCATCCTATGACCCATGTCAGGCACTTCATCTCCGTCACTTCTCGCTTTATCAACTGACCTGCTTTTACTGCCAAGGTTTCTGCATCATGTAGTACTACTGGTCAAACCCACTGTTGTGTATGCTTTACTTTTCAGCTTCATTGGCATCCTTCTGTCATACAGTACACCTGACAGATTGTGCTAGTTGGCTGCAGCTCCTATGATTCTAGCTTTGACCTCTTCATTCTTATCTGTTCCACTAGTTTTCTTTTTATTTAATTTCTCAGCGTCTTCTGATTTCTCAAATTTGCTGCTGTTACAACTGTCTTATCTGTACTCAGTTTCATCCCATATACCTTCAGTTTTTGCATTCCATTCCACTATCCTTTGCTGAAAACCTTGCTCAGAGTCTGCCTGTAGTGCCACATCATCTGCATACAGTAACTTTGTAAATCTGTCCCTTTCAACCTGTTTGCTAATGTAGTCCATTATGAACAGTAATGGGCTCAGAGCTGAACCCTGATGCACATCGACTCCCACTTAGAACCCTTCTGTGAGACTAAACACCATTCATACTTGAGTCATTGGGTCTATGTACATAGCTTGCACTAATTCTACCAATGTTTCTTGGACTTTGAACCACTGCATGATTGCCCAAATCAGCTTTATTTATCTTGTCAAATGCTTTCAACAAGTCTAGGAATGCCCACTTGGACTCTTTTCTCTTTTCAAACTTCTACTCAAGTATCTGTTTCACTGCAGACAAAAAGGAATAATAATAATAATAATAATAATAATAATAATAATAATAATAATAATAATAATAATAATAATAAATAGGTGTAGTTGAAGAAGAATGCCAGTGTTTCAAAACAGCATGTGTGAGGATTACAGAACAGATATGTGGATGAGCCAAGTATGGAAATAAGCTACATTAGGAAAGTTGTTGGTGGAATGCAAAAGCCAGAAAGTCAGCAAAAGAAAGAAGGAATGCAGGAAAAAGTAGGAGACAGAAAAGACACACT
Source organism: Protopterus annectens (assembly GCF_019279795.1). Classification (NCBI taxonomy): domain Eukaryota; kingdom Metazoa; phylum Chordata; order Ceratodontiformes; family Protopteridae; genus Protopterus; species Protopterus annectens. The sequence continues at coordinate 1,158,705,753 of NC_056731.1, forward strand.
AGGCTGAAAAGGAATACTGGCTAGCTAACGGAGAGGGTAAGAAAAGAGTTGCAACAGCAAAGAGCAAGTAATCTGAAGTACTCCTTCCACCTGTGTTTGATGTCTTATGTCTTGTGGACTAGTGAGCAGGTTGTCTACCAGCTTCTGGAAAGTGACTCAGTAGGTGGCACAAAGAAACTATATCAGGTTGCAAGGCAAAGACAAAAAGATAAAGAAGTTAGTTAGACACCCTTCATAAGGGACAACCTGCTCACTAGTCCACAAGACATAAGACATCAAACACAGGTGGAAGGAGTACTTCCAGCAGCATCTGAATGAAAAAGACCCCACAGAAGCTGTACTGCCTCAGGCACAGTCTACTCTGAGAGAAGAGGAGGAGCCCACCATAAAAGTAAGAACAGAACTAAGGAAAATGAAGTTTAGGGAAAGCAGAAGGCTCAGATTAGGTCAAAACAGATATAATAAAAATGTTGGTTGGGATGGGGAAAAATTATTCCTGAGGGTACTCATAGTAATATGAAGAGAAAGGCATATCCCTGATGACTGGAGAATAGGCATAGTAGTGCAGGTGTTCAAGAACAAAGGGGGTATTCACAAATGTGGACAGTATAGAGGTATCAAACTCCTGTCACATTGTCATGATAATTCTGGAGAGGATGACTGATAAATGAATATGCATAGTAGTAGAAAGTAAGATGGGAAATAAGTAGTTCAGATTCTGATCAGGATGCAGCACCGTTGAACCAATGTTTGCAGTGAGACAAATAAAGGCAGTATGGAGGGGCTACATTAAGTATTCAGTAGGAAATGCGACACATTCTGGAATAAGAATTCTTATAAAAAATAAAGAAACAAGAGTTTCAGATGTAACCATAATAGTACCAGGATGGGTAGCGATATGTGACAACAACGTACAAGATTAATAGTAATTCACCCCAGGGATCACTCTAGTGGCTTTACTCGACAGAGACACTGGGAACTAAGGTCGGGAGGCACGATGCCAGGGTAATCCTATGGGCTAGGCTTTTATGAGCTCCAGGGCCATTAGCCTAGTACACACCTATGAACCTATGAACTACATACATCTCAACTTTCCAAATTTTTGCAGAATGTCTAGATTTTTGCCACAAATTTTTGGTCTCTTCCTCATAAAATTTTTGGTTTTCTAGCAAATCACTGAGGATTGAAATCACTAAATAATGGCATACATTCAAATTTCAGACTTCATATCCTTTAGGAAATGCATGCTAACTAACATAAATACTGTTATGTTAGTAACTTTCTAAGTTTATAAGAGTAATATTTCAAATCTGCCATTAGTTTTTGGCCTTTGTCCCCCATTATTTTAGGCTTTGTTCAGATTTTTGCACTAAGATGTTGAGAGGTATAATAAACTAATATGACAGAGAGAAAACAGTTGTTTGAAGAAATCAACCAATTTCTATTGGTAAATATGTCAATAGTGATGGTAGGAGATTTTAACTATAACCTGGAGAAAGAAAAGGGGAAAATAACACAGGGTATTAAGATGTTAAGGGAATTAATAAAATGTGGAGATTTAAAAGTAGGAAAGAATAGAGAAGGGACATATAAAATGAAAATTTTTAATGCTGAAATTGATTATATAATTTAGTTTAAAGACATAGAACAAATAACAGGGGGAGTACAGATGGCATAATTTTCAGGCCATACAGTGGTATAGGCCACAATAGGGCAAGACAACAAAATAATAAAGATGGGAAAAGGGGTAAATAGATTAACTGCAGAGTTTAACAAGTAAGAAGAAATGATAAGAGAATAAGAAAGATCATATAACAGTGAGACAATTTTATACAAATAATTGGACACAGTGGTGGGTAGTGTATAAGTAGAAGTATAAAAATATATCTAGCAGTGGAAAAGAGAAAATAAATAAGATTTAATATAAATACATTTTACAGAATTACAAGTGATAGAGCATGAAAGGGTTTGGAATAATGGCTAAGATCTTTACCTTACAGATAAAGTACAGGGTTTGATTCTGACCTCTGGTTGTTAGCTGAGCATGTATAGTCTGGAGAGTAGTAGCCTAGTGTTTACCTTTGAACCTATATAAGAGAAATAGGAAAACAAATTTATGAAAGGAATAAAGAAAAAAATTATGTTACGCAGGCAAATAATCTTTTGGAAAGAAAGATGAGGCTTCCCCTTAATTTGAAAAAAAAAAGTAAAATGAGACAAGAAGGACAGATGCTATCTTAAATGGCAAAGGAGACATAAAATGGAAACAAGATGGTATTATGGAGGTGCTAGAAGGTTTTGTAGAGAAAATATAAGAAAAAAAGGCAATGCATGGGCAAGAAGAATGGAAAGGGAAACTCTAAAAAGTCATGATTTTTTAGAAAATAATATAGCAGTAGAAGAAATAGATGAGAAAAGAAGGTAAGAAGGAATCAGTGCCAGTATTAGACTATATAAGTTATGAGTACTATAAGGAAATGAATAAAGATGAAAGAGACGTTTTTTTTCTTAATATTAAATGCATGGGCTGAAAAAAAGATATAATGGAAAACAAGTGGTGGAGTAATACAATTTATATGGAAAAAGGATGAAAGAAAAGATAAAAGATGGAGGTCTATAACACTAAGAAATATTGAGTATAAAATATTTTTGAAACTCTATCCATAAAAAGGATGGAGAAAGTATTGGATGAGGTAGTAGAAGGACTCTGTGGTATAAAAGAAAGAGGCATGAAAGAAATGTTAACTGTAGTAAAAAGAAGTATTAGGGATGATACTGAAAGAAATTAAAGAAATGAGACTGATAGTAGGCAATTGAGCTAAAGCCTTTTATAAAGTAAGCCTTGACACAATGTGGCAGATTTTAGAGGTATATGGCATAGAAGAAAATGTTAATGTACCAAAAAAATATCATAAACATTCAAGGGAACAAGTTATGATAAATGGATGGATGGTAAAATAATAAGCATTCAGACAGATGTAAAACAGGGATGCTCAATTAAGCTGTGCTTATTTTTATAAGCAATTAATGCAATAGTACAGACATGAATGCATGAAATTTAGGAAGAAAGATCTGAGATGGAAGGAAATGATATATTACCAATATGTATGACATATGCAGATGGTTTAGTTTTAATAACAAAAAACATGGAAAAGTGAGGTTGTAATAAGGTTTGAAAAGCTGTTAAATAAACTGGTCTGCAGTTAAACAAGAAGTGCAAGGGATATGGTGAAAAAATAAATAGAATACATTTCATAAAAAAGGAAATAAATATTTTGGGAGTGACATTTGGTGAGTATGTAAGTGAATCAAGCCAGTGGATGGAGAAACTGAAAAAAAAAACAAAAAAGTTAGATTGATGGAAAAGATGTATTTATAACTTTAGAAAAAGACACATACGTTGAATATTTGTGTACTAGAAAAATAGCATATTTAGGGGCATATATTTGTTTCCCACTCAGAAAAAGATTTATTAAATATTTGTTTTAACTTCATGTGGGTCTCAAGACTGAACCATCTGAAAATATGGATAATTTATATAAAAAAGAAGAAGGTTGTTTGAACTTAAATCCAGTGCTGCATTTTGCATCTGTGCATTTATTTTGGATAATAAAAAAGTAAAAGAAAGACAAGAAAAAATGATAGGTAAGATGCTATATAAAAATAAAAATGTGTATGGAAAGAATGAGACAAAAAAAAGGGACAGGATGGAACCAAAAGAAGATTTTAGAACATGTTTTTTGTATACATGTGGAGGGAATTAAAAAAGATAAAAAGCAGGCACTAAAAAAGACAAAAAGGTTGAAATTTTTTATGAAGCAGAGGAATTTTTCTGGAGAATTTTATTAGACAAATTACCTGTCAAGGGAATATGAACTATAGGGTTTCTATTAGATGACCGAAGATGCATTCTATCGAATACATCTTGGTTGAACTTAAAACAACAAAAAGGCAAAATAGCAAAGCGGCTTTTAAGCAAATTCTTTCCCAGGGAAAGAATTTGCTTGGCCCCTTCCGTTACTTAGTGCGATCTTGGAGTTGGTATATTTAAGTAGGGGGGGTGTGGGGGGCAAAGCCCCCCACTTTATGTATTCTTTCAATTTTTTTTTCTTTTTTTGGAACAGCGATTTTTTTCCCTTGGAAAAAAATCGCTGTTCTGAGCTTTCGAGATTGTAAGCTTTTGCTTACATGGGAATGATTATTCATTGTTCGCTTTTTTAAGCATTCGATGATATAATATAGACCTGAACTATAAGATGACAGAGGAAAGAAAATAGGTTGGCTGTAGTGAAGATGGAACAAAAGTGGGGATCTTTGGCTAGTAATGAAGTAACAGTTGGATTTCTTAAGGGTAGTTTGGATCTTTAGGAGCTCCAGGTTAGGGTAGTGAATAACTTGTGAGGCGATTGTGTTGCTGACAAATACAGATTCTTCCTCCCAGTACTCCAAAGGCCTGAAAATGTGATATTTGTTAAATCCTGTTATAGAGAGAGTGCCAGCTTTGTATGTATCTATGTATGTATATACATATATATATATATATATATGTGTGTGTGTGTGTGTGTGTGTGTGTGTGTGTGTGTGTGTGTGCATATATTTTTTTCTTCGGGGGGTATGCTGTCTTGCCACCCCTGCTTACAACATATATTCATTCTGGGTTTGCACTAGTTATATTTTATCAGCAAATTCAAATTAGAGAATAGAACGTATGGTTATTACAAAGTATTGCAACCTAACAATACATATAGTAAGTATGGGTGTGTGAGTACAGCCTGGGTAAGAGGGCGCAGCCTCCTTTAGCTGCACAACAGGATAAAGAAATCACTCAAATTTCAGTGCCTGCCTGCACTGAGGAGAAAAGCAAAACATCTCAAAAGTCCGAAGCTACCACAATAATGTTTTGTGCATATATTGTAAACAAGAGTCTAATAACCTCAGAATGCATTCCAAGCCACTTCTGTGCAGAAAACTGGAAAGTATAATCAGAGCTGGATCCAGCACTAGGTGACCTAGGCCGTTGCCTAGGGCCCAATGGCTGGCCGCTGGCTTGGGGAGGGTGCTGGTCGGGGTACTCAACGACATTTTATTTTAATTTAAAAAAAATAAACTTACAGTTCTTTTTTAAGGATGCACTCTGTGTCATGCACGGCCACTTAACATTCCCTTCTCCTTCTCTTCCACTCTCATGGAATTCAAACTCTTTTCGCTGCTGCTCACATGTAATGTAGAACAACTCACAGTGCTGCTGATGTGGAGCAATGCTGTTCAATAACTGTATAGAGAAAGGTGTGGGTGGGTAAAATGCCCCTAGTTCAGCTCAGAGATTAGTTAATTAACTTGCTCAGGCTCAAGCCCTGTACTTTGGTTATAGGGGAGAAGAACCTGAATCCTTGCATACCAACTACCAGACTCCTCACTTAATTATCAGGTGTGCATATTCAAGGAATGTGAGTTGCATTGCATTTTCAATTAATACAGTTTCAGTGCATTTTCAAGGAATTGTGAATTTCAATGGAAGAGAAGTTTACTGTTGCTCATGCTAAGTCTGGCTTTGGGGTTCATATTAGAAGAACGAAAACCCTAAACTGCAAACACTCACATGAGCGAAAATGCTGGTGATCGAAGTTGCTATTGTGGGAGGATGTGCCCCCACACCCCCCGCTAACTATATATTCTAACTCTGAGGTCACACTACAGTGATGAAAGGGCAAATATCACACTTCTCACTGTAACAAGACCCCGCAATACCACTTTCGATTCTCAGCATTTTCGCTCATGTGAGCGTTCGCGGTTTAGGGTTTTCGTTTTTCTAATATGAACCCCAGGCTTTGATGTGCAATTGTTTTGTTTTGAAAATAGCAGTCAGTGTTTGTGCTGTCAAATTTGGGAGCAGTGATAGTAACAGAAGTGGCAGTATACTTGCCTTTGGTGCAGAAGGCTGTGGGTTCTACTCCTACATGATACTGTGGAGCCCTTTAAGGGAGGATGCTGGTGCTGTCCTCCTTTGGATAAGACACCTAGAAACTATTGTCAGTTTGCCAGACATTCTCTATTGCAGTATAATCGGTTTATCTTTTTTTTTTTTAATTTAACCTTGGCAATTTATTCTTCATGAGCAGCAGGCACTGAATTTGTACATGAAACACGGAAGTGTAAAGTTGTTTGCCAGCAGCAACCTCTTCATTAGTTACAGATCTGTTTAATGTGGAATTATTCAGATGGCATTAACTTCTGCAGAGATTGTCATATTTACTGATATTGGTGGATTGTAATGACAGAAGCTTGAATGGCCTTTTATGGTTGAAATGTTCTGAAATGGGTAGTTTTGTCATTATTGTTTCATACATTTTGCTTCATTGCTTACTGGAAAAATGTTCAAAACTACAAATTTAAAATACATACTAGCTAGTGGTGCTGTATTATTCAAAGAATATAATTTAATACAGTCAAGAAGGTGAATCAAAGAACACGTTCATGTATACATGGTCTTAAAAATGTGCGCAAGGGGCCTATGGTTTAAAAACAGCCCAAAGGTAAACTTAATCTAGTACTGTCCAGATGCATTTCTTTGAATGTAGGTTTCAATGCTATTTCAATTAATATGAGTTTCATGGGCAGAGAAGTTGCTTCATACTAAGTATGTTTTCACTGTGAGACTGTATTGTTTTGTTTGGCAAATGGCTGTTAGTGTCTCTACTATAAAATTTGAAATAAAAGTTTTAAATTAAATCGAAACATCTTTAATCATTCTAAATGTAAAGAAGAAAATAGTATGCACACTGATAGGTTTAAACAGTGTTAATGGTAACTGGGGAGAAATAGCCAAGTAATGGGATACTGGAATGGCTGCCGAGCCGAGGGTCTGCTGTAGGGGAGGAGGGACCAGGTCCATTATCATGTCTAGGTTCTCATTTGAACATAATCTGGCTCTGAGTATAATTAACATTGTTCAGGTGGTTAGTAAGGCAAATTACTTACTTTGTAACTAGTGTCACTTTCCAATTCTGCATAGCCATGCAACATTGTATGCAGTTTAAGTCTGACAACCAAAAAAAAATCTGTCAAAGCTTTAACAAGCAATACTTCTCTTGACTGGATACATTGTAAGATGTGGTTTCACTGTCAACATGTAAATACAGTTTTATATATTTGCAGTCTTACCACTATGTCTATGAAGCAATCATCATGTTCCAGTAAAATCAGTTACCATGTTTGTTTGCTTGCTTTATTTGAGTTTGTTTGCAGGGGTAGAGAACTGATCAACTCTGACCAAATGCAGTTTTAGTCCAGGATCAAAAATCGACCAGACTTTCAAAATATATACAAATACAATAACACATAAGCAAAAGTAAAACAGTGCAATGGTAGAGTAGAGCTTTGAATATATAGTAAATCCAGTGTATTAATTTCAAATATGCATACAAATTTCAAAATATTTGCTAAATTAGTGTAGAATAAACTATAGATGTGAAAGGAGCAAAAGATCTTAGTGGTTGAGTTAGAGTGGAGAAAAGTTAAAGCAGACTTAAGTGATGCAACCTGAGGGGTAACAGGTACATTCAGACTGTTTAACTAAATGTGATTTTAGTAGAAAACGGAACATGGAATAAGATATTGAGTCTCTAATTTCAGGTGGGAGAAACTCCACAGTTTGAGCCTGAGAACTGAGAAAGCATAGTCAGAGATATGTAGCTTGAATTGTGGAGTTTGTGTTTTATGGACTGAGTGGTTCAAGATTCTTAGTTTGTATGTGGGGGTGTGATGGAGAAGAGTGTACAGACTCAGGGTAACCTACCAAGGGCTACATGAGCTGGAGATAGTGGAGCGCTATAGGGTGGACAGGGACCTCCTACATCAAGTTGTTGAGCTGTGTTGGCCATGCCTCACACACAGAGCTAACAGAGGGGAACACATCCCAGTGGATACCAAGACATGAGTAGACCTAAGAATACTTAGATACAGGTACCTTCCAAAGGCCAACTAGGGATATGATGGAGATCTCACAGGCATCAGCATCCAGGGTACTCCACCAGTTCCTGGATGCCATGTCAGCACATGTCGGTGAGCACGTATATTTCCCCAACACCCATGAGGGGTTGGCCACCAATATGCAACTGTTCCACCAAATAGCAGAATACGCTGAGGTGGTGGGTGCTATAGACTGCATGCACATATGCATCAAAGCACCACTCAGTGAGTGGGGTAGGGTCTACATCAACTGCAAGGGCTTCCCCTCCAACTGCCAGGTCATGTGCGATGCCCAGGACATAATAATGAATGTGTGTGCTGCCCTGGAAGCTATCACAATGTCCACATCTGGCATCTGACGCAGCTGTACCACAGATTTGCCAATGGGGACATCCCTGATGGTCACCTAGTGGGGGATGCTGGATATGTACTGGAGCCGTGTCTGGTGACACCCATCAGAAATGCACACACACCCAAACAAGAACTCCATAATGAGACACATGCACAGACCAGAATTATAGTAGAGTATGTATTTGGGATGCTCAAGTCATGGTTCCAGTGCCTGGACACATCCAGTGGAGCCTTGCAGTACTCACCAGCTACATGTACCCAAATTGTCCTCATATGTGCCATGCTACACAATATGATCCTGCGGAAACAGCTGCAGCAGGAACAGCACGGGGCAGGGCCACACAGCCCCCCACCATTGCCAAGGCCTGCACAGGCACAGAGTGACTTGGAGGAGGAACAACCTGAGCCGGCCCCAGTAGGCAGAAAGAGACGTGCCCAGTATGCCCTGGCCTTGGCAAAGAGGCAATGCATAGCACATACACTGACACAGGAGGGACTCAGGGAATGACAACTCTCTCCGACTCTCACATACAGTAAAATGGATGCCAAACATTACACTACCTGTGCTCAGTCATGTGTAGGGAGTGTACTATGTGCATCCGACATATGCAGCCCTGCAGCACCACCCTCAATATTGGGACACCCGCGAGGTAAGTGACTCACACATGCCAGTCAGGGGGATTCACATACCCAGCAAAAGTCACAGCCAGCAGGACAGGTGTAGACAAACACAAACAAAGGCTGTGCTATGGCCTCTGAATGATGCCTATGGGTAACCTCCCCCCCTGGCTTACACAGACAGACGACAGCAGGTCATGCACTGGGATGTCAGTTTTGAAGGGTAGGAAGTCTGAAACTAATATGTAGGTAAATAAAAGCTAAAATCTGTAGTACACTGGTATGCCTCTAGGCAGCATGATAGGTAAGACTACAGAATGAAATGGAGTACCTGACATACTAGTAGTCATAGAAAATGTGTACAAGTGTCAGGTGTGTCCCCCCATCCTATGTAGACATGTAGTAACAGGCAGGTGTGCCCCCCCAGTCCTGTGTAGACATGTAGACATAGTCAGGTGTGCCCCCCATCCTATGTAGACATGTAGTAACAGTCAGGTGTGCCTTCCCCAAAGCCTGTGTAGAAATGTAGAAATAGTCAGGTGTGCCCACCCCATCCTATGTACAAATGTAGTAACAGTCAGGTGTGCCACCACAAAGCCTGTGTAGAAATGTAGAAATAGTCAGGTGTGACCCACTCCATCCTATGTAGAAATGTAGTAACAGTCAGGTGTGTCTCCCCAAAGCCTGTGTAGAAATGTAGAAATAGTCAGGTGTGCTCCACCCCATCCTACATAGAAATGTAGTAACAGTCAGGTGTGCTCCCCCAATCCTGTGAAGAAATGTAGAAATAGGCACGTGTACCCCCCCCATCCCATGTAGAAATGTAGTAACAGTCAATACCATGTGATCGACGGACACTCAGCAGAAACAGTATGCTACCTGTAGGTGTACAACACATAGATCAGCACTGCAATACAGATTACCTGGACTCGATCCACGCATTCAATACAGACAGGCATACTGGGCATGCTCACACACTTAAACACATGAAGGCCCTGTCTGCAAACACCAGTGGACCAGACATAACTGGCAGTCACAGATGTTAGTGCAGACACTCCTCAGTATTCACCACACATGCTTTGCACACACAATGGACAGGAATACAGACATATCTAAGGACAACACACTATAATAAGCCAATAGATGTGTGGAAGAGGGTGACTGTGACAAGGAGCCATCCAGGCCTGTCCCACCCAGCACACAGCCAAAGGGCCACAACCACATGAGGTTCAGATGTCACTCCCTGTAGATACTAGCCACCAGTATCTGCCAGCAGTACAGACTATGTGGTGCATGTGCTAGCTGTGCAACATGACTGTACAAGGAAGGTGTCATCTAGCATCTATATACATGTACCTCATGAAATATGACCTGTGTGTGGCTGCATGTGGTGTGTCAACCTCTAGATGAATGGGTTATGGCCCATGCACATACACTGCCCTCCTCATAGCCCTACTATGACATGCCTGCTGAGGTCATCCACTGTGAAATACACCTTTAGGAGAGTTGTAGTCCAGTGATTTCTATGGCATGCCCCATAACTGCGTACTACTGTAGTGTGATAAACTAGTTAAGTAGGCATTTTATTCCCAAACTTGGCAAGTGTGTGTGTGTGTGTGTGTGTGTGTGTGTGTGTGTGTGTGTGTGTGTATGTGTGTGTTTGTGTGTGTCTGTGTAGATAGCAATGCTTTTTAGGATGGGCACACTCCCTACGATTGAAATGCACTACTTTGGTAAGGCTGCTGATATCATCCACCTAGAAATACACCTCTGTGAAAGCTGTAGCCCAGTAATCTCTGTAGCGTGTCATGTAACTGTGTACTGCTGTAGTGTGATAAATTAGTTAAGTAGGTGTTCTAATCCCTGACCTGACAAGTGTGTGTATGTCTATCTGTCTGTGTAGAAAGCAATGCATTTTAGGGTAGTCACACTCCCCACAATTCAAATGCTCAATTTTGGCAAGGCTGCTGATGTCATCCACATAGAAATACATTTCTGTGAAGGTTGTAGCCCAATAATCTCCATAGCATGTTCTGTAACTGTGTACTGCTGTAGTGTGATAAATTAATTAGGTAGGTATTCTAATCCCAAACCTGGTAAGTGTGTATCTGTCTGTGTTGAAAGCAATGCTTTTTAGGGTAGTCACACTCCCCACAATTCAAATGCTCAACTTTGGCAAGGCTGCTAATGTTATCCACCTAGAAATACACCTCGGTGAAGGTTGCAGCCCAGTAATCTCTGTAGTGCATCCTGTAACTGTGTGCTGCTGTAGTGTGATAAATTAGTTAGGTAGGTGTTCTAATCCCAGACTTGGCAAGTGTGTGTTTGTCTGTGTAGAAAGCAATGCTTTTTAGGGTAGTCACACTCCCTACAATTCGAATGCTCAACTTTTGCAAGGCTACTGATGTCATCCACCTAGAAGTACACCTCTGTGAAGGTTGTAGCCCAGTAATCTCTGTAGCACATGCCATAACTATGTACTGCTGTAGTGTGATATAGAACCCTGATAGGGATCCCTTCCCAACCATGGTAATTCTGGATGTTTTTGTGTGTGTTTCAATGTCTGTGCAGGGAGCAATGCATTTTAGGCTAGTCACACTCAGTACATTTCAAATGCCTTGCTTTGGCAATCCAGCTGATGCCACTTATTGTGAAATACACCTTTGGGGAAGGAGTTCTCTAGTAATCTCCATGGTACGTCCTATAACAGCTCCATGCTGTAGTGTGATATAGACCTCTGTTAGGGGTTCTATACCCACACATGTTCGTTAAGGATGTTTTGTGTGTGCGTCACTGTCTGTGTAGGGAGCAATGCATTTTAGTCTAGCCACACTCACTAGAATTCGAATGTTCTACTTTGGCAATCCTGCTGATGTCATCCAATGTGATATACACCTTTGGGGAAAGAGTATTCCAACAATCTCCGTGGCACGTGCTATAACTGCGTAGTGCTGTCATGTGCTAACTAGTTAGGTAGGGGCTTTACTCCCAAGCATAACAGGTGTGTGTGTGTGTGTGTGTGTGTGTGTGTGTGTGTGTGTGTGTGTGTGCTTGTAACTCATATCCTGTGTGGAGGTGGGTGTGAGTGTGTGACACCTGGGCCCAATGTGCAGCAGGTTTTGCAAATTTCATATATGGTGGCTGTAGTATATATCACTATGTCCACCATACAGGGATAACAGATGTGAAATAGCCGAGAGGCTGGGGTGCAAATCCATACCCATACATGTGACATCAAGGCCAGGCAATCACAGTTAGCAACTCCAGTATTACCCAGAGCACACTCTCAACCCATGTCTCATAAACACACACATGCCTAGGCAACAGCCAATATGTGGGTAGTACACTGCATATTGGCCACTGATAGTAACTATGGAGTGATTGCAGTGGGCTACAGAGGGCATGGCACCCTGTCCATTTGTCCAATAAGCATGTACATGCAGACAGTGCACCTTCCTCATGTTCCCCGCTGGACACCTGAAACACCTGTGGTGCCATCACATGTGATCCACAAAAGACATATCATGCCTGAAAACATGCCTGTATGGAAAGATGCCACTCACTCCAGGGAATGCCGTTAGCATGCTATCAATGTAGGTGCAGGGTAAACCTGCTGTCCATTACCAGTTCCTGCCACAGGTGGCCAAGACTGGCACATCTGATGATAATCTGTGTACACAACATGGGCCAGACACCCCAGGTACAGTTCCACATGTCACTGTACATGCATGTGGGAGGTGTGCACATCCCAGACACTCTCCATGTCATGGACTAAGGAACACATACATGGCAAGCGATGCACAGCATTGGCCACACTCTGTAGTCACCCAGGTGACTGGATGGGGGATACAATACCCACCTGTGTGGGCAAATGCAGAAACTACAGCCCTGAGCCACAATGCAGACCATTGTCATGTGGCCTGATGCCAAGGTATACCCATCACCTAGCCTTGTATAGCCATCTGGCACAGTGAACCACTACACACCCGTGAAGCAGTGCACCCATGCATGTCAGTACTGGCACCCTGTGTGTTTGTGTGTGTGTTGCATGATGCGTATGATCACATCCACACTCACTACAACCCCCATTGGCATACTGAAGCATGCTGTCTGATGTCAGACACCTCCCCATACCCTTTTCCCATATAACCTCCATATGACCTGTGAGGTGCATGTGATACATGCACAGTAATGTGTTGTGGCAATCTCACTAGTGATGAGTTGTAATCCTGGCCCTGCCAAGTGCGTCAATGTGTGTGTGTCCCTGTGAGAGTGTGGCTGTGTTGATGCTGGCACCTGCTCATGCAGACAGGCACATGTACATCACCTACCATATAGCTACCATAGCCCTGTTGCAGATGTCAATCACCATCACATATATGTTCTGAGCAGTCCACATCAGGTAACCTATGTGGTGCATCCAATAACTGCATAGAACTGTGACAGCACTACATAGTCGTCAGGGGTTTTATACCCTGTGCTGGTAGGTGTGTGACACAAACATGCTTAAGTTTTACTTTCCCACCCCTCCCTGACTTGTATTTGCCTCGGTCTGCCTCTCTCACTCCCTCACTGGTGGATGTGGAGACCTACACCTGCTTTGCTTAGGAAGCAGCATGTGTATTTTAGGTAATGCTTATGATCAGCTGATGGCCTCTGCATGAATTGCATCCCTCCCCTAGCTGATTGAATGTGGAACAGCTGTGGTAACTTTCCCATAGCCAATTGCATGGAAACACACTCCAATATCTTGGAACATCATGTTGGTGTTGGGCCTTTTCATTCACTGTGAGCAGGAACTCGATCTGTTGTTTGGCAAACAGCATCTCAGATGGATTGGGGATTTACCTCTGACAACATACACTGTGGAAAAAGGCCAACACACAGGATGGGGATGTGCCCGATCTGACTACAGATTGTAAGTGCTGCTATACTGCATTCGGAGTAATGTTGGTTTAATAGGGTGTGTGTGGATATGGCTGTCCTACATGTATTAATACCTGCCATGTCAGTTCTATGTGCATGAGGACTCCCCATCTGTAGGGTCATCTGCAGACTGTGCAGTGTGTGTTGCCTTTGGTTTCATGGGTTACCCACACAGCATGTATCTGTGAACTGCAGAAGGTAGTGTGAGGATTGCAGTCTGTAGATGGTGAAAGCTGTAACAGTTACTGATTTCATATCCCTCATAGGACATATGTTGCGACAAAACTCTGTTACAACAGTAAATGCATGATGTTATCACAGCAACATGTCAATATTGGTCCTGTGTATGTGCTTCCAGCTACAACTCTGTCAACCTTTGTACATATGTCATGCATTGAGGTGCATATGTGCTGTACACCATAATTAGTGTCATCATAGCCGATAACAAGCCAGTGAGATATCAGACTGCTACACACGTTATGTACAGTAGGGTTATATTTGATGACATAACCTGGACATTCTGTGGTTGTTTGTACAATACTAATGTCTGTGTACTCATGGTGAATGTCGACAGTGTGTGTATTGTTAATATGTACCTTGGCCTGTGTACAGACTGTGGTAGATGTCATCGTTCTAGGTCCCATCCTATCTGATGTTACATGCTGCTCCACTGTATGTTACCGTGTTGGCTTACATGTGTCTAGGGCCATACACACACATGTACCATACCACAGACAGGCATCGGGCCACACTGTGTAGCAGCCCAGTATATGTAGGGTTAGTGTGTGAGTGGCACCTATGCGGATGGTGTTGGACAGATAGTCCATATACTGTAATATTATGCTAGCTTACCATATGTGGCTGTGGCTGTGTTCACATTGGTTGTGGTTATGAACTTTCACACAGGTGTATCTTACCCTGTGCTTTGACATGCCTCTAGAGCCTGCTGTATATGCAGGTACATGTGCATTCCCCCATAGGAGATGTAGGCCAGTGTTGACCCAGTCTGCCTGTAGCCTGCACAGTGCTTTGTTACATGCCTAGCAGCTTAGTGTACTTACCCAATGGGATGTCATGTCCAGATACTTGCCAGATGTACTGCTGTCAGGCCTCCCTTAACAGTCATGTATGTCAGACAGAGTGGTGGGATGCTGTACAGATGTATGTCAATATCTAGTGGGTAGTATGTGGCCATGGCACCTCTGTACCAGAAGTTATTATGTGTCAGGACAGACAGGGGTGTGTGAATGCATAACCTATGGGGGCGAATGTATACCAGTCATTATGTGTTATACCCATCTACATTGCTGTTAACATTCATATTGTCAGGCTTGGTCCACATATTCTGCACTAAGGGGTTCTGTGTACACCTCTGAACTGTACAGAGTGTGTCAGAATGTCCACATCTATTGGCCAATATCTCTGCTGTAGTCCACAGGAGCATTACATGCTTACAGCGGTACTGTGCTATGATGTCTTTAGGATGTCTGTCAGTAGCCAATGGTGCACATGTGAAAAGCAGATGTGACCTCCCACAAACATTGTAAACCACCAACAACCAGCAAAAAACGATAGTGAACACGCAGTAATGAAGAAATAATGATTATTTATTTATTATTCCTTCAAATACAGACTGGTTTCGGCTATTCAGCCTTTATCAATGAATACAATAAAGTTTTTTTGAATGAAATGAAGCAGCCTGCATTTATACTAGTCTCTGATTACCTGGAAGTAATATTACAGCACCACCCAGTGGCTGGAGTAACAAAGTGCATGTTCCATTCTTGATTAAAGCATATGACCAGTGACATAAAAATGCCAGAGGTGTAGATATTAAGTCATATTTTTAAAGATAAAAATCAAAGCTCTGGAAGTAAGCCATTATATGACATACATATTACAAGGTAATAGACCAATACCATAGTCACTATTTGTGAATGCATATCATAGTGTAAAAAAGCAGAAAATATATACCACTAGTATATATATATTTTGAAGGGTGATAACCACAAGTTCAAAAGAACTGAATAATAATGAACCAAGTACTGCTCATATAATATATTGCAAAATAAGGCAAAAGAGTATAGTGGCCTCATTCTCAGCTATATTATAGATTATAATAAATTGAAATAATATGCTTGTAGATAATACAAGTTCAACATTGTAATTGTACAATACTCAATGTTTAACAACAACATACCAGAATCTGAATACCAAACCATACATATACATATTCGTATCCTGAACAATTTTTTATCATGCTTTATAGAGTATAATATGAGCGTTGGTAGGCCTAACCACCATTGAATGGTTCGTACTAATTCTTGATCTATATGAATGTTTGTTGTTGTAACCATGATTATGAAATCCTCCAGTCTTCAGTGAAACTCACAGATGGTCATTCAGACCTGGGGGGAATAAACATCCAAGGTTGGTTATCCAATATTGTTCCTTGTGGTTTAAAATGGTGTGCCAACCCTGTTGGTTGTTCCTATCTCCCTGAATTTTGTCAATGATCATGAACATAAACTGGGCATTGGGATGTTCTTTTGAACTTGTGGTTATCACCCTTCAAAATATATATATACTAGTGGTATATATTTTCTGCTTTTTTACACTATGATATGCATTCACAAATAGTGACTATGGTATTGGTCTATTACCTTGTAATATGTATGTCATATAATGGCTTACTTCCAGAGCTTTGATTTTTATCTTTAAAAATATGACTTAATATCTACACCTCTGGCATTTTTATGTCACTGGTCATATGCTTTAATCAAGAATGGAACATGCACTTTGTTACTCCAGCCACTGGGTGGTGCTGTAATATTGCTTCCAGGTAATCAGAGACTAGTATAAATGCAGGCTGCTTCATTTCATTCAAAAAAACTTTAAAGTATTCATTGATAAAGGCTGAATAGCCGAAACCGGTCTGTATTTGAAGGAATTATAAATAAATAATCATTATTTCTTCATTACTGCGCGTTCACTATCGTTTTTTGCTGGTCGTTGGTGGTTTACATTGTTGGCTTGACCCTGCATGCCATCCTTGCGGAGCGTATGGTTGTTTGCTGACCTCCCACAAACACCATGTCTGTGAAGACAATCTATTTTACAGTAGCAATAGTCTACTAATATACCCGCTATACATACCTGACATCCCCTTGCACTACAAAGTTGGGACTATAGGGGCTGAGGTAGGGCTACACCCCATGTTCAGGACATATGCCGAATATATATGTACATATGATTATCCAGATATCTATATAGATAATTACACATGTACATATCGACATATATAGATGGGTGTGTATATGTACATTTATTTATTTATTTTTATTTATTTAACATTTGTTGACCGGGAAAGTCCGGCTAGGTTCCACAGATCCTGTTTTCAGTGGAGGCCCGAGGAGAAATGCTCCAGAAGCATGTCTTTAGAATGTGGGAGGAAACCGGAGTACCTGGAGGAAACCCACGCGAACGCAGGGAGAACATACAAACTCTGCATAGAAGACACCCCAGCCGAGAATCGAACCAGAGAACCTCTTGCTGTGAGGTGACAGCATTAACCGCTGCACCACTGCGCCACCCTGATATGCATATACACACCCAGATATATACATATACAGAGCATTATATGTCTACACATAAACAGATAGTGAAACATATGCACATATATGTATACCATGCTGCCATTCCTGCCAGCAGTCTACTGCTGTTGTATCCCCCACACATATGGTGGGGCTGGGGCCATATATGTGTGGGCTTCACCTACACAATACATGTGTGCCCATATGCACTCCAGAGGCCAGTGTATGCAGCAGTGGTATATGGCCCTGTATTATTGAGTCTAAGAGGGATGCACCATACATAACCTAGGCTGTTACACAATGTGGGGGTATCAGGGGTGAGCTGCCTTAAGGTATCTGAATGTACAGTACCATACATTTCACCTATCTTGACATTACTTACATAAAGTGGGTTACTGCAGGCCTACTGCCTCCTGCCATACAGAGTGTTCTGTTTGCCAGTGTGCCTGTGATGATGTCAGTTATGCCTTGTTATGTAACAATTACATCCCATTTGGTCAACTAAAGTCTTTATCACCTAGTGATTGTGTACAAAGTGCAGATAGAGGCTGCTGGACTACCCACCTGCATCACTTACTGTTGATTGTGTGGTATCCTGTGGCAGTGTCTGTCTTCACTATTGTACGATTTGGAGGGCTTGGCCTGGACAGCAACAGTTGTGGACCTTTCCAAACTACTGTATTAGTATAACTGTTTCACAGTTGCATTACTCTGTTGATATGTGTTGTCAGTGCTGAACAACTATGGCACATGGCATATACATGTGTAATAGTACACAATTAAAGGTATTCCATTTCTGCAAACCTGTGTGTGGTGTTTTATCCTATGACCTCTCTGTGGGTATCTGTAGCAGGCACCGAATGTCATTTGTATGGGTGGCGCATCCATTGTCCAGTTGTTAGGGTATTAACTGTAGGCATAATGGCTGTTCCATATTGTGTGCGCCTACTACATAAGTATCTTACTGTACATATCTCTGCGAGTGTATGTGTAGTCACATGTATATCTATATATAAGTATATATATATATATATATATATATATATATATATATATATATATATATATATATATATATATATATATATATATATATATATATATATATATATATGTATATCTGTATCTGCATAAATGTGTCTGTGTATATGTATCCTGTGGATGTTGAAAACTTCCATGTTTTTCATTTCCTATGGGAGCCAGACTGTACTGTATGATATGTTAACAATACCAGCCTGACATCATACAGGTGGGATGTAGTACTGTTAACATCTTGTGCCCATGTTGTGTCAAGACCTGGTTATGGGATCTGCAACACTTGGTAGTGTATTGCAGGGTGGATGTGTTTGGCTGTGGGGGGTGGGTATACCTATTCGTACAAGCCGATATCGTTTGGGGCCCCTCAACCCCATTAATGGTGCATGTGAACATATATGATTTAGTTACTCTCCCATTGATATCTACACATGTATGTCCATATATACCTATATGGATATATATATATATATATATATATATATATATATATATATATATATATATATATATCTGCTTACATATTTATAACTATGCCCATATATAATTACATAGATATATAGCTTGTTACATATATGTAACTTGCTGTGTAATTGTTCACATATAGGTGTAGACATATATATGTGTTGATATAGACATTCGCATGAATATATGTTCATATATATTTATATATATATATATATATATATATATATATATATATATATATATATATATATACATATACACACATATATAGATATGTTGTATCTGTTTAGATATTAATATATTTACGGGCAGACATACATCTAAATGTTGGACTACAATCTCTGTGCTGTTTAATGACTGGGCTGGATGATATGTTTTTGAAATCATCAGAGCTATGTTTGTCTGGCATGTCTTACTGGTAAATCACTTTGTCTATGGTATGCAGGGTCCTGGGTTCAAGCCTTGCAGAGGCTGTTTATTTTGTTGCTGGGCAGAACATGGGCTGTTGGATACAGAGTGATTATGGCACTTTAAAGCAGTTGTAAGTGGATTTGCATGGGTTTGTGCTGAGGTAAGCACTGCTAACTTCCGGTTACAGTTTCTTATACTCAGTTAGCTTCTAAATTGCTTAACCAGTGTAGGCATTGCTTACCCCCATGCAAACAGGCTTAGACCTGCTTACTGCTGCTTAAAAGTGCTTACTCCCGCTTAGCCCCATGCTAATTTCTTTAAAAGAAAAGAAAAAAGTGTTGATAGGAAAGTGGTGAAAAAGGGGCGTAAAGAGAGAAAGACAGTTGGGAAAATAGCTAGGGATGTACAGGAAGGGTGTAGGGAAGATCCATAGCTGCCCATTTCTTCTACAGCAACAGCTGTGCATATAAACTGACTTTGGAGGTAGATGTGGGCACTCAAATCTCTGGCAGAGGGGTGAGGACAACAATTATAAGTTGTGATGCCAGTTAGACCAGATTACATGTGTCCAGTGGACATGTGTGTGAAATGGACAGCTATGTATGGGGCGGGATTTTTTTGTGGGAACAGATTGCCCTTTTCTCTTTTTTTCAGGTGAGAGTGGGATTTTGGGGAGAGGTAGTAGGTATATTTGGGGTGGTAGGTTGGGTAGGTTAACAGACAAGACACACAAGACACATACAGTGGCGGTATATGACACAAGTGGGGTGTAAACATCTTGATGGAGAGGGGTGTTGGGATATCGGAAGCCCACAAGCCCCCTAGTGGTAATAGTGGGATTTGGGTCCCCACTCATCGGCAGTCACCACTGCACCTTCACAGCCCCAAAGGTGGCTGCACTGGGGGTTGAGCCGCAGAGCCAGACTGACTCTCTGATCGCTCTATGCAGCCCTCGAGCTGGCATAGAAGATCACCGAACTGCTCATTGATCGCTCTACGCACCACAACCCCAACCTGGTGATGGGTGACAGGTGCCTGTCCATGCCCATTCCCATGGGGGGCTAGTCCCATCCCCTGAGGTGGTTCCACCCAAAGTGGTGCAGGACCAACAGACAGGGAGGTCCGAGGTTAGGCCCCAGACATGCTGGTGTCCAGTGCTACGTCCAGCTGAGGTGGGACAGGTGGGTCCACTGGGACCAGCCTTCCCAAGCATGCTATAGTGTTTAGATTTCATCATCATATATGGCTTAGTAATAGTCAGCACATTCCAGGGTTAGGTATAATAGCATGCATAGATATTCTCATTAACCCAGACACCAGATACGGAACAGTTGCATAGCAAACAAAACACATGCATATATGGGACCACAGCGGTAATAAGAACACCATACAGGTACATTGATGGCACCATGCCAACAATGTTGGAATAATTCAATAAGGCGCATGCATGGGAATCATTAAAATATTTATCAAACAATTGGACATTATCAGTCATTACATACCAGTTGAGGTGGGTATGTTGATTATTGTTGGAGATAAGGTGGGGGAGAGTGAAAGATGTCAATTAACAAGTAGCATATTCCTGTAGTCCACATTGCTTTCCTAGTCAGTGCTGTTATCTGTACCTTACAAGTCTTACTACACTACCCTATAGCCTTATTTTGGACAGTGATATGGCTGTTGTGATCATCACACATGAACCAGTTTTACCTGCTTCACCTCTTACCTGGTATACCTGTGGAGGAAATGTTTGTTAACACTAACTGTTTGTACACATACGCCCGGATTCTGGGTTGATGTTTTGCACTATGCTATCCAACTCTTATTGCACACACTCTGGCCATGTGTCGACCACATGCTGGTGTGCCTGGACATATCTAGAATATTACCCTCTTCCACCTTTAGTGACCTGACACGCACATATACATGCTTTCCTACACAGTGTGGGTGACAGTGACCAGTGATACTTTATTATTTAGAGAAACAGCAACACTCACAATCCCCTACAATACCATGGTGGACAGTAACAGTACAAGTTATATTGGTCTGCATTTCTCAGCACAGTGTTTGTATCCAACGTACCTGTGGGAGCAATGTTTGTTAGCACTATCTGACTGTTGCCACAAAAAGTTCCAGATTATGCATTAGTATTATGCACATACATTTCACTCTGTTACTGTACACACTCTGGTCACAGCTTGACAACATGCAAGTGCAGATGGGACATACTTGGAATATTACTCTCGTAACAGTTTCAGGGGTTGCTACAGTGACAGGTGTGTTCTCATGATGGTTGACAATCACTTGTATTCCCTGTTTGCTGGCTACACATCTGGGATCATCCCAGAGACTTACCAGGGGGACAGGCAGCAGATATGGACCCATATACTGGACATTCTGGCCTCATGTGTACAGTTGTGGGGTATGAATCTGTATGCAGTCTAATTCCACTCCCAGGATTCAGATCATGGCTGTGTCTGCTACAACTTAAACACTGTCCATCACAGTTATGTCTGCTATATTGATATTGCTGTATATCTCCAATCTGCTTTCTGTCTTATTAATCCCCTGTGCTTATGCATTCTGACCTTGTATGACAACACTCTTATACAGATTTCCTAGACAGTTATATGTTGTAGGACAGTGTGGGTGACAGTGATGTGTAATACCTCATTATTCAGAGCAACTGCTTATCATTCTTGTATTTCTGGGCACAGTGTTTGTATCTGACAGACCTGTGGGAGGAATGTTTATTAGCACTACCTTAATGTTCCCATACACAGTACCAGGTTCCATATTACTATTATGCACATACATCTCACTCTGTTACTGTACACACTCTGACCAAAGCTTAACAAGCTGAGGTGTAAATGGGACATACGTGACTTTTTAGTCACATAATGTATTGGGGAGTTGCTAGTGTGCCAGGTTTGTTGTCATGGATGTGTGTCAATCAGTTGTATTTCCTGTTTGCTGCCTATACATCTGGGATCATCCTACTGATTTCCCAGGGGGCAAATTGATAGGCAATAGATATGGGCCACTTTCATAGACATTCTGGACATATCTGTACAGTTGTGGGGCATGATTCTATAATGCAGACTACTACCACTGGCAGGATTTGAACTGTGGCTGTGTGTGCTAAAAAACACAACAGTTCACATCTCAGTTGCATGTGCTATTCAGCTTTTGTTGTCTGAATTTTTCCTGTTTACTGTCTATGTGTTTCTCAGTTGTGCTAAATGGCCTCTGGGGATTACACCTGTCATATACAGGCATTCCTACACATTCAATTTATGGTGCATGGTGTTGGCAACAGTGCTTAATACCACAGTACTATTACATGACTGCAAATCTACATTACCATATGAAGCCAGAATATACACATGTAGTACAGCAGGTAGACCTGTTTTGTCAGGTAATTACACTTTTATTGACATACAAACAATATGAGACTATTCCTGCCATATTCTCTAGTATATGCAGTACTTGCCTTGAACAATACAAGTTTTATAATAACAATTAATTTACTACTACTTTTATTTTTATTTCCTATGACAGTAAAAGCATGAGTATTTACTGACCTGCCTCGTGTTGCAACAGCACCAGTCGGCTGATATGAGCCTCCTGGTTCGGAGCCCACTCCATTGCAGCTGTGGGGGACATAAGAGGAATATTTAGCCATACCTATCCATGATATACCTGAGCTGGCAATTATTACACACATACTGGGGTGATACTTACACATGTATGGAACATCCCCTGATGCTCTAGCCTCTTGGAGCATCTCCTCCAAGAGGTCCCCCTTCCACCGCTTCAGGTCAGCATAGTGGTGCCTGACCTGCTCACCAGTTTGGGGTATGCCAGTGGTACTGGTGAGGACACTGGCAATATGGTCCCAGGCCTCCGCCTTATATTAGCAGCCTTGGTACTGGCCCTGCAGCAGTCTCTGTGCATGGTCTTTAACTAGGAGTCCTGCCATGACCTTGGACTCATGGATGCACCAGCGCTGAGCCCGGAAATGCACTCCTTCTCTCCTTACTGCCATAGGGCCTGTAAGTGGAAGCTACTACCAGTTATGAGATGTATTCCCACCTCTTGGGTTTAAGTAGGGCCGATTTCCCACACTTTTCCATGATTGGCCAGTTTTGAAAAAGCTAAGCTATGGGCAAACCTGCTTCCCTAAGGTTGGCATTGTTTAAAGGGATATACCACTGGGCATAATGAGTTAGCTGGTCTACACGTTGCACACCTCCTAAGCTGGCCTGTGCAATGATTAGCATTGCTTATATTAGACTTTCTTTATAATGCCTATTTGGCATTGTGTTATTATTCATTACATCTTATATGTTTGCCTGGTATCCATGATTAATGTGTACATACACTCTGCGGGGTCCTTGTGTTTTTTTGGGGACTTCAACACTCTATTACAATTACACCTCACTTCTGGGCTTACTGCTGTATTCCAGTTCACATATTTACGTTATGTAGTGGGTTATGGTGCATATGACTGTATACTGATTCCTTTCACAGGTTTGGTTCAGTTATACTATGGTGCTACTACCTCATTCTTCTTTAGTTCTGTGATGGCTTGGTGGATAACTACTGGGGCTATGGTGTATAGGGTCCTGGGTTCAAGACCTGCATGGCTGCTTATTTTGTTGATGGGCAGAACAAGGGCCGTTGGATACAGAGTGATTAAGCCACTTTTGAGCAGTTGTAAGCGTGTTTGCATGAGGTTAAGCACTGTTAACCTGCCATTGCATCTGCTTACAGAGAGTTAGCTTAAGAATTGCTTAGTCAGTGTAGGCATTGCTTACCACTGCACAAACAGGGTTACACTCGCTTACTAGTGCTTAAATATGCTTACTACTGCTTACTGGTGCTCAGACCTGCTTACTAGTGCCTTATTCATTATGACACTGACACCTCACATGTGCATTTACTGCAGTACTCCAGTTCATAAATATATGTTATTTAGTGGGTTATACAACAAAAATATTGGTCATAACGTGCTTTGCCATGTAAAATTGGATGTGCTACAGTGGGATTTGAACCGGGAATGCCTGCTCATAAAGTGAATGCTCTGCCCACTACACTATCGCTCCGCTATTTAATTTGCATATATCTTCCTTGTTATCCTCTTCAGCATTTTAAGTTGCTTTAACCATAGCTAAGCCATGGACAGACCCATGGACCTATGGTTAGCTGTAATCAGATGTTTAAAAATGTTATTATTTATGTATTTATTTATTGCCTTTTGTTTGTTGGAAACATCTGACTGAGCACAGATCCCATTTTCACAGGAGCCACATGGTGAGAAGTTCCATTTTACAGAATGAGTAGAAGACAGTTATACAAGATTTATGTAATAAATGTCCATACATAGACGAGTAGTGATATGAAGGTTAATAAAAACATAATAGTTAATTAAAACAAGAATACATTAAAATATTAGTTAATATCAAACTGATATGAGTCTAGTTATTTTCAAAAGGAATCTGCTATAATTAGATATCAAGTAGGAGACAATAAAGAAATGATAGGATGAAGATGTCTACAAATTATGAGGGTGAACTGAGGAGGTCCAGGCAACAGAAGTGTCTATAGAGATAGTAGTGGAGTCGGGGAGGGGAATACATATGTAAAAAAAACATAACTGTGAGTATACTGACACAGCTATAATAGCACTGTTAGAATGGAATGTACTTCTAAGTAGGCATGTCATTTCTAAGACAATACCAGCTCCATACCTCTCAAACTTTTAGAGCACGAAATCTGGACAAAGCCATAAATAAGAGTGGGACAGAGGCCCAAAAATAGGGACAATTTTTAAATATTGCTTGTACAAATGTAGAAAGTTGATAGAATAACAAGTTTTGCATTGGCATGAATTTTATGAAGGATATGAAGTCTGAAGCTCAAATATCTGTCATTATTTTCTAACTTTAGTCTTTAATGGTTTGTCACTAATTTGACAGAAAACCACAATTTTATGTAGGTAGATGTAAGAGACATTTTAAAGAAGGGTGTATGAGCATATTTTAGACATAAGAAATCAAAGAAGCACAAATGCTTTATACAGACATGTTGAACAACATACAAAACTTACCTTAAATTTTATGATTTTAGAACAAATTAAAATGGATGGACAGGGTATGGTTTATAGAAGAGCAGTTGGAAATGAATGAATTAAAATGGCAGTGGATTTGAACTGCTTGCAACCACCCAGGTTTAAATGATTTTTGTTCCATCAGTTCTCGTTTGAAATTGAAGTTTTATGGCATCTAATGGGTTAATGTATAAAGTTGTTTCATTTAAATGCATTGGTGAAATTGTAACGTGATTTTATACAAGGAGTATAAAGGGGTGTGTTTTTAATTTTAACATGGTTCTGATGAAGTTTTTATGAATGAAAGCGCTTAACCATTAAAGAATTCTCTGTTTTGGAAGTGGTTTGTTGGTTTATTGTGGTTCTCAGTTTGTTTTTCTGGTGGAGTTTATGATGTCTTCAAATGCCACCAACAAACTCAATCCAGATGGAGGTTTTTCTGGACAACCTACACCAAAGAAGGATTTATCAACTTTGCTGCTTGAAGTCAGATGGCAACTTGCTTTACACGCCCTTTCCTTAGCTGGTGAGAATTTGAACATCAGTGCTTCAGCAGATATGTTGGGTTTACCCCTTACTCAGTTATCAAACAGGAATATTTCCATTTCTCATGAAAATGCATCCAGTAACATTGCACAAGGTGCTGTGTGTGAACAGTATGATTGGAAGATAAACAATTTTAATTTCAACAGTGAAACAAATCATTCCCGTATAGCTAATAATTCCTCTGGTGCACATATGTCTCTAGCAGAGTAGTTAAAGAAATTTGAACACTTGTTATATGACTACAAGAGACTACAGTTAGATAACACTTATTTACACAAAAATATTGAAAGGTGACAGGTTCCCAAAGGTTTGTGTATATTGTGCTATCCCAATGGCATCAATGGCAATGATGATTTTATACATGAATGACATGCTTTATTTGACAAAACCGGCTGTGATTTAATGAACCTTATCATTAAACATAACAACATGCGGTTAGAGCATTTGGACCATGAGTTAAATATGCTGAATAAAAACATTTGTGATGATTTGTTATTCGAACAGTACATGCCCCAGTTCAAAAGCATTATTTCTGCTGTCGATACCTATTGTTCCAAGAATTTGGAACGGAAAACTAAAAAATTGCAGAGGGACTTTGATGCATATGCTAATAAAAGGGACTACCCTTTACCATCAAGTCCTCAAAGCACAAGGACCAATCAAATGGCTCAAAATGAGCATGATGTAAACACGAACACCTCAGTTATTTCAAATGCGGTTGCCCCTTTAGAGATGGAGGGACTGCACAGGTCGCAGCGGTTACAGAACCAATGGAATCGTCGGCCTTTTTGGTAACAACAGGATACAAGGAATACATATATTCAACAGGGTGCATGACCAAAGAAGACCAACAACCACCACAGAAGATAGCTGTGGAGCTGTGTTTGAACGAAAAAGAGCGGACACAAGTTTTTAATGCTTCTCCACATACTTACAACTTTTGGGCAACAACAACCCCTGGTACAGTAGTGGAAGTCAGTTCATTCACCTTTCCACATGGGACTGAAGTGGAGCAGCATATATCATCTGAAACAGTCGGTGAGTTCAACATACAGAATTTTGAACCAGACATTGCTGATAATGTTTTTCATCCAATAGATGACTCTGGAGATTTGAGTGTTAGCCAAACAACTGGAGAAATTTCATTTCTAATGTTAACCATCATTGCAAATGACACTGGTGATTACAAATTCTATAATTACTCCAGTAAATCTTTAAATACCTGTCATGCTAATATTTTGTCAAAAGGAATGACATTTATACCAGCTAAACAGGCCAGCATTTTTCAAACTTTGTGTAATTTGAAACTTTACACTCGTAAATTGAATTTTAACATGGTATTTTCTAATACAACTGGAAATAATGTGGTCAGTATTGATAGGTTACATTGTGCTAGTACATTTAATCCCCCTTTAAATCCCTGTATACAGACCTTTGAGAAATTATGTGATAGTGAAATAAGATTTATTCTAGATAAGAAATGTATGAATAAATACCACAATGTTTCTACAGAGGAAATTATCATTTTAAATGAACTTATTTATGATCATCATATCAGGGTCATGAAACCTGATAAAGGGGGTGGGGTTGTCATTACGGATTCTGTTGATTACATCAATAACATGAATTCCTTATTATTCATTGATACATATTGTGAGGTTTCTAGAAATGAAATCAATGTAGCTTTTCGCAATATTGACTTATTACTGAATGATATGTTAATGCAGGGTGAGATTATGAAAAAAGTTTATGATTTCATGTACAATGACAATCCAGCTCTGGCTAGTGTATTTGGTATACCTAAAATGCATAAAGGCTTAGATAATCCACCTTTCAGACCCATTGTTGATGGCTCTAGGAGTAAAACTTATTTTATGGCCCAGTGGATTGATGAACATGTAAAAAGTCGCTTGATGAAATATCCACATGTATGCAAAGATTTGTGGCATTTTCTACAATTGATTAATGATATGCCATATGTTGCTACAGGGATATTTGTGACAATTGATGTGCGTGATTTGTTTTCTGTTATACCTCAAGACATAGGTGTTTCATGGTTTGAGCAACAGTTGTTTAGTACAAATGTTTTAGGTAATACCACCATTAATGCCTGTATTACATTAATGGAAACAGTGTTAAAAAATAATTTAATTTATTTTGAGGGACAAACTTATAGGCAGGTAACTGGAGTGGTGATGGGTGCTGCATGTGCCCCCAGTTTTGCAAATTATGTCATGATCAAATGGGAGAATGATTATATCTTCTCAAGCCATTTCACAGGGTGTTGGTCACTTCATATCAGATTTCTGGATGACGTCTTCATTTTTTGGATTGACACTGTTGAAAAGCTGAAGGAATTTTTTGGGTATATTAATAACACTGTTGATTTTTTTAAATTTTCTTTCAACTATGATTCAGACAAAATTTCCTTTTTAGATGTGGAAATAGGTAAGGATACATCAAACAATTGTTTTTATTCCACAATATTTCGAAAACCAACTTTTTCCAACACATACTTACATTACTCTAGTTGGCAGCCAAAACACCAGAAAAAAACAGTGGTTAAAGGCCAGTTAGTACGCATGGCTAGGATGGTGTTCAATTTGGATGGGTTTCATATAGAATGTAAGAAAGTTGTGGATAGGTTTTTAAAAAGCGGGTATCCCAAAACTTTTCTAGATGACATTTTAAATGAGGTGGTAAACAAAAAGATTAATGGAGTGTATAGTCCTATTTTGGGACCACCTACAAAGAATAACAACACTAATACACACACCACAGCAGGAAAGTAGTACTCCACATGATTATAAAAACAGTTTTATTACTAAATTCACTGTGGATAGTTATCATATATATGAAGTGTTATGCAAAAACTGGAACATTGTTTTTACTGACACTGAATTCATTGAGAAATTGGGTGTTAAACCAATCATGGTATACAAAAAAGGAAAATCTATAAAAAACATTTAAAAAAAAAGACATGTTGAGGGAACTAGTGGTATAGTTGGCACTAGGAAATGTGGCCATTGTTCCATTTGTCAATATGTTAACACCAGTGATTCATTCCATTTCAATGGCCACACTTATATTAAATGTCGGTTTACTTGCAACACTGTTGATATAGTTTATTTAGCTCAGTGTAATCCCTGTATGGCCTTTTATGTAGGTAAAAGTAAGAGACATTTTAAAAGAAGGGTGTATGAGCATATTTCAGACATAAGAAATCAAAGAAGCACAAATGCTTTATACAGACATGTTGATCAACATACACAACATACCTTTAATTTTATGATTTTAGAACAAATTAAAATGGATGGACAAGGGTGGCTTATAGAAGAGCTGTTGAAAAGGAATGAATTAAAATGGCAGTTGATTTTAAATGCTTGCAACCACCCGGGTTTAAATTACTTTTGTTCCATCAGTTCTCTTTTGAAATTGAAGTTTTATGGCATGTAATGGGTTAATGTATAAAGTTGTTTCATTTAAATGCATTGGTGAAATTGTAACATGATTTTATACAAGGGGTATAAATGGGTGTGTTTTTAATTTTAACATGGTTCTGATGAAGTTCTTATGAATGAAAGAGCTTAACCATTAAAGAATTCTCTGTTTTGGAAGTGGTTCGTTGTTTTTTTTGTGATTCTTAGCACATTTGTTTCACAACTGCATATTTGCTCAAGGACCTAGTGGCAAAATGTATTATCCTGATTAAGTAGAGATGTCACAGTGGTCTGTGGTCAGAACATTTTGAGTCTCAGGGTCTGTTAATTCCTGTTATTATGCTCACTTACACTTCTATTAGCTTTTATCACCTGGTTTGTGACCAATAAGGGTCACTGGACCAGTAACCTATTTGTGTTACTCTACTTTTACAATGCCTAAATTCCTTTAACATAAAGGCTTGCTTAATGATTTCATGTATATAAGGCTGTACATAACGCTCTTTATATTCCCTTTCTTTGCCTGCCCAAATGCCATGTGTGATCCTGTTATTGCCTTTACATGGATTGTGCCTATCACATGTTTCCATTTGGTAATATATTTCATGTCCTGAATTAAATATATTAATTCAAGTTGTATGACCTTATAGTATGCCTCCAAATTTGGAAGTCCCAGATTGCCCTGTTCCTTTGTCAGTATTAGTTTTTTTCCCACTGTGCACTTTCTCTTCTGTTATCCCAAAGAAACCCCTTAATTTTCATTGTCATATTCCTCTATAGCTGATTGTTCAGTTGATACATATAAGCCTAACCTACATAAACAGCCAATTTGACACAACATTTCTTAATCATGTGTAGCTTATTAGCAACGTCCATAAATAACAATTACTATAGTCTTAGCTTACTTAAAATCTTCGGAGTAATTTCTTCCCACAGTTCTCTAGTTACTTGCTCAGAATCCTGTTTTAAACACATTCCCAAGTATCTCTTCTTGTCATGATCCTACAAAACAGTAAAGTTCTGAACTAAGTCATATTCATCCATCCATCCATCCATCAATTCAAAACCCCTTTTTCCCATTTTGCACATGGAGTCATGGTGTCACTTCAGCAGTGACAATCATCTAAAGCCAAAGTTTACACCGCTGGGTAGCTCTCACTGCTGCAGTTGTACCAAGTTATATGTTGGGCCAAAATTCATTACTGTAGTCTTTCCTTTTGCTTCATTTACTCTATATATTTCTAGACTAGTAAAGATATTTTAGTTTTTCAAATAAAGAGTGGTACTCATAGTTTAGGGCTTTGCATTTTCATAGTGGTGATCAGCAAAGAGCAACACTACATGGTTATGCAAATCCTGGACTTTCAGGATGACTATGGACATATGGAGGACTTTTTATGAACACGCCCCCACTACTGCAAAAGTGTAACCTGTTTAACACATAAGCAATAAGGGGACAATTACTATGCTGTTAAGGTGCTTTATAAATATGCGTATGAATTTTGATTCATAGACATGAATCTATAATTAGCTCATTTGCATACCAAGCATGTAAATGACCAAGAATTTATGCCAGTAAGCAGCAGTTTTCTCGCAGAATACAGAGATGCAAGGGGAGATTGGCTGGTGCTTGAACAAATCTGCACATTTTTACTGAAGGGATCGCTTGGATAAAAGATTCTTTTTTATGCTTGTGCATACTTGGACATATTACAGAAGGGGTCACTTGGGGAAATGTTTCACTTTGGTGCTCGTGCACACCTGGCCGTATTAATGAAGGGGTCACTTGAGTGAATATTTCATTTTGGTGCTTGTGCATACCAAGGCATATTACTGAATAGGTCACTTTGGGAAATGTTTAATTTTGGTGCTTGTGCATACCCGGACATATTTCTAAAGGGGTCACTTGGGAAAATGTTTCATTTTGGTGATTGTGCATACCTGCACATATTAGTGAAGGGGTTCCTTCGGTAAATGTTTCATTTTGATGCTTGTGCATACCAGGACATATTAGTGAAGGGGTCACTTCGGTGAATGTTTCATTTTAATGGTTGTACATGCTATGAAATGTAACTGAAGGGGTGACTTGAGTGAATGTTTCATTTTGATACTTGTTGCATACTAGGAAATGTTACTGAAGGGGTTGCTTGGGGAAATAATTCATTTTTGTGTCAAGAAGTGCTTGTGCATTCAAGGTCAGACCGCTGAATTTATAGCTGGACAAAATAATTTATTGTGTCATTCTAGTGCTTGTGAATACATAATACAAACTAATGAAGAGTTTGCTGGGGGAAATAAGTCATTTTTCTGTCAGGAAAGTGCTTGTGCATACTTGAACCAACTACTAAAGGGATGTCTGGGTGCAAGCCTGTGGACTGCAACTCCAATATCAAAGGGAAAGCACTGCATTTGACAAAAGATGTGCATACCACGCAGATGTTGGCCTATGAATTGCAAAAGTGCAATATTTTAAGGCCTTTTGCATTAGTGTAAATGGACTCTATGAATCTCTCCTTTGCTACACTCATTTGTAAACATCAGGAATACCCCTATCACATTTTCACAAGCGACTATGAATACCAGCCTTAATTTTCATGTACTGTTCTGGGGTAGTAGCATATATTGTTCATCATTTCGTCTTTGATGGAGTAACCTTGGCTGTAAATGTTACATTCTGCCAAGTATATAACAGCTGGCTGCTTCCCAAAGTTAAAGGGCATCATTCAAATGCCCAGACCATGGACAGCTCATGCACAGCTGGAAAATCAGAGCTCTGGGTGCCACGTCCTTTAGAGCTTTCCTGCCACTGAAGAGTGCTTCTCTTGTAGGCTTTAGAGGACTGATGGTCAGCCAGTTTCTTCATTGATGGGCAGATAAGTTCCCTTCAGGGAAAAATATGTTCACATTTCTTTTTATTAAAAAGAAAATTAAATACTCTTTTATTAAAGATCCATTGAATTAAAGATAGGTTTTACACTTTTTGAGACTGTCACAGGACTGTTTTGACAGTTGAAAATTTGTTTGTTTAAAAGGTACTTTTAAAGTTGCTTTTTACTGTAAACTTTCATTTTAAACGTTTAAGTTACTTTAATTGTGATAATACTTTTAGAAAAGTACTTTTAGAGACTTTTTTTTTTACTTTGTAGCTTTTTGGAAATACTTCCCTTCCATTTTACTAATTTTTGCTGACATTGGTAAAGTATTTCAGGTTTCCTTCTTGGTTTACCATGGAACAGCTTGCCAGTTTTTCAGTTTTTCCTTCTGCTGGGCACAATAGAAAAACATTCCTAGACAGTTTTTGCCCTTAAAGCAGGCTTCAGCCACATATGGGTGATTCTGTGGTTCTACTTCAAAAAGTCAAAAACTCATAACATCTAATTTCAAAACAGCGAGACCAGAAGATCGAAAATTTAAAACATCTAAAACTCATAACATCGAATTTCACAACATCAAAAACTACAAAGCAAATATAAATAACATCTCCTCCACCTATAACAACACCAAATGAAAGAACACACTTTTTACTAAGTTTCTGCAGGGAGGCTAGCCCCCTGCACCCCTCCAAAGTGGGGAACTCTGCCCCTCACACCCCCTGTAAATTAAATATACAAACTCCAAAATTGCACTACAGTGGGAAAAAAGTTTATTTCCTAACCCCACTGTATCTTGATCACCATAAAGAATGTACACATAATATCTAAATCACTTACCTGTATGGCCTAAAACACACGCAGAGTGGCATAGTAAACAGTATACACAGATTAACAGAATAAACTATAACATTTGCATGTTTGATGATACACTATTCAATTTTATACATTTTCAATGTTGTGAAATTCGATATTATGAGTTTTAGATGTTTTGAATTTTTGATCTTATGGTCTTGCTGTTTTGAAATTAGATGTTATGAGTTTTTGACATTTTGAAGTGAAACCGATTCTGCAGTGGCCAATTTAGGTTCCTCAGGCATCTCATCTTTTTGCTTGGTTTACTCTGGTATACTCCCTCCAGTCACCATGGATTGTGAGTTAAACATATCCGCTGTGGCTCTTGGAGTGTCCTCTGCAAGCATGAGAGAGCCACTCTGGTCAGTCTTGGTGAATGGTTTGGGGATTTCTTCTCTGCCTTGACACATTATAATGACGTTCTCAGGGTGATGTCCCTGACATGAGTCAGTTTGCTTTTATTTACCTTCCTTCTAAAAAGAAACAGAAAGTTAAACATTTATCTGCCCCATGTCTGTTACTCCTATATAGGGAAGATTTATTGGGCTTAACCCGGGGCTTAGTTCAGGCTCTTAATCCTTCACATTCTAGTTCTACATGCAAGAGAAAGAGGAATTCTTTTTCTGAAGATCCCCCATATGATGACCAGGGAATGGTAGGGTAGGACTCTATTTTAGTTATTTCTTCTCAGACTTTAACACTGAGGAGAGTGTTGCTTCTCCTTCTCCCTATGAAGAACATCATTGGTAAGATTAGGTCACAAAGTGGTTTCCCTTGAAGTAAAGGTAAAATTAGTCCCCCACCTAACCCCCACAACTTTAAGAACTTATCTAAGGTAAATTACCCCTATTAAGTGACAGCATAGCTAGTTTCCAAGCTCCCACAAATCCAGAAAACACAGAAACCTATGCAGACAAGTACACAAAACAACTGCACAGAAATGGGAGTAGCAGACTGAAATACACCCAGGTCAAACAGCAAAGATAAGCCACCCTGGTGGACCCCTGGTATTAATAGGTTGTACAAAAAAAGAAAGAAAACCCTGTTGAAAAGTAAGAGGGAGTATGCACAGCATAGCAAAAAGTCCTTCAATGTTCTAAACAAGTCAGTCAGGGAACTTTTCATGTCTCTGAAAGTAGACTTTGAGGTAAAAATAGCCTCCAATGCTAAGGATAATCATTAGGCATTTTTCAGTTACATCCGCAATCTAAAGGGCAACACCCAACAATGTGCAGAATAAGCTGTAGATGATATTGTCTATACTCAGCTGGAAGACGTAGCAAATCTGTTGCAGGACAAATTCAGCTCAAATTTCACCTCCCCATCACCCCAGTTCTCCCCCAAGAAATACCTTTCATGACTCTACCGTCAATTATCACCAAAGAACAGGATGCCACTAAAGCTAAAATCATGACTTCAATGGGGCCTGATGATATACAAGGTTGGCTCTTAAACAGCTTAAATCAGGACTTACCAGGGTCTTTAGGATCTCTGTTTAACTACAGCCTTTGGAATTGCTTTGTCCCAACAGAGTGGAAGACAGCAACAGCCATCCCTCTTCGTAAAGGGGAGCCATCTACTGACCTGGGAAATTACAGACCCATAAATTTGACTACATTGTCCTGATAAATGATGACATAGGAAACCTCCAAACATTGGGCCAGACCCAATTCAGTTTTGTCAAGGGCAGTTTATGTCTACTGAATCTGGTGGATTTCTTGAGAAAGTCACCAAGATCATGGATGAGGGTAAAACAGTACATACCACCTACTTTGACCTGGCCAAGGCATTTGACACAACTCTCCACTCAGGTATTATAAATAAACTCACAAAACTGGGCATAAATCCCTTTATCACCTGATGGATATTCAGTTGGCTCACAGAAAGGACATGTGATTAAAGTGAGTGAATCCAGATCCAGCAAGAGACCATTTAGTAGTGGTGTGCCACAGGCTCAGTGCTGAGACCAATCCTGTTCAGAATATACTTCTCTGAAGTCAAGACTAATGTGAAAGGCCTCTGGATGAAGACACTTGCCAACAAATTTAAGCTGGGCACAATCATTGAATCTCCCAATGATGTAGATGTCTTTCATGAAGATATAGATCAGGCAAATTCTTGGTTCCAGAATCATGGCCTAAAACTAAATGTGAAAAAAAATGCAGTATCATACCCTTTAGGAAGTCAAATACTCCTGCAAATTACAACATCAATAGGACACACTTAAGAGTAGACTCAGAGGTGAAAAATCTAGGTACAAAGATATATAGTAGCCTGAACCTTGACTGCCATGTGTCCACAGTGGTGAGGACGTCCTTTTATGTGGCACAACTTATAAGTAAAGGTTTGGCATTCAGATCCAAGGAAATTATAGTTCCACTGTACCCAACCCTCATTAGACCAATAATTGGGTGCAATGCACCATTTGGCACATACTTGACTAGGCACTTATAGCAGCTTGAGTGACCTCTGAGGTTCGCCACAAAAAAAATACATGGTGTAAACAACATGCCTTATGGAGATATACTAAAAGCCCTATCCTTTTACTCTGTTTCCTATGACTACTAACGGGTGACCTATGTCTGACCTACAAGGCAGTCACAAATCCAACCCTGATGGAGATGCTACACATCTGCATGTCAAACAGCCAGGGGCGGCTCATGCTATAGGACTGCAGGACTGCAGCCCTCCCACCTAGAAAACAAAAGGAAAACAAACCGTGAAACATAAAATTAAAAAAAAAATGTATTTTTCACAAGTCCCGGAACAACTGCCCCACAGATGCCCAGGAATCTGCGCAAACTTAGACTGCCTGAGTCAGGATACAAAGAAGGTATTTCTACCCCCGCAGATGCCCAGGAATCTGTGCGGTGATGACCGCACAGAACAGGTGAGCTCCGGACTGCTTCATCAGCAGACAGGACCAATCAGGAGAGAGGTGAGGTGAGTTTTAAGCTCTCGTGGGCTTGGGACTGTGTGTGTAAACTGGTGGCTAGAGCAAACTCATGGTGGTGTGTAGGGAATACCTCAGGCTTGAGCCCTGTACCTTGTATGCAGGTGTTAATGGCCTGAATTCCCTGCCCACCACCATTTGTAAAAAATTTGCAGATTTTTGCCTCATATTTGATCTGTTCTATTCCTCATAATATCTGTGGTTTCGAAATGCTTTAATGCTCGATATTTGATGGTGCAGTGGTAGCATTGTTGCCTCACAGCTGTAGATTCTCAGGTTTGATTCTTAGCTGGGGTGCCTTCTGTGTGGAGTCTGCATCTTCTCCCTGTGTTTGTGTGGGTTTGATTTTGTGTCCTCCCATGTTATAAAGACATGTCTGCATTATTTCTTCCTGGGCCTCTGCTGAAAATTGTTTTTTGTTCCAAGTCAGACTGTCCTGGTTAACAAATGTTAAATAAAATTGACAGGCATTTGAATTTCAGACTTCAGGTTTCTGAATGTTTAATTCCTTACATGTTTGATTGTGCAGTGGTAGCATTGTTGCCTCACAGCTATAGGTTTTCTGGTTTTATTCTTGGCTGGGGTGCCTTCTGTGTGGAGTCTGCATCTCCTCCCTGTGTTTGTGTGGATTTGTTCTGGTGTCCTGCCATTTTACAAAGACATGCCTGCAGCACTTCTCCCTGGGCATCTGCTGAAAATTGTTTTTGCTCCATCAGACGTAAAATTGACAGGCATTTGAATTTCAGACTTCATATTCTTCAGGAAATACACAGTAACACAACCTTTTATTCTAGCAATTTTCTAAGTTTCTAAGATGAATATTTGAAATTTGTTCCTATTTTTGGGACTGTATTCCCCCATTATTGGCTTTGTCCAATTTTTTGTGCTAAGGTTGACAGCTATGGCAAGAACTGAATTCACTGAATATGTTTGAGGGTTGTATTCCCTCATTACTGAGTTTGTCCAGGTGTTTTGTGCTAAGAGGTTGACAGCTATGGTGAGAACTGAATTCACTAAATGATAGCCATTTAAGTTTAGTCTTCCTCTCTTTCACAAAGCAGCTGATTTGTACAGGGACCTTGGCAGTAAAATGTATGGTGGTAACACAGCTGATTTGGTGTAGTGGTATGTTGCTCTGACTGTTTTGCACAGGGACCTTGGCAGTAAAATGTATGGTGGTAACACAGCATTTTATTTTAGCAGCTTTCCAAGATTATACAAGCAATGTTTAATGTGTCCCTGGTTTTGGGGCTTTTGATCCCCCCCCCAATAAATTTTGGCTTTTTCCAGATTTCTTGTGCTGCGAAGTTGAGATGCAGTTGAGTATTGAGTAGATTTTACAAGGAGCTGTGAGCTGCAGGGGAAGAGAAGTTTAGTGCTGCTTATGCTGTCAGCTTGCGTAGTTAATAGCACAGCAGGTTGTGTACTTGCTTTTGATGTAGAAGGCTGTGGGTTCTACTCCCACAATAGGTGGATGCTGCCGTACTGAGAATGTCTTCCTTGGCAAAGATACTAACTATGAGCCTGTTATCAGTTTGTCATCCATTTCCTATTGCAATATTACTAGCTTATTATCTTTTTAAATATAATATAGGCAATGTATTCCTCAGGGGCAACAGACACTTTATTTTTTGATGAAACCATGAAATATAAAGGTGTTTGCTAGCAGCTGCCTCTTCATTAGTTACAGATTTCTTTAATGTGGAATTATTTAGATGACTTTTACTACTTCAGAGATTGCGTACATTTACTGATAATGGTGGACTGTAGAATTGTGCATATTTACTGATAATGGTGGACTGTAGAAGTTTGAGTAGACTTTTATGATGGAAATGTTCTGAACTGGGCAGTTTTGTCATTATGGGTCCATGCATTTTGTTTCATTGTTTACAGGAAAAATGTTTTGAATTGGACAGTTTTGTCATTATTGGTGCATGAGTTTTGTTTCATTGTTTAATAAATTTAAAACACCCTCTAACAATTGTACTGTATTGTACAAGGAATATAATTTAGTACATTCAGGAAGGTGTATCAAAGAGCACATGTATGTTTCATATGCAAGGAGCCTATGATTTGAAAACAGCCCAGAATTAATCTTTATCTGCCATTGGCAAAATGTATTTTCTTTGAATGTGGGTTTTAATGAATGTGAGTTTCAAGGGCAGAGAAGTTTTAATGCTAAGTCTGTTTTCATTGTGAGACTGCATTGCTTTGTTTAGCAGATGTCTTAGTGTTTTGTGCTGTAAAATGCAAAATAAACCTTTCAAATGAAGTCCAAATCATCATAGAAGTAAAGCAGTGTGCACATTAGTGTTTATGTTAAATGGAGTGAAATAGCCAAGTAATGGATCATTGGAATGGCTGTAGGGGGGAGGCTCCATTCAACCATGATTTTGTGAGGGGGAAGGGTGGCAAACTCAGGCAGCCCCAGCTGAACTATACCTCCCAACTGTCCAGATTTTCAAAGAATTAATAGATTTTTGCTTCTTATTTTTGGCTTGTTCCTCATAAAATTTGTGATTTTCTGGCAAATCATTTAGGAATTAAGTCACTAAATAATGACACACTGAGTTTCAGACTTCATAACCTTCAGAGAAAGGCATGCTAAAGTAAGACCTGTTATTCTATCAACTGTCTCAGTTTATACAAGAGCAATGTTTAGTACTGTTTATATGTTCCCCTAATATATTTGGCCTTGTTAGTTTTATTGCATTAACAGGTTGAGAGGTACATGCAAATAAATTGCGTTATAGAATTAGGCATAGCCAAATCTCTCAACTGTCCCCGATTTTGACTCAAAATGTTGCTCTTCGCCCTAATAATCCCTCCGCAAAATTGCAATTTTGGAAGAAAACATGGAGGGTATAATGTTTAAGAATATTATATATACTAAGGGTTATTTGTTGGGTTCATATATGAGATTTTGGGAAGTGACTAGTTGAGAACAAATTAACTTAGTGCCCTAATTCTAGCCAATGAAGATTTTAAAGAGCTAGGCAGCGACGAGACGTGTAAAGTTATTAGTAGCAAACTTTGCTATTTTGTCATAGCACTGTTCCAGCTGACAAAGATGAGTGACCATTAGATTAATCAATGCAGGGGCTCCATACAGGAGATTTTGGATGAGAAAGTATGATGATATATTTATTCTAGCAGTGTCTGTTAGGTAAGGTTTTGACTTATAAATGGCGCAAAATTTTGGTGAGTTTTCTTTACAGCTTGTTTTACATGATGTTCAAATTTTAGGTTTGAAATCAAATCTCAACAAACAGAATAAAGATAAATCTTATGTCAACAAGCATATAGAAACACTGGAATACATTTTAACTGAAGCCGAAGAATAAAATAGCCACAATATAAATGTTGCATATAAAAGCAGCAGACAAATTTACAAATAAATAATTACTAATGTGTATATATCACCATTCACTGACATCAGTTATTGTTTACATTGTAAAAAACAAAACAAAATTTTAGTTCTGTATCAGGAAATTAAATGTTAGAGTTTAACATAACTTGGTTAAATACGTTTATATTTCACATACATATGAAATGTGAGAAACTGTTCTAAAACTGAATGTGTTATACTAAAGTAACATGCATCTTTCACTATTGCATGTAGAAATATAATCCACCGATTGCTCCCTTTAGATTTGTCGACCATGGGGGATATTATTCCATACTCCCATATGTGTAATGAATGAATCTGTCAGGCCAATGCAATGGTATCTCTTTCTAATATTTAAAAAGAAAGCCCAAGAATACTGTGACTGTTAATCTAATCCATGTATAGATGTGATGACTGAGTGATGGATGCCTTGGATTAGTCCAAACAGCCAAAATTCTACATTATTAGGTAGATTTGTTCTTCTTTCCCACTAACATACTTCAATTATATGCGAACACATTGTACTGATATGAGGACAGTGTCAGATCATATATATATAATCAGTAGATAGGGTGGTGCAATGTCAGCAGTTGCCAGTTCTGATTAGAGCCCTTTCAAACAAGCAGTTAGGATGATTATGCTAGTCAAGTATCATTTTGAAAAAGGAAAATTAGTATATGGCAGCAATAAATGGAGCTGAGCTTCCCCTTATAACTTTACTCCATGTGCTTGGGTCATTTTTAGTCTTTTTTAGTCTAGTTTTAGTTTTTTAGTCATTTGTTAATTTAATTGCATTTATTTGAACTGTATTTGCCGTAGTGTTGCTACACACTCGGGTATGCTGGCCTGCACTATAATTTGAATTGTATTTACTGCTGTTTTAGATGCTTTTCTGTAACAAAAAAAAATTCTAAGCTTGTTTCCTGCCTTTCCTGTAACTAGTTAAGTCCAGATACAGACTTGCTGTATCCAGGACTGTTGGTAAGCTTCTGAGCCTCCCCAAGCCTTTCTGTGTTGGAATGAAGCCTTCTAGTTTATCAGTGGGAGTGGTAAGCACTAGGTAGCCTATCTACCATGGGAAGAGTGGTTCCTGGCCCAGAAATTGTAGCTAGTGGCCGTTTGGGCAGTTTTTTTTCCATCACTTTCAACATTCTGGTTTAAAAGCCGCAATTGCTCTTGTTTCCCACCTTTCCTGTAACTAGCCTAGTCCAGATACAGAGTTGCTGTATCCAGGACTGTTGGTAAGCTTCTGAGCCCCGCAAGCCTTTCTGTGTTGGAAAAAAGCCTTCTAGCTTATCAGTGGGAGTGGTAAGCACTAGGTAGCCTGTCTACCATGAGAGGAGAGGTTCTTGGCCCAGAAATTGTAGTTTATTGACCATTTGGACAGTTTGTCCGTCTCTTTCAACTTTCTGGTTTAAAAGACCACATCTGCACTTGTTTCCCATCTTTCCTGTAACTAACCTACTGGGTAGCACTAGAAAGCCTTAAACTGATACAAGTCTTCTAGCTTAGAAGAGAGACTTTGGCGTGATTAAGTATCAGTTTTCTGTACTTTCTTGCTGTACTTAACTGTTTTCTGACTAAACACAGATTTTCCAGCATTTATTGTGATTTAAAAGCTTGTTTTTTCACATATTGTACTTATTTGACTGCCTGCACTTTTAAAAAGTTGTTTTTTGTTTAAATAATTTGTTTAACTTGTAGGCTACACACTAAAGTGCGATAGCCTTTTTTGATTATTTGTAGTTGTTTAAAGCTGTTTTAAGTGTATTTTTTACTGTTTTTGCCTTATCTTTTCAAAAAAAAAACAAAAAAAACCCCAAAAAAATCCCTTGTTTCCCACCTTTCTAAGCTAGTATAGTCCAGTTTTCAGGCTAGTGCTGAATTCAGGGCTGTGATACTAGTTTCTGAGTTGCACATACCTTACTTGGATAGAAGGAAGTTTCTCTGTTCACCTGTGAGAGAGGGGAGCTTTGAGCAAACTATCTGTCCCTGGAGGAGTGGTTTCAGCCCAGAAGTTAGTAGTTTATTGGCCATTTTGGGCTAATTTCTATCTCGTTCATTTCCCTACTATTAGAAACCACATTTGCACGGTTTTGCGCACTGGGCAGTGCCGGTTAGCTACAGTTAAATTATTCCCGGCTCCACTAAGTCTCCTTTTCAGTTTTTCTCTTGAAACTAGTCTAAATCTCAACCTAAGCACTCAAAAAGCATCTTACAGCACAGAACTTGCTCAGACCTAATAGCAAGCACTAATATACCCTGACAATGATTGCCCAGCAGGGCAAGGCTCTTTATTCACCCCTCACCAACCAAGCGACTAAGCAGTTCACCCTACTATTCAGGCATGACCAAAGCGCAACTTTAGGTGCACTGTTCAGTCCAGCTGGTGAATCTGGGTATCTTGAGGCAATGTTACAACTGCCTCATGTACACAGACAACCCTTCCTCCTACCACAAAACACTAACATATGTGAGAGATGCAATTATACAGCCAAACTGGAAGCTAAGCTGTCTCCACCCAGGACTGGAACAGAGAGTCAAGAGGAGAAGGTTAACACTTGCACCATACCTCCAGCCGCACACAGACCTACTAAAACAGCACTGGCAAAAAATTCACATAAATACACAAAATCATACTCGGAGGCTCTAAATAAAAACCTGCAAAAGCATCAGAGACCTCCAAAGCAGACAAAGAAACAACCTGCACTTCCTGTCACAAACCAGACAACACATAAAACACAAAATCAGTGTGCTGCACAATCACAGCCCTTAAGGCGAAATAACATACCTAACACACTAGCAATAGGTGACTATAGTCAGGCACACTGACGTCCCACTCACTAGGCTGGACAAGCAGAAGGTTACTGTTAGCTGCCTGTTGGGAGCCAGAATCCACCACATAACACAAGCACTCAGGTCACTCCAGAATAACATACCTAACACACTAGTAATAGGTGA
This sequence comes from Protopterus annectens, assembly GCF_019279795.1. Classification (NCBI taxonomy): domain Eukaryota; kingdom Metazoa; phylum Chordata; order Ceratodontiformes; family Protopteridae; genus Protopterus; species Protopterus annectens. The sequence continues at coordinate 1,158,748,248 of NC_056731.1, forward strand.
CTATAGTCAGGCACACTGACGTCCCACTCACTAGGCTGGACAAGCAGAAGGTTACTGTTAGCTGCCTGTCGGGAGCCAGAATCCACCACATAACACAAGCACTCAGGTCACTCCAGAACAAGTACAAATATGACTCTGTCATTGTTCCTGATGGTGTGAATGACCTGAGATGTATCTTCCTGGACTACATGAAAAGAGACATGGAAGAGCTCTCTGATCATGCAGCCCAGGCTGGTATGACCCTGACCCTGAGTAGCATCCTGCCCTCACCAAGAATGATACCTCAGTATAAAGAAAAAAATGATCAATTTCAACAATTGGCTAAGCTTCTGGTGTCATTCAAAGGGGATCCCGTGTCTGTCAGCCTGGGATGACATGCTCGACAAGCTTTGTTGCTTCACAAGAGACGGCTTGCACCTGTCACCCCTAAGTGTTCGTATACTGGCCAAGGCTCTTGCTGCCCCCATAGTGCCTTTTTTAGGCAAGGCTCAAACTCAAACCCACCTCCATAAACAGCACAATTAACAAAAAACTGAGGGTTATGTTACTCAATGCCAGGAGTTTAAATCTCAAAATGCATGTGCTCGAAGCACTCCTCAGTATGGAGAACGTCGACATCTGTGCAGTAACTGAAACCTGGTTCAAGGCTCCAGAGAGCACCCCAGCACTACTGGGCTACAACTGATACAACACGTTTTGGCCACAGAACACAGACTGAAACACAAAAGGAGGGGGTGTATCCATATTCATCAAGGATACCTACACCTCCAGGTTAGTGGCACAGTATGATACCTCTGAGATCATCCATGTGCAACTAACATCAGGCAAATCTGCAATGCAAATTGTGGCCTGCTACAGATCACCCTCCATGACCCAGGACCACCACTCAACCTTTCTGGAGATCCTGGAAAACATGAAGGTCCTACCAAACGCCCTGATATTGGGCAATTTCATTTACCCTACCATTCACTGGGAAAACTACTCAAGTATAAATTCCCAGGCCCAGCGCTTCCTGGAAATCATCAACTCAAATGCCCTGGATTAGCTGGTAAACTCCTCTACCAGAGGTGAAAACTTATTGGACATGGTCATCACCAACATGGGGGACAGGTGTTCCACACCGGAGGTCAACCTGTCACTGGTTAGATCAGACCATAAACTAATCACTCTGGATGTCCACACCCCACCACCACCCCCAACTAAGGAAACCACAGTAAAAAACTTTTCTAAAGCAAATTTCACCTTACTTAAGACAGAGGTGGTACGTTTCACAGCCCCCACGCTAAAGGATAACACTGCCCAAGATGCAGAAACCTTTACAAATGCACTCTATGAGCACTTACAAGGATGCATGGATCATGCCATCTCTAGCAAAACCAAGACTCAGTCCTCTAAGAGAAGGAAACCAGTTTGATGGACCCCTGCAATAAACTGACTATACAATAGAAGGAGGAAACTAGTTCAGAAAAAAAGCAAATCCCAAGAAGGAGACACATCCCTGATCAGTATCAGTAAGAAACTAAGGTCCCTCATGAAATCATCCAAGGCTAACTTCGAAAGAAAAATAGCCAAGGATTCAAAAGATTACCACAAAACCTTCTTTAGCTATGTTAAGAATCTAAGTGGCAACTCGCAGATATGCACTGAACTAGTGCAAAACAGCACAAAAAATACTAAACCTACTGATATTGCCAACATCCTGGCAGATAGATTCAGTGCAAACTTAACCCCCCCACTCTCACCTACAAAAGGGCCCACAACAATACCGGAAAAGTGTAGTGTCCCAAAAATCACAGACGCACAGGTGAAAACAGCCCTTTCAAAAGCCAAAAACACAGCGTCAATGGGACCAGATGGTGTCCCAGGCTGCGTCTTGCACGAACTACAAAATGAACTAACCCCCCACCTAAACACGCTGTTCAACCTCAGCCTCTCCACAGGCTACATGCCCATAGAATAGTGCACAGCAATGGTTATTCCTCTCCACAAAGGAGGGGCCACAACTGACCCTGGTAAATATCACCCCATAAGTCTGACTAGCCTGGTCTGAAAGGCTATGGAGCGCATCATCATGGAACTCATTAACAAAGACATTGCGAACCTCCAAACACTTCACCTGACCCAGTTTGTCTTTGTTAAGGGCAGATCATGCCTACTAAACCTTGTTGACTTCTTCGAGACAGTCACCAAGGCCATAGACGAGGGAAAGGTGGTGCACACAGCCTACCTTGACCTCGCCAAGGCTTTTGACACCATTCCCCACTCAGGTATTACAGAAAAACTCACCAGCCTGAACATAAACCTCTACGTCATGAGATGGGATGCCAACTAGCTTACAGACAGGACTCACATGGTAAGAACAGCGGGCTCCAGGTCCGACTCTAAACCAGTCACAAGTGGTATCCCGCAAGGCTCAGTCCTGGGACCCCTACTGTTCGGCATATACCTCTCAGAAGTACAGGCAAACACAGGAGGACTATGGCTAACCAAGTTCGCCATTGACTGCAAACTGGGAGCTATAATTGACTCTCTGGCTGACACGGACATCCTCCAAAAGGGCCTTACTAAGACGGACACCTGGTGTCAAAGTCATGGCCTCAAGCTAAATGCCAAAAATGCATAGTCATCCCATTTGGGAAAAACCAAACACCCACAAATTACCACATAGGTGGCAGCCCCCTTAATACAGAAGAGGTAATAAGAGATCTGGGGACCCAGGTAGATAGTAATCTCTCCTTTGACAATCATATTACCAAAGTAGTTATAAAATCCTTCTATGTGGCCCATCTAATTGCTAAAGGGTTTGCATCTAGAAATAATGAGGTTATAGCACCCCTCTACTCATCACTCATTACACCCATCATAGAGTACAATGCCCCATTTGGGATGTACCTCACAAGACACTTCCAACAGCTGGAAAGACCACAAAAGTACCTCACTAAGAGGATTACTGGCCTCAAACATATGTCCTATGCAGCGGACTGAAAAAACTCTGGCTGTACTCAGGTGGCATATCGCTTACTCAGAGGTGATCTCTGCCTGACTTACAAAGCCATGTCCAGCTCAGAATTGATGGACTTGCTCCACCTTAAGAAATCCAAGTCACTGCAAGCCACGTGCTCTAGTGAGCTAAACCTCACCACAACATTAAATAGAACATGCTTGAGGGATAGATTCCTGTCACAGAGACTCCCCATGCTTTGGAACAAAATTCCAAATTACATCAGGTAGAGCCCCTCACTAACACTCTTCAAGAGAAACCTTGATGAGTGGATGGGTAACTGAAAATACACCCCTGGGATCACTTCATTGGCCACAACCTCTGGCTAGGCTTATTAATGCCCTCGGTCAGATAGCCTAGTACCCACCTATGAACCTATAAACCTATGGGTCTACAATAATCTTATTAACTGCACTCTACTTCTGAGTGATTTCCTTAGTTGCACCAGTGTACATTGTATAATAATCTTTGTAAAAAAAGTTGATTTTTAAGTTTCTTATAAGGTCATAGGTGTGTACTAGGATAATGGCCCTGGAGCCTTTACAAGCCTAGCCCATAGGATTACCCTGGCATCGTGTCACTCAACATTAGTTCCTAGTTCTTCTGTCAAGTAGAGAAACTGGAGTGATCCCCGGGGTGAATTTTCTATTTCCCATCCACTCATCAAGATTTCTCTTGAAGAGGCCCAGTGAGATGCTATGCTTGACATGTATGGGAAGTCTATTCCATAGCATGAGCAGTCTCTGGGTTATGAACCTGTCCCTTTAGCATGTTCTGTTGATTGTGGTAATGAGGTTGAGGTCTCTGGAGCATGTGGTGCAGATGGATTGGGATTTCTTTAGATGTAGCATTTCTAACAGAGCTGGGTCAGACATGGCTTTGTAAGTCAAGCAGAGATTGCCTCTAAGTAGGCGATATGAGACAGAGAATAGTTGGAGTTTTTTGAGTCCGTCCATATAGGACAAGTGTTTAAGGCCTAGGATCCTCTTTGTGAGTACTTTTGCGGCCTCTCCAGTTGTTGCAGGTGTCTAGTGAGGTACATGCCGAATGGAGCATTGTACTCTATGATTGGCCTAATGAGGGAAGAGTAGAGGGAGACAATGACCTCTTTCTTTCTGGATGTAAAACCCTTAATAATGAGATGTGCCACACAGAAGGACTTACTGACCACAGTGGCAATGTGGTGGTCAAAAGAGAGGTTGCTGTCAACCTGTGTTCCCAGATCTCTTATAATGCCTTCTGTGTTCAGAGGACTACCATCGATGTGGTAATTCAAGGGAACTGGGTTTTTCCCAAGGGGATGACGACACATTTTTTGGCATTGAGCTTAAGGCCATGGTTCTGACACCAGTCTTTGGTCTCAGTGAGGCCTTTCTGTAGGATATCAACATCACTTGGGGAGTTAATAATAGCTCCCAACTTGCAATCATCTGCGAACTTTGTCAGCCAGAGTCCCTTCGTGTTGGCCTGGACTTCAGAGAAGTATATACCAAACAGGAGAAGATCCAGGACCAAACTCTGTGGGACTCCACTTGTGACTGGTCAGCAGTCTGACTTGGAATCAGCTAGTTTCACACTGTGGGTTCTATGGGTCTATATTAGAAAATCGACTTTTTAAAACATCGAATGTTCTAATATTGACCCCTATTCAGCGAATGTTGACAACATCAAACATGCAGATCAGTGAATTTTTTCCCAGGGAAAAAATTCACTGTTCTGACACACATACACACAACACAAACACACCAAACAAACAGCAATCCACACACATACACCTAAAATCCTACATCTAACCCTACACTAAACTGTACATACACCACTAGCTATCCACTTACCTTAACCCAAACCTTAACCCTAAGGTCCATCACTGTTGCACACTCACCTCACCCGCGCCCTAACCCTAACACACCTACCCTGCCCTAACCCTCATGTCCACACAATCGCATACTTACCTGACCCACACCTTAACCCTAACTCACCTACCCCATGCCCTAACCCTCATATCCACACAATCGCACACTTACCTGATCCCGACCCGTAACATAGCAAAGCCACAGGAATGGCCAACCAAATTCCTTCCCTAGGAAGACATTCGGTGTTCTGCAGCTTCGCTATTTTCAGCTGAATAGGGGTCGATATTAGAACATTCGAAGTTGTGTTCTATCTGTGAGCCATTTTGCAACCCACCTAGTGATATAGGGGTTGATGCCCAGCTAGTCAGTTTTTCTATGATTCCTGAGTAGAGAATGGTATCAAAGGCCTTGGCCAGATCAAGGTAGGCTGTATGAACCACTTTGCCTTCATCCACAGCTCTGGTGACTGACTCAAAGATGTCAACCAAGTTGAGCAGGCATGATCTACCCTTCACAAAACCAAACTTTGTAGGATCCAGAATTTGGAGATTCCCTATATCCTTGTTTATTAGGTCCATGATGATGCATTCCATAGCCTTGCATACCAGACTTGCCAGGCTAATGGGGCAATAGTTTCCAGGGTCTGTAGTCACTCCTCCTTTGTGGAGAGGGATGACTGTAGCAGTGCACCATTCGGTAGGGACAAAGCCTGAGGTGAGGCTGTAACTGAATAGGGTGCACAGGTGAGGTGACTGTTCACGCTGTAGTTCATGTAGAACACAGCTAGGGATATTGTCAGGTCCCATAGAAGTTGTATTCTTGCCCTTGGACAGTGCTGTTTTAACCTGTGCAGCAGTAATACTGGGTGCCTGGAAATCTACTGGTATTGTGCTTGGTCCTTTGGCGGGGGTGAACAGTAAAGTTGGCACTGAATCTTTTGTGTAGTATATTGGCAATATCTGTTGGCTCAGTATAAAAAGTACCATTGTGCAGTAGCTCAGAGCAAATTTGGATATTGCCATGGAGATTCTTTACATAACTATAGAAGGCCTTGTGGTTGTCTTTACTATCTACTACAATTTTGTTTTCATAGCTAGCTTTAGAGGATTTGATGAGGGATCTCAACCTTTGGTTGAGGCTGATAAGGGAGTTTTTCCAGTTTTTGGACTTCACCTTATTCCGCATCAGTTTCCGCCTTCTGTTGTAGAGTTTGTTTATGGCAGGGGGCCACCAGATTGGCTTCCTTTTTCTGAGGAAAGCATCTTGCATCTATTGGGTATGGCAAGATCCATGCATTTGTTTACGTGTTTGTACAGTGCATTGGTGTATGAATCGGCAGTCATGCAACTATTCTCCATTTGTATGGGTGCTGTGAAGTTAGCTACCTCTGTTTTTAGGAGCCCAAAGTTAGCTTTGGAGAAGCTTTTCATGGTGGTTACCTTTTTTGGGGGGGAGGGGATGTGCATTTCTGAGGTGATTAGTTTGTGGTTGGATCTAACCATGGAGGAGTTGACTATTGGTGTAGAGCAACAGTCGCCCATGTTAGAAATTATCAGGTCAAGGATGTTGCTACCTCTAGTGGGGGTAAGAACGCGCTGGTCCAAGGCATTAGAATTAATGAATTCCAGGAAGCATTGGGCAGGTGTATTGGTACATTGGTAGTTTTCCCAGTTAATGGAGGGGTAGTTGAAGTTGCCCAGTATGAGAGTGTTAGGTTGGACCCTAATATTCTCCGGGGTGCTTAGGAATGTGGACTGTGAGTCTTGGAGCATAGTTGTGAACCTATAGCAGGCTATGACCTGAATCACTGTGTTACCCAATGTTAGTTGCGCCTGAAGTATCTCAGATGCATTATGTTGGGCTACCAGTCTGGAGGTGTGCACATCCTTTATGGATATGAAAACACCACTGCCATTGGAGCTTCGGTCCAAGTTCTGGGACCGAAAGGTGTGGAATGAGTTATAGCCTGGTAGTGCTTTCTGCTGTCTTGAACCAGGTCTCTGTTACAGCAGAAATGCTGATGTTCTTCATTTTAAGGAGTGCTTTGAGTGAGTGCATTTTGAGATTTAGACTTCTAGCATTGAGCAGCATGACCCTCAGACTGCATTTATTTGTAGCTGTTATAGTGGTAATTTGGTCTTTGGAACACTGCCTAAAAAAGACACTATAGGGGTGGCAATAGCCTTGGTTAGTATCTGGAAGCCCAAGGGTGACAGATGTAGGCCATCTCTGGCAAAGCATCAAGGTCTGTCAATCATGTTATCCTAGGCAGACAGATACTGGATCCCCTTAGAATGACACCAGAAACTTAGCCAATTGTTGAAATCAATCATTTTCTGCTTGTACTGTGGTATCATTATGGGTGATGGTAGGATGCTGCTCAGGGCTAGGGTCATACCTGCCTGGGCTACATAATCTGAGAGCTCCTTCATGTCTCTTTTCATGTAGTCCAGGGAGGTATGTCTCAGGTCATTCACACCTATATGTACAATGACAAAGTCATATTCATACCTGTTATTGAGGGACCTGAGTGCATGCATTATGTGGCAGATCCTGGCACCTGACAGGCAGCTGACAGTTACTTTCTCCATATTCAACTGAGTGAGTGAGACGTCAGTGTGCCTCCCGATCAAGTCACCTATGTCTAGTATGTTGGGCATGCTGTTTTGCCTTAGGGGCTTTGATCGAGTGGCACACTGTTTAAGAGAGTTATGTGTCTCATGATTAGTGTTGGATTGTGGTGGTCAAGTGCATTTCTGCCTTGGCGGTCTCTGCTGTTTGGGTAGATTTTTATTGAGAGCCTACATGAAGGTGGGTGTGTGGTTTATGTTTTTATATGAAGGCAGTGCTGGTATGTGTTCTGGAGTGCTATGTGTTCCATGTGATGTGGTGCAAGTGTTGACCTTCTCCTCTTGACCAGCTATTCCTGTCTTGGCTGGAGAGTGCATGTCTTCCAGTTTGGATATATAAGTGCATCTTTCACAAGTCTGAGTGTTGGGAGGTAAGAGGAGAGGGTTATCAGTGTACATGAGGCAGTTGCTACATTGGCTCAGGATGACCAAGTTCACCAGGTTAATAGGAAAAAGCACAGGGAACTGACCTTTAGACATGCCTGGTGGGGTGGGCATTAATAATAAGTACTGGAGCTGTTTCCTTGTAGAATGTTTAGTGCTGGTAGCACTTTTGTGTGCTACAATAATTGCTAGAAGAAGTCTGGTAAAGTGCTAAACTAATAAGCTAGTAAAAGTGCAGGAGAGGAGAGACGTTTTGAAACTTCGATCATGTACTATAGACCCCAGAAAGGGTTGAGGGGCTCAGAAGCTTGCCAACAGTCCTGGATACAGTAAATATGTACATGGAATAGACTAGGTACAGGAAAGGTGGGAAACAAGCACAAATGCAGTCTTTTAAGCCCAACATTTGAAAGAGATGGAAAAACTGCCCAAACGGTCAATAAACTACAATTTCTGGACCAGAAACCACTCCTCTTGTGGTAGATAGGTTACCTAGTGCTTAGCAGTCCCACTGACAAGCTAGAAGGCTTCCCTCTGGCAAAGAAAGGTGGGTCTAAATCAGAAGATTGAAGTTTCAAAACTTTGAATCTGATATGGTCGACACCATATGATCGAAGTCTTGAAACTTTGAGTCTTTTAAGGAAGATCTCTGTACAGCATGGAAAGGGTAAATTTCCCTTTTCTGCACTGTAGTGCCATCTTGGAGTTGGTATATTTAAGTAGCAAGGGGTGTGGGGGGCTTGTCCCCCATGTGGGGGATGCATGGGGGCTTTCCTCCCTGCTCAGAGTGTTTAAATGGTTTGTTTTTGTAGGTTGTGTTTTATTACATTTTTGATGTTTCAAAACTTCGATTATATGGTGTCGACTATATCAGATTCGAAGTTAGGAAACTTCGATCCTGTAATATAGACCCCAGAAAGGCTTGAGGGGCTCAGAAGCTTACCAACACTCCTGGATACAGTAAATCTGTACTTGGACTAAACTAGTTACAGGAAAGGAGGGAAACAAGCGCAACTTCAGGGTTTTAAAACAAAAATTTGAAAGATATGGAAAAACTGCCCAAACGGTCAATAAACTACAATCTCTGGGTCAGAGACCACTCCTCTTGTGGTTGATAGGCTTACCACTCCCATTGATAAGCTAGAAGGCTTCCCTCCAACACAGAAAGGCTTGGGGGGCTCAAAAGCTTACAAGCAGTCTTGGATACAGCAAATCTGTATCTGGACTAGACAAGTTGCAGGAAAGGTGGGAAACAAAAGCAAATGTGGGCTTTTAAACCAGAAAGTTAAGAGAGATGGAAAAACTGGCCAAATGGCCAATAAACTACAATTTCTAGGCCAGAAACCACTGCTCTTGTGGTAGATAGGCTACACATTAGCTCACAATTTCACACAAATTTGTGTTTTTGGCCGTAGAATTGATTAATAAAGGCAGTAGGTTAGGTAATTTTAAGAACCATACCGAGAAATGTGAGACCAAATGGATAGTCAGACTGCAAGTGGACAAAGCTCATGGACTCAATGACCAAGTTTTTATTAAACCATTTTTGATAGATAAGCCACTTAAAAATTGATTATAGTTCTAGAAGACAGGAGGGAATGGTTAGGTTTTATAGGTAAATTGATATAGTGTAAGTACATACAGAAGTAGTAGCATGCATTTTCATTAGATAGTTGTTGCGTTTATAATATTTTCTGGGAATTGTTTTAGAAATAACTGTACCATAGAGAATACATACATACTGGAAGAGAGAAATTTGGTCCTTTGTATATTTTAATAATTTACTACAATATCATTAACTTGCAGTTGAATAAATAATCTCAGCCTTAACCCCATTGTTTTAATGTTGTAGGTCTCCAATAAATTTAAATCAATCTTCTGTATTCTATAACTGTTTCCATAAAATACCATTGGTGGATTGCTTTTCCATTTAAACAACCACCAACCCATTGCTCCCATCTCCCTGGATCCTTGACCCTATTCAAAATTTGCATAGCACTTACCTTACTTCTTGTTACCATGCATACCATGCATTAGACATATTTCCAAATTTAAACAGATCTGTCTTGATTTGATTTTATATATATATATATATATATATATATATATATATATATATATATATATATATATACTGTCATTTGGCTATGGCCTCATTATATATTAATACATTTGGTAGACCTATTTTTCCTAGCCTCTTGGGTAGATGCAGTTTATGTCTACTTATTCTAGAGTGTGATTTATCCCAAGCAAAGATGGATATTAAAGACTGAAATCTGTTGTTATATTTAGATTTATACATATGAGGTAAATGTCTCATAATATTTTTGAAAGAAATGGGGATAAATGATTTTCCAGTAGTCCATTTACTAACTAGTTGTAGATAGAGAGGTTTACAATTTGCCTAAATTATTTTATTGGGATGAAATGTCATTGTGATCCCCAGATATGTGCCTCCTGTAACAAGTTTCAAGTCACTCTTAATTGAGGATGGTTTTAGTATATTTCAAGATTTTGTTGGAGATAGGAAAATCATTATTTTCTGCTCATTAATTTCAAGACCAGTGAGAATGGATGAATTATTTAAACATGATACGATTTTTTGGTAGCTGATCTGAGGTTGAGATACTCACACTACACATTTATCTGTGAATCAAGTTTAGAATGGGATATTGCAAAGATTTTCATCTATGATATACTGTTCAAATTTAGATTAAGAAATTGAACATGAGCTTCTGTAACTAATATGAAAAACACTGGGGAATGTGGACAACCTTGTGTCATACTCTTCTGAATTCCAACTGGTCTGTAGAGTGTTTTATTCTTATAAATCTGTGCTGATGGATTGCTGTATAATGGTCTACATTTAGATATAAGTGAAGCAGAGAAGTCCAGATAGTTTAGTAGCTTCCAAATGAAGACCCATTCATTGAAATCACATTTTTTATCAGTCATGATCGCAACTGTATTAAAATCATAATACCAGCACCTCTCTTGACACTTGACCATAATCTTATCAAATCAGATCCATGTTTTATGAAACCTTGCTGGTTCTTGAGAAGTTAGCTAGTTAAAATATTAACTACTTGATTTGCTAGGATTTTAGCAAAAATCTTTGCCTCTAATTGTAGCAGCAAACTATGTATATAATTAATAGAATATGTTTTATCTTTGTTAAGTTTAGGGAACATTAAGACTTTGTCCATAAGTGAATTTTGTGGGAAGAAACTTGTTGACTTAGCTTCTTTAAAAAAATGACACAACTAGACTAACTCTTGCCTGTATTTATAAAAAATCTGGTTTGATGTCATCCAGACTGGGTGTTTGCCCTTTTTCCAGGGTAAGAGATTTAGTGGCTAAAATGACATTTCTTTCTGATATCGGTTGGTCCTATAAGGTAATTTCTTCAAATATTAGTTTTTAAAAGCCATCTCTCTCTGACCAGTCTTTGGGACATTTGGTCTTGTGAGTGATTGACTTGAGTACTTACTGTGGTGTATCTTTGAGTTAGGATCTTGTTAATATGTTCAGGGTCTGTACTTAAATTTTTTTTTTCTCTAAATAGTGCAGAAATAGACATCTGTGTATTACTTTTCTGCATATTTAGCTATAGTTTTTTGTGAAGTTAACCCCTTAGTTAGTTTAAATGTTTTATATCTCTTATATTTCCTCTGTCCTTGTGCATCCTTTTTGTGAATTTAGTTGGATTAGTTCTAACTTACTCTTGCATCTTTGATTTTTGTACTGCTATTCTTGCCATTTTGACTTCTTTTTCTAATAATTCAATGTTGTGAACTATTTTCCTATTTCTTTTAGCTGAGACATGTTTTGAATAACTCTTTATCATTAGTTTAAAACTCATGAGAATGCCATTTGTTTAGTTTCCTCTTCATAGTTTAAATTCCACTATTTTTATATTTGTTGCCTGATCACTTCTTTAATGTCATGGGATTTTGGCAGTAATGGATCTAATTTCCAACAGGAGGTAAAATAAAAATGAATATTTTACTTCATCTGCCTTCTAAAAACAGACATGGTTAGACAAGGCTGTAGGTATTGACCCTACTGACTTTACTTCTTTCAATTATTTTCTTTGAATCAATCACAAGTCTAATGTACTAACAATGCACGGTCTATATAATTCAGATTAGTCAGGTGCACTTTCCTCCATCAATCCACCAAGTATAATTCTTCAATAAAGGTATCGAGTGGGGAAGAATGTTTTGACTGTCATGTTTGTCCTAGAGGGAGGTTGTCTTTATTGGGGTCTAATGCTCAATTGAAATCCCCACTTATTATAATATAGTCTAATTTATGTTTATGCTCCCAGAATTGCCCTATAAACTTATATCATTGAGTTGGTGTCATCGACATTTGGACATGAAAATTCCCTACTAGTATCTTGAATGTTTAAGACTTCAGTATTATTACTTCCCATCTCCCTTGAGTGTCTGTTACGACTTGTAGTTTTGACCAGCCCAGGAAATGATGTACTAGTATTATAATCCCTCATTCAGCAGATTTACAGTGACTAGTTATGCCCCAACTATTCCAAAGTTTCTTGAAGTGGTCTTTTTCTTTTGTTTTAATTTTAGTTTCTTGTAAATAGATTATTTTTGTATAGCAAATTTTGAATAATATTTTTTTAAAAGGAGTTGAAATCCCTCTAACATTTAAAGAGAATAACTCAATCATTTCTGTTTAAATGAGGATATGTTTGGCTTCTTTCCCCAAGGGTTCCTTGCAGTTACCTTTCTCCCATCTGCCTGGGAAAATATATGATTGATGGTGGAATGTGAGTACTGTGGTTTATCGATAGTTGTAGTGAAATTCACAATTACTACTGCACAGAAGCACAACTATAAGAACTAGGCCAGTGGACAGGAAACCCAGCTAGCTGAATAGCAGAAAATATTACAATCCTCTTCATTTCCTTTATGTACTGGGCAAATGTGTCTTTATTTATACATAAATATTATATTACTTTTGTGAATAGCAGTATCTTTAATAACAAACATTTGTAATTTTATACCAACCTTAATGATAACTGTTATGTTGATAATTAGTATTCAGGACAGCCACACAGGCAGTGTTGATATTTTTCTAACCAGAAAAAAAGGGAAAAGAAAACAATAATAAAAGTCCTCCTCATCTCAAATAATATCTGTTAGCTTAAATGTTATATGTCTATATATATATATATATATATATATATATATATATATATATATATATATATATATATATATTAACCCTTTTAGTCCTGTGCATACAGTTAAGTTTGCATTTGCAGCTCATATTTAAACCTTAATGATAACAAAACATATGGATTAAACTGATAATTTTAAGATACCTCCTTCTGGACCATATATTCATTTTAATGACTTCGGGTGCATACATTTTGATGATTCTCTTATTGTCAGTGTTCATGGAGACATCCTAAAATTGTTGAGGAAGCTCTATTGACTTGCTGCAATGCATAGAACATTTTAGTTAGATTATTAAGTCTTATATCAGCATGCTGAATTAAAAAAAATATCTGATGATATTACTTTACAAGTAATCTACACTGGTTGTAGAATGCTATTAAAACACACACACACATACACACACACACACACACACACACACACACACACACACACACACACACACACACACACACACACAATGACTGCAGCGTTCCCAGGTTTCCCTGTTTTAATTACTTTATATTTAGCTTGACTAAAGTCAGGACCATTTTTTAAACATTCACCCATTTGGAAGGGGAAGGACAATTTCTGTTTTTTCCATAATCAGGAATTCTTGTGCTCCCAATGATCCTTATATAGCTTTGGTTGACTATATCTTTAATACTTAGTTTTTGGTCCAAAGGTATCCATCCATACTGGAATTGCAGATATAACCCATGTGAGTATCTTGAGGAGTGAATATCTATTGCGTATATTCTTATGACATATTGTCTTTATTTTGCTCTTCTTTGGAGAGTAGATCTTTCTGCTTTCCTAATGTTGGTGGTGTTCATTTCCTTCCCTTCTCTTGTGGGAGAGGGAATAGAAGATCTTTCCAGGTTTTTTTTGACAAGACTCTAATGTTATTTAAAGTTTCTCCTTTGTTTGCAATGTTGGTGAATAGCTTTTTTATACTAGTACTCAAGACAAGCAATTTTTCTATCTCTTCAATTGTATTAAAACTGTACACTTGATTGCCTCTGGATCTGTACAATACAGCAGTAAATCTTAACTGTACCACTAACCCCCTTTAACCTAAAAAAGTCTTAGACGTGATGTTGAAGCTTTTGAGCACTGTACTGTAGTCTGCCAAAAGATCTACTGAATTTCCTATTTTTAATCTTGTGCCTAATAATCTTGCTTTATTTAGTCTGCTTTCTCTATTTAGAAAATTGAGGCACTTGAAATTAAACTGATGTAGGTGTTTATTATTCTTGATTCCAGGAGTGATTCTAAGTTCCCTTTCAAATTATTGGACAGAATTCTTTCCCATTACCTTTTTAACTACCGAAGTGATAAATTGCTTCAGATCTGGTGGGCCAAATATGCAAATGTTATTTGTCCAGGCCTAGTTCTCAATATCATCAAAGTTATAATCTATACTAAAGTAAAGTGGATTTGTGTAAAATTTGCCTCATGTTGCTGAATCCTGTACTGTTTGTGATCTCCCACTGTTGTGTGGATTAAACGGAATTAGCTGTGACTTGTGATTTGTTGTGCTGCATTTAATTGGTGCAATATCCTCTGCTAAAGTTTGCTGTAATTTAATAAGGGCTTCCAGGGAATCCTTGATAAATCTGATGTCTTCTGCTAAACCGTGCACAATGCCAGCCATTATTTGTAATTGCATGTCACCATTACATGCAGTTTGATCAGTCTGTTAGTTAGCGATAGCTTCCTTTCATGCTTAATTTAATACTATTAACTCTATATAACCAGTGAAAAATATTGATATTTACTGTATTCTGCCAGTAAGCCAAGCTGTCATGCTTGTCATACTACTTGTAGAAAAGTAGTTTAAAAGCTGCCTGATATGTCAATTTTTTTTAACTTTTAAGGATGGTAATATTCAAAGGATTTTAAAGAATATCTACGGCCAATGAGTATTCATTTAGAAAGTATGTAGCAACAATGTCCCAGTATCCAAAATCTTATATGTATTTGTGTAGTTTAACACTGTTTTTGAAACAAATATTGATGAATTCAGGAAAAGGAGAGATCAGGCAGCGGTGGTGCAGTGGTTAGCACTGTTGCCTCACAGCAAGAGGTTCTCCCATTTGATTCTTGGCTGGAGCACCTTCTGTGTGGAGTCTGCATGTCCTCCCCATGGTCAATTGATGTCTAAAGACATGCAGGTAGGTGCATGCGTGAATGGGTGTGCTTTCTTTGAAAGTTGGGCATTGGGCTGGCAACTCAGCACTGTAAAAAAACACTGCCAATCATTAGCAGACCGGAGTTCTGCTGTGGCGACCCCTAACCAGGAAAAGCCAAAAAACTTTTTTTAGGAAAAGGAGAGATCAGGTTTGAATCATGACATATACTGTTTGGAAATGAGAGAGGGAGAGAGAGAGAGGTCTTTGATTTCAAGTTTTGAAGACTTTGCTATTGCTTTTTGTCAGACTAAAGAAGAGAGAGGAGACATTTCTTAAAAGATCTGTAATCACTTGTGTTTACTTTGTTCTATTGTTTCTTAATATTGATTCTGTCACTGCAAAAGTGAACTATGTGTTGTTAGAAAATACTGTGGTGCCTTTTCCCAAAGGTTGACACATTTGTTACTCCAGAGGTTTCTGGCCTTGCTTGTTAGGTATCTCAGTGCAATGAAGACTATTCTAGACTCACAATAGTGTAGGAAGAAATTGTATGACTTCACAGAAAAGATTTTGATTTGAAAGAGTAAACTGCTATGCATAGTACTGGAAGCCTATTCTTATCTGATGCATTCAACATAAAACGTACATAGTAGCATAATATAGTATCAACTAAACATAGTTCTGTTTGTAATAATCATTATAAAATCATCATTTTTAATCTGTTGCATACATTAATAGACAATAATAACAGTTGCCATTGATCTTGCCATGCAGAATATATATTTCCTTTTAGCAATTTTCATTCACTCCAACATTATATAAATTGCTCAGTTCCTGTCTTCCCTTAAACCTCATTTCTCTTTACCAGTATTCTACATATATTGTTCCCTATAAAATTTGTAACTTTTCTTTTTTAAAGATCCCACCTCCTGAATTTTTATTTCCTTTAAAATATTTAGTACTTCAGTTACAGTTGATAAGATTCTGATTTCCATTTTCTAGTAATTGCTTTTTTTGGTAGCAAATATTATTAAACTTAGGAACGCTTTATAATGTCTACGCAATTTCTAGTTGCAACCATATGTTTCTCAACATTTCTGTCAAAGTACTCTGTCTGGAATTTTTAAAATCTTCCAACTTACTGCATTCCTAAAAACATATCCCCACTTCCCCTTTCTTCCCCATCACACCTCCAGTATTTGCTATGCACCTGACAAAAAATATTCTGATGTGCACGAGTATAAAATACCTGTTTAAATATGGACTCCTGCTTAGGCAGACATATAAATACTACACAACTTTGCAGTTCTCTTCTACTGGTGCCTAAAAATATGATTTTTAGGATTTTGGACCAAATGTGATGGCAAGACCATCAACCAAGAAGTCACGTCATAAGCTGGAAAAGGAGTTATATTCCAAGAAGGAGAAAAAGTAGACAGAAGACTGTTCAGATACTGCTGGCAGACTCACCAAAGTGAGATCTCAAACCTAGCCTGGAAAGCATGGCCCAACATGGTACTGAGGATCAATTATTTACAGACGGCCTGGATAAAAAGTCTGACACTCTAATGTCCAAAATGCAGAAAATGAATGCTGGCCTGTTATAGTGCATGGTACAAAATAATAGTAAGTTAAAAGATTTAGAAATTGCTATGTTGGATCATTCTGATCAGATTCAACAACATGCATCTATTTATGCAAATACAACTGGAAGCTGCAGAGACAATATTGGAGTAAATAGAGGTCTAGATCGCTTTGGACAACTAACTCCTGGTTATTGTGTTTAATGTTTAAAGTAATTTTGGGGTCTGCATTGTACACAGAAAGACATATTTATAGAGGTTCATGTAGGATTTATAGGATTTATCTGTATAATCAGTATTCCAGAACACTCTATATCCAGCATTAGACTTCAGCAATATGGTGTCAGTGGATACATGCTAGGATGGAGGGGGTAGCACAAGTCTATTAATGCTTTTTGATGAGTCATTCACATGACCATAAGGCTATAGCAAGCATAACCCTTGGCATACCTCAATATAGGCTGCTTCAGATTCTTACACGGTCACCTGAAGATGATGAAACAATTCTCCCCTTTGGAAGCCAGATTTCTAGATATGCAAATAGTTGGTTAAAAGAACAGTATACAGATGTTGTCAAACCAGTTGATTTGTTTGCTTTTGGCAGATAGTTGTACAAGGAGTGGCAGAATACTAACAAAGCCAATAGTATGTCTACCCTGCATGGTAACATAACAGTTTGCTGGTGATCTACTGGCAACAGAGTGATTAACAGGTTAGTAGATACAAAATATTGGAATGGAATGTAAATGGTATTACAGAACCAGTGAAAAGAATTAGTGTAATAATCTACCTAAAGCAACTTAGACCGCATTTTGCTCTCTTACAGGAGACTCATTTGGATGCACAAGAGCATTTAAAATTAGAATGTTTTGGTTACGTATTATTTTCAGTCAATACAGTGAGAAGAAAAAAGGGGAGTAGCATTGCACATAGGTTCATAGGTTCAAGCGTGTTTACTGGGCTAACAACCACAAGGGCCTTTTTAAGCCTAGCTGTGCATCCCAAATCCCTGGCAAGTTCTGGTAACCTTGATAAGTGTAAGTAGGGGCCTAGGAGGTGAACCATTTACAGGCTGCCTGTGTACATTAGAGACATAGGTGCCAAACCAGGGATAAATTTCCTGTTCCCCATCCAATTGGGTTATGGAGGAACTCTGCTTCACATGGATGGGGAGGCTGTTCCAGAGAAGGGATAGTCTCTGGGATACAGACCTGTCTCTCCAGCAGGTCCTATTTGTAAAACAAATGAGATTTTAAATCTTTAGAATGGGTAATGCTGGTGTTATTTGTTATGCAGATGTACAGGAGGTCCATCAAGGTAGGGTCTGACAATGGTTTGTATGCCAGGCATAGATGTCCCCTCAACATCCTGTAGGAGACAGAATACAGGAATAGGACCTTGTGGGTCTGCATATGACATGTTAGTTACACCCTTTTAGTGAGGAACCTCTGTGGATGTTCCATTTGCTGGATATGCCTAGTTACGTACATAACAACGGGGGCATTGTACTCAATGATAGCTCTGATGAATGCCGGATATAGTGGAATAATGACTTCCTTGGACCTTGATAACATACCTTGGTTTATAAGTTACACAACATAGAATGATTTCCTCACTGCTGTAGTCATGTGATGGTCAAAGACTAGGTTACTGTCTATATGTGTCTCCAAGTCCCTGACTACTGGGTTGCACTTAAGGGTGTATTGTCAGTTTGATAGCTGCCAGGGAAAGATGACTTCCCAAAGGGTACTATTATGCATTTCTTGGCATTTAGTTTTAACCCGCGTCTCCGACACCAGTTATTTGTCTGTGTCATCCCTTCCTGGAGAGCATCTGTGTTGGTGGGGATTCTATGACAGCTTCTAATTTGCAATCCACTGCAAATACAGAGAAGTAAATGCCCAAAAGGACCAGTCCCAGGACTGATCCCTGAAGGACTCCACTTGTGACTGGCCTATTTTGTAGAGATGGACTCCCCAATTCTAACTTCCTGGGTCCCCTCTGTGAGCCATTTGGCTATCCACTAAGTGACATAAGGATTTATACCTAACCTTGATGATTGGATGGGAAATAGGAAATTCACCCCAGGGATCACCTCTGTGGCTCTGCTCAACAGTGGCACAGGAAAATAATTTTCTTGGGTGACAAAAGCCAGGGTACCTTTTTGGCTGGGCTTGTATAGGCCCCAGGGCCAATAGCCTAGTATCTACCTATGAACCTCTTGAGTTTGTCAACAATGCCTGAGTGGGGTATTGGACAGGTGAAGGTAGACAGCGTGAACCATTTTGCCTTCATCCATTGCTTTGGTGATCTTCTCAAAGAAGTCCACTAGGTTATGTATGCATGGCCAGCCTTTGAAAAAAAAAACAAATTGATTGTTGGGTGTGGTGTCTGGAAGTTTCCTATTTCATTATTGATCATTTTAATGATAATTCTTTCTATGGTTTTACATTTGAGACTAGTGAGTCTTATGGGTCTGTAATTTCCAGAGTCTGTAGATGGCTCACCTTTATGCAGAGGGATGCCTGTTGCTGTTCTCCATTCATGAGACACAAAGCCTGTTTAGAGGCTACAGTTAAATAACAATTCCAGAGAGCCTGATAGGTCATGCTTCATGCTATTTAGAAGAAATCCTATTTAGAAGAAACCCCATATGAATTGCAGAAGGAGTCATCACTGGGCACATTGGGGGTGCTCTTTTGGCTGACCAAAGATTGAAGCGATACTAACTTCATGATCTTTAATCGTACTTTGACTTAGGAATGGGATCCATTCCAGTCATGGTATTAGAAACACAAAAGACTTGGAGAAATTAAAAAAAGGAAGAAATCCTCGGATATTATCTAGGCCCACTGATGCAGTGTTCTTGGCCTTAGGGAGAGCATTAAGGACTTGTTCCTAGTGATAGCAGGGGGAGTTATATTCAATGCATTTCCTGAGAAAAAAGTTGAGAGGAAGAGAGGAATAAAGTTGGAGCTGGATTTGTCACCCAGTATTTTTTTTTTGTCTTAGTATAGGTGGTTCCAAAAACAATGAGCTCTGCACACAACTGTATATTGTCTTTGAGGTTGCAGACATAGCTAAATAATGCCTTGTGGTTGTCCTTGTTCTGGGAGGCCAAGTTTACCTCAAATTTTGCTTTTGGTAGACTTTATTGGTCCTCTGAGTTGTTTATTGAGTTTGATGAGAGTGATTTTATCCTCCTAGGTGCTGCACCACCTAATTTTTGCCATGATTTTCTTCCTTTTATTACACAGCCTACTGATGTTTTGATTCCACCAGGGTGACTTGTTTTTTGAGTTAGTTCTGTACTTATTTTTGGTGGGCACAACTGCTTCTATGCAGCTGTTAACATGCTTATGCAGGGTTTCTGTGAACAATTCTGCATAGGCAACAGTGTTCTCAGAGTTTATGGGTTCTTGAATATTTGCAAGGTTATCAATTATTAGCCTTAGAGTAGTTCCTGAATATTCTAAGGTTAGCTCGGGTTCCATATTTTATTTTTTATTCAAAGGAGACGTTACCAGAGAAGATATTACACTAGGGAGTGTACAGCACTCTCACATGAGGACCAGATTCACTATGTTTGCAACTATAGTTGGTGTATTGACAATCTAGTCCAGGGAGTTTGTGTTTACAATATCCAGGAATCTCTGTACTTATATGTTTGGTATCATATATGATTCCCAGTTAATAGTGGGGTAATTAAAGTAGCCCATGAATATAATATTGGGTTGGATGATGAGTGTTTCCAATAAGTTTAAATACATGTTATGGGTTTCCATGGTGATAGAGAGACCTATAGCTTGCAAGGAAGTGGTATGTGATTTTGCCTGTGGTAATTTGAACATGGAGAAACTCAAGTGCATTGTCCTCTTGACCAGCTTGAGGTATATTTATTTTTGATGCAAACTGAGACACCTTTAACTTTAGTCCCTTTCTGTGTAGTAGCTGGTCAAAATGTGTGGAAGACATTATAACCTTGCACTGCCAGTATGCTCCACAGCTCTAAAGTATGTCTTAGTGACCACACAGATGTGAGTATTCTCTAGGGTAAGGAGAGCTTGTAGGGAGTGGAGTTTTTTGTTTAGACTCTTAGCAGTGAGCAGTAACATCTTTACTTTTTTGGTTTTTATTTGCTATGTCAGAAGTACTTTCAGTTTGGCATTGCTCAAAAAAGGCACTGTGGGGGAGGACAATGTTTTAGCTAATATTCAAAAGCCCAGAGGGGAGAGAGATAGACCATCCCTGGTAAAGCAACATGATCTGTTGGCCATGTCCTTCCATGATGACAAGTATTGCACCCCCATTGAATGACACCAGAAACTAAGCTGATTATTAAAGTCATCCATCTTTTGATCATGTTGTGGCATCATCCTTGGAGAAGATAAAATGATGCTCAATGCTAGGCTCATATCAGCTGCTGGACACACATACCAAGAGCTCCATGATGACTTTCTTGATATAGTCTAGGGAGGCACGTCTCAGGCCATTTACACTCACATAGACCTATGACCTGAGTGAGTGCGTAATGTGGTGAATCCTGGCCCTTGATAAGCAGCTGACTCTGACCTTCTCCTTACTCATTCTGGTGAGGAGGACATCAATGTGGCTCACAATGGAGTTTCCAATGACCAGAATGTTGGATTGTGTGGTGGCTT
Organism: Protopterus annectens; assembly: GCF_019279795.1. Lineage (NCBI taxonomy): Eukaryota > Metazoa > Chordata > Ceratodontiformes > Protopteridae > Protopterus > Protopterus annectens. Next base: position 1,158,769,684 of record NC_056731.1, read on the forward strand.
GCCATATGGACTTAGATGTAGAAGCTCCATGAGATGTGGGCTGTATGTGTTGCTGTGGGTGTTGTTTTTAAAGAATGCATTCAGGGATGCTGAGGGTATTTTTTATATGTACTTTGTCTAAGGGATCTTTGGCTTTTAGGAAGGTTACATTTAAGTGCCTCAGCATATGTGGGTATATGTGTCCGCTAAGCTTTGAACTTTGTTTGATGGATGCAGTGTGTACCACTGACAACCTGACTGATATTAGGAGTGCTTTTGTGTGAAAGCTTTGCCTACAATACCATTGTATAAGTACTTCTGTCACATACTATATCAGTTTGTTTGAGGATTAACTGTTTGTCAGTAATTCAAAGTATCCAGCCCAGTCATCGACAAGAGAATTTAATGATTGGTCAAGAATATTACATAATTTCCTGCCATTTGGCTATATAAGCTGTCTGTTAAGTGGTTGTGAATAACTCTGATGAAATCCTAATTGGTATTAGGGACAAAGGTTGTTGTTGTGTCTTTCGGCTTTTCCCGGTTAGGGGTCACCACAGCGGAACTCCGGTCCGCTAAAGATTTGCAGTAGATTTTTACGTGCTGAGTTGCCAGCCCTGACACACAACCTTCAATGAAGGCACGCCCATCTCCACACAGAAGATGCACTAGCTAAGAATCGAACAGGACAACATTTTGACAAAGGTGCTTAACTATTTGTAATAAAACAGTAGAAAAGTTATTTTAAGAGCAATGCTCTGTTTTATTCTCTTGTCGATGAATAGGCTGGATACCTTGAGTTGATTTGGCTCCACGTTGTTTAAACTCTGGTGGTTTCTTTCTATTGTTTTGGTTGGTTGTCTGTAATCTCATCAAGAAAAGGATTCCATTTGATTTGCTAGACCAGCTTGTTGATGGGAAAGGTAGATATGTATTAGTAAACGGTAATCTGGAGAGCATAATCATGACATTAGCAAGTATTTATATCCGTCACATGACAAAACCCACTGAGTTACTCATTTTGCTGTGACAATGGATAGTGTTTCAAGAAGGGAGGGAATACTGGGTGGGAGGTTGGAATACAGGTTGCAGAGGGCAGGAAGTACATTCAAAGCTTCCTAGACTAGTTATTCTGGCATTAGGTAAAATGCTTAGGAGATTTACAGAGGCTATGGGGATGGTAGATGTACATAGTTTTCTTAAGCTATCACCTAGGCTATATACCTTCCATTGATACAGGTTCTCTACTTGTTCCAGGACTGATAAATATTATACTTCCAGGAAGCATTTATACTTCCAGGAAGCATGCTTCCATGATAATACATATGGTATACAGCCCAATAACTTCATCAGACCATGATATACTATCATAAGCAATACACATTGATCAGGACAGTCAGGAAATGCACCGAAGAGCAAGCTTATTTTATTGCAAGGAAAAAGGAGTTTTATAATATAATAGCTAACTGTAAAACTTCTAAATTAAGGGCACAGAATGCCATAAATGCACAAATGTGGCAAACAATGAAATTTGAATTAAAGACCATTCTGATAGATTATACTGGGACAAGTCATAGTACTTTAAAAATTACACTTCTTGCAAAGAACATTGCTAGACAAACAAAGACACATAACTGGACTTCACATCCACATATACACCATCTTCCTTCACAGGGCAGAGCCTGTGGACATTACATTGGTCCCTCTCTCTTACATAGCAGGAGCTCTGCCATAAGTTACATTTCTGCGAAAGTTTTCACTGAGAATATTGCCACTCTGCAATGTAAGCAAGTTTAACACAAAGATCCTTGCTGTATATTAATTTAACTACTAAAATAAATGCCTGACCTGTGCTGAAAAGTGGCTGTGACATTTGCTCCAAATGAGTAGTCTTTTCACTCTAAGAACCACATACCAAATTGGCCACTGTCCTTTCATATGATCATTAGATAACATTGTGTAAGCCTGTTATTTCATATCCCTAACTTCTTGTTGTTTGCATTCAGTAAATGTAAGAAAACCTGTTCTACTTTGTGTCTCTTTGCAATTGTTGAGTACCAACCTGTCTGTAATAAATGGCTTGAGGGTGGGAAGCCCAATCCCCAATTCTCACCCACCCCACCTTAATCTACATTATATTTCCCAGATGCATGTATCACTCATGACACCCTCCCCCTATACCTTCCTAAACATCTTCACTATTATCGAAGAAACACTCCTCCTGTTTCTATTCTCCTCTTCCGTGCATCTTTTCCAACTGCCATTCTTTCTTCCATGCTGCTTTACATCCTCTCTTACTCAGACCCCTCCCTAACTGTACCTCTAAGTTGTTCCTGAGCAAAACTCCCTCTTCCTTTCATCCTTATGATCTTCTCTCATATACTATAAACAGATTAATGTTTATCACTCTAATTTCCTCATCTAAATTATCTCTCAGCATTTCCCTTCTCTCTCTACACTGCTTATACCTCTCTACCCTCAGTCTCCCTATGTTCATACACAATTAAATAAGTACTTTTTGTTTACTACCCTTTTTTAACATGCCTATCCTACACTGTTAAAAGACTCCTCACCATATAAATTCATCCTCATTCATATCAGTATTTCTCACGCCTATAGCCTTAAAACACACACACATCTCAAAATCACATATAAACCTTCTGACTAAATGCAATTATTTTACATTTCAACTTCTACTTTTTCCAGCTAATCCATCCCTACCTCCTAACTTAACTACATCATCATCCTCTATCCTTTAAAACCATCTACTTTTTATATTTCAAAAAATTATTTCTCCTTCAATTCCTTACTCTAACACTTCTTCTCCTTTTCTACACTTAACATCCTACCAACATCCATTACTCTCACAATTCCAACAAAATTCTTATACTGTGTCCTCTAAGAAAACTACTTGTGAACCTCATCTCCCAATCATACCCTGTGTATACCTGTGCTCATATATCCAACTGTTCAAGCAGAATTATCCAAAGCAACAGCTGTTTACTCACAAATGTGGTACTGAACATGTAAACAAGCAAGAATGCCTCTACCTGTACCATCATACCACCATAACCCCAAAACTTGGCAATGACATCTACCCAAACCCAGGCCCGCCTCACTGTATACTCAGGCACCAGACAGCATATCCCCATCAGCTCCTTTATCATTACCACCTCACCCACAGTACCACTCTGGCCTTCAAATATATCATACCAACTTACAAAGCATTTATAACAAACTCCCTAAAGTGCATGCTTGGATAGCAGTGCAGTCTTCAGACATCTTAGTTGTCAAAGAAACCTGGCTAAGCCACGAAATAAAAAAAGAAGAAATTGCACAGAAATTGAATAGACAGAAGCAAGCAAAAAGCTGGTGGTGTTGCTATTTTCTACAAAAAATGCACTAGCTGTCCCACTGTCCCCCACATTCTGCCAACATTGTCTAACTCCTACTAACCATGCTAAAACTAAACACTTATAAGACAATCACAATAATGGGTATATACATACTACAGTAGAATGCTGAAACACTAGAATATACTCTGTGCTGTCCCTCCTCAAAAATCTCTTATGAAACCATAACATTCAGTGATGTTAATATAAATTGGCTAACCGTACCCTCTAAACATCCAAGCAATAATATACATCTGTACAAGTTCACCTAACTTCTAACCACACCATCTAGATATAACTAAGACACAATCAACCCTTATCTGGAGCCTAAGATTCTCACCAAATAAAATGTCATCCCATGGAACTCTGTCATACAGCCTAAGTGATCATTTACCAATCTACACTATAAGGTACAAAAGTAACAGCCCCAAAACATGCCATTATAGCCGGATAAGGAAATGTACTGCTTTTCAGGAAGATGGTTTGTTTAATACACTCTATCTTATTAACTGGGAATCACTAGAGACTCTCCCCATAAATGATGCGGTGTGTGAGTTCAATAAAATCTTTCTAGGTGTTCTAAACACTCTAGCCCCTCACAGACTAAAAAAATTCAGACCCAGTCATGACTTATGGCTATCCTTAGCAGCTAAAGAACTCATGAAACAAAGCATGTAAGGTCTGGACAAAAAACATTACAGCTCCCACTTTACTAGAATATAGACAACTAAATATTCTCACAAAACAATTATCACCAAAGATAAGAAAGCCTATTACTCAGCCAAACAACATATACACACAAATAATCCAAACCTGTTCTGAACCTTCATTAATAAACTGTTAAATCCAGGACAAGCTGCATAGTCAGCATCAAATGCCAAACACACAGACACAAAATGATACCACAGAAAACAAGTTCAATTGCCACTTTATACAAACAGCACATTCATTAATTAGCCAGGTGAATAATCAAGCTCTTGATGTCACTACTCAATCAAAAAATCTAATTCAGTGATTCTTCATTCATTCTTCCTTTCAACCATTTCCCACAGACAGCATCAAGAAATATTTAAAAAAATATTAAAGATTACTTCAACTGCCCCAACAGGGAAGCTGGGGTGGTACAGTGGTAGCGTTGTTGCCTCACAGCAAGAGGTTCAATTCTCAGCTGGAGTGCCTTCTGTGTGGAGTCTGCATGTCCTTCCTGCAGTTGAGTGGCCTCTGAAACACGTGTGAATGGGAGTGCCTTTGCTGAAGGTTGGGCGTCGAGCTGGCAACTCGACACCATAAAAAAAAATCTACTGCCAATCATTAGTGGACCAGAGTTCCACTGTGGTGACCCCTAACCAGGAAAAGACAAACAACTTCAACTGCCCCGACAGTCAACCTGGCAAGTATTTTAAAATAGCAGCTGAGGCCATTGCATATCTAGGTTTAATTCTGATAAATCAATCCATATCTGAAAATAAAGTCCCTCATCATGGAAAAAATAATTCATTATTCCACTGCACTATGGTAGAATCAATAGAGATCTTTCAAGCTTTAGGCTGATTGCCATCTTATAATCCCTATCAAAAATATTAGAAGCATTGTATTCATAAGGAACTGATCAACCATCAAATAGATAACCATCTTCTGTCTTCATCGCAACATGGCTTCCATTCTCATCACAGCACAACTACTACTTTATGAATTTTGTTAATACTATTAATGCCCATAGAAATGACAGAAGTCTAGTCTCCACCATCTTCCTAGACTTATCAAAAGCTTTTGATATTGTCTTCCACCAGAAACTCTTACATAAACTCTTATCCTTAGGGCTCACCAGCTCTTCACTGCAATGGTTCCATAGTTATTTCTCAAATAGTGCAAGCGGTGAAATGGAAAAATTGATTTCTTCACGTTCTTGCCTGCAACTATATTTTTCAGTGTATATTTTAACCCATATTTTTCAGTGTATTCATCAATGATCTCTACACTGTTACAAAAAATGTTATATTTTTGTTTTCTACTGTTATTTATATATATATATATATATATATATATATATATATATATATATATATATATATATATATAAATTGCACTAGGTTTGTGGTCTGCACTCTTGTGGCAGGACAGGTAGCTTACATCCTTCTTAGTTGGGAGTTGCTGACTGAAGGCTTGGTGTCTGTTATTCTAAAAGTGTCTTAGTTCTGGTTTAAGCACTAGGGCTTCAGGCCAGTTATTTTACATTAAGAAGGTTTGTGGTCTGCACTCTTGTGGGAGGAGATGGTAGATTATGCCCTTCTGTGCTGGGAGTTTCTGGTTAAATGTTTATTGTGCCTGCTTATTTGAACTGTTTCTTTCTGAAATTGGTGTGCCTTGCTTGCTGCAGCATAGACTGGATTCAGATCTGCTGAATATAGTTTTGTTTGTATAACTTGAGCACTAATCCAGGCCATCTTTTTTTTTGGAGAAGGCTCCCCTGCCCTATAGTGGCGGGAGTGTGCAGCTAGAACTTGTCTGATTGAAGACTGCCGGAATATGGCTCAGTTTTTGAGCTTTTTTATTGGTTAATTGGTTAATTTGCTTAAATCTGTTTGCTTGTTTGCTACTGTTATATTTTTTTAAAAAAAGTTCTACTTGTTATCCCACCTTTCTTGTTACTAGAGTAGTCCAGATACAGATTTGCTGTATTCAGGACTGTATTGTAGTTTCTGAGTTCCCCAGACCTTTCTGTGTTAGAGGGAAGCCTCTCAGCTTATCAGTGGGAGTGGTGAGCACTAAGTAGCCTATCTATCACAAGAGGAGTGATTTCTAGCTCCCTTTCAACTTTCTGCTTTAAAAGCCTGTGTTTGCACAGGTTTGTGCGCCATGCAGCGCCACTAAGCTAGGGTAAACTATTACTGGTGTCAGAAAGTCTGCTCTTCAATGTTTCTCTTAGATCTTGCTAGTTCTCTTCTCTCTTGCATTTAACTAGCTTATTCACCTAGCACTTCATCTGGTTTCTTGTAGCAATTATTGTAGCACACATAAGTGCTAACTGGACTCAACATCCTATAAGGAAATAGCTCCAGTACTTATTAATAATGCCCATCCATCCTGGCATGTCTAAAGGCCAGTCCCCTGTGCTTTCTCCTATTAACCTGGTGAACTTGGGGCATTCTGAGGCAGTGTAGCAACTGCCTCATGTACACAGACAACCCTCTCTTCTTACCTCCCAACACACAGACTTGTGAGAAATGCACTTATATATCCAAACTGGAGGACATGCACTCTCCAGCTAAGACTGGAATAGCTGTTCAAGAGAAGAAGGTCAACACCTGCACCACACCACATAGAACACATAGCCCTCCAGAACACCCACCATCACAGCTGCCACATAAAACCGCAAATCACACACCCACCTTCGCGGAGGCTCTCAATAGAAATCTACCCAAATAGCAGAGACCTTCAAATCAGAAATGCGCTCGACCAACACAACACAGCACAAATCACAAGACACATAGCTCACCTACACAGTGTGCCCCTCAACCTAAGCCCCTAAGGCAAAACAGTTTGCCCAATACACTAATCATAGGTAACTTGATAGTGAGGCACACTGATGTCCCACTCACTAGGTTGAATAAGGAGAAGGTAACAGTCAGCTGTCTGTCGGGTGCCAGGATCCAACACATAACACATGCACTCAGGTCACTCCACAACAAGTACAATTATGACTCTGTCATTGTCCATGTGGGTGTGAATGACCTGAGGCATACCTCCTTGGACTACATGAAAAAAGATGTGGAGGTGTTCTCGGATTATGTGGCCCAGGCAGGTATGACCCTAGCCCTGAGCAGCATCCTACCATCGCCCAGAGTGATACTGCAGTACAAGCAGAAAATGATTGATTTCAACAACTGGCTAAGTTTCTGGTGTCATTCTAAGGGGATCCAGTATCTGCCTGCTTGGGATGACATGACTGACAGACCTCAATGCTTTGCCAGAGATCTGTCACCCCTAGGTTTCTGGATACTGGTTAAGGCTCTTGCCATCCCAATAGTGCCTTTTTTTTAGGTGGTGTTCCAAAGACCAAATTACCACCATAACAGATATAAATAAATGCAGACTGGGGATCATGCTGCTCAATGCTGGAAGGCTAAATCTCAAGATGCACACACTCAAAGCACTCCTCAGAATGGAGAACATCAACATTTGTGCTGTAACAGAGACATGGTTTAAAGCAGCAGAAAGCACCCCTGTGCTACCAGGCTATAACTCATTCCACACTTTTTGGCCCCAGCAAATGGACTGAAGCTCCAAAGGCGGTGGCGTCTCCATATTCATAAAGGACATGCACACCTTCAGACTAGTAGCACAGCATAACGCATCGGAGATACTTCAGGCACAACTAACTGTGGGTAAGATGACGATTCAGGTCGTAGCCTGCTATAGGTCCCCAACCATGTCTCAATACTCTCATTCCACGTTCCTAAGCACCCTGGAAACTATTAGGGTCCAACCCAACACTCTCATACTGGGTGACTTCAACTACCCCTCCATTAACTGGGAAAAATACTCATGCACCAATACACTTGCCCAACACTTCCTGGAATTCATTAATTTCAATGCGCTGGACCAGCTCATTCTTACCCCCACTAGAGGAAGCAACATCCTTGACCTGGTTATTACTACAGTTGCTCAACACCAATAGTCAATTCCTCCCTGGTTAGATCCAACCACAAACTAATTACCATGGAAATGCACATCTCACCCACAACACCAGCAAAGGTAACCACCATGAAAAACTTCTCCAAAGCTGACTTTGGGCTCCTAAAAACAGAGGTGGCTAACTTCACAGAACCCATGCAAATGGAAAATAGGTGCATGACTGCTGAATCATACAACAATGCACTGTATGAACACGTTCATAAATGCATGGAGCTAGCCATACACAACAGAACCAAGACGCTCCCATCCAAAAAAAGGAAGTCAATCTGGTGGTCCCCTGCCATTAACAAACTCTACAACAGAAGGAAGAAACTGTTGCAGAAAAAGGTGAGGTCCCAAGACTGGAAACACTCCCTTATTAGCCTCAACAAAAAGTTTAGATCCCTCATCAAAACCTCAAAAGCTAGCTATGAAGGCAGAATTGCAGCAGACACTAAAAACAACCACAAAGCCTTCTGCAGTTATATCAAGAATCTCTACGGCAATACCCAGATTTTCTCTGAGTTACTGCACAATGGTACCTCCTATACTGAGCCAACAGATATTGCCAACATAGTGGCCGACAGATTCAGTGCCAGCTTTACCCTCCCCAAAGAACCAATCATAATACTGGAAGAATGCCAGGCACCCAGCATTACTGCAGCACAGGTTAAAGATGCATTGTCCAAGGCCAAGAATACAGCTTCCATGGGACCCAACAATATCCCTGACTGTGTTCTACATGAGCTACAAAGTAAACAGGCAGCATACCTGTGTGCCCTGTTCAATCACAGCCTCACATCAGGCTTTGTCCCTACAGAATGGCGCACTGCTACAGTCATCCATCTCCATAAAGAGGGAGCGACTACAGACCCTGGGAGTTATCACCCTATTAGCCTGATGAGTCTGATATGGAGCGCATCATCATGGACCTAATTACCAAGGATATAGTGAATCTCCAAACTCTGGATTCCATGCAATTTGGTTTTGTGAAGGGTAGATCATGCCTGCTCAACCTGGTTGACTTAACTTTGAGTCAGTCACCAGAGCTGTGGATGAGGGCAAGACAGTTCATACAGCCTACCTTGATCTGGCCAAGGCCTTTGATACCATTCCCCACTCAGGAATTATTGATATACTCACCAAACTAGGCATCAACCCTTATATCACTAGGTGGGTTGCAAATTGGCTCACAGTTAGAACCCACAGTGTGAAAGTAGCAGACTCCAAATCAGACTGCCGCCAGTCACAAGTGGAGTCCCACAGGGATCGGTCCTAGGTCCTCTCCTGTTTGGCATCTACTTCTCAGAAGTCCAGGCCAACATGGAGGGACTCTGGCTCACCAAGTTCACTGATGATTGCAAGCTGGGAGCCATTATTAACTCCCCAAGTGATGTAGACATCCTAGAGAAAGGCCTCACTGAGACCAACGACTGGTGTCAAAACTATGGCCTTAAGCTTATTGCCAAAAAATGCATCATCATTCCCTTTGGGAAGAACTCATTTCCAGCTAATTACCACATTGATGGCAGCCCACTGAACACTGAAGGTGCTATAAGAGATCTGGGGACACAGGTTGACAACAACCTCTCCTTTGACCACCACATTGCCACTGTGATCAGAAAGTCCTATGTGGCACATCTCATTGCCAAGGGTTTTGCATTCAGGAAGAAAGAGGTCATCATCTCTCTCTACTCTTCACTCATTAGACCAATCATCAAGTATAATGCCCCATTTGGCATGTACCTCACTAAACACATGCAACAGCTGGAAAGGCCACAAAAGTACCTCATGAAGAAGATCCTAGGCCTTAAACACATGCCCTACATGGACAGACTCAAACAACTCCAGCTTTTCTCTGTCTCAATATCATCTATTAAGAGGTGATCTCTGCTTGACTTACAAAGCCATATCTGACTCAGCCCTGTTATAAATGTCACACCTAAAGAAATCCCATTCCCTCTGCACCACATGCTCCAGGGACCTCAACCTCATTACCACAATCAACAGAACATGCTGGAGGGACAGGTTCATAACCCAGAGACTGCCCATGCTCTGGAATAGACTTCTCATACATGTCAAGCAAAGCAGCTGGCCCTTTTCACGAGAAACATTGATGAGTGGATGGGAAATAGAAGGTTCACCCCGGAGATCACTCCAGTGGCTGTACTTATAGAGGCACCAGGAACTAATGGAGGCATGATGCTAGGGCACTTCTATGGGCTAATCTTGTAAAGGCTCCAGGGCTGTTGGACTAGTGCACACCTATGAACCTATGAACCTATGTGACATCATCAGAACTTGCTGAAGAGACAGATTTAAATCACAGACATTGCCCCACCTTTTGAACAAGCTTCCTATTCATATTAAACAAAGCCCTTCATTAGCCCTATTTAAGCGTAATTTGGATGATTGAATGGGTAACCAGAAATTCACCCTGTGTCCCTCTTGGACAGGGGCAATGGATGCTGATTTTAGTGTCTGCTTGAACCAGACACCCTTGGGAACATGAGTTGAACTTGGCTAGGCTTGTAAGGCCCTTGGGCCATTAACCTAGTAACTGCCTATAATCCTAAGATCCTAGTTCAATATACTGATGACTCAAGCCTAATTTGTTTGACCAAATCTCTCAACTCCATGACCTGAAACAACTGTCCTTTTTATCAACTGAAACAATAAATAAATAATTCACTCCTATGAATCCCCCCCCAAAACTAAATTGCTGCTCTTTAAAGCAAAACACATATCTACCAAAACAACAGTATTCGCTATCAAATGTGCCAAAAACACCAGGATAGAATAATTAAACCACATAAAATTACATGGTTTAATTGTAGATAACCAGATGAAATTCGACCACTATGTATCACACATGGTTAAAAGAACTCATCAGTACTACGTACATTATACAGAGTAAAAATCTTCCTTACTGACATAACCAGAAGATGTATACTCTCTACTTTCTTACTGCCATTTCTCTTGTATGCTGCCACAATCTTCATTAACTATCAAGTCTTACAACTGTCCAAACTTGAGCAATGTTACAATAAAATAGCATTACTCAATAAAACAAAATAAATAACCAAATGTGCAGAACCCCCCCCCCCAAAAAAAACTGCAGACAATAAAAATGCCTTGAATTAAATAGTTTTAACTTCAGATAAAGACCAATCTCAAGACACAAAATTGATTTAAAAGTTAAGCTAAGTACAATATTGCAAATTTAGTTTAAATGTACTTCCTTGGATGCAAAATGTAGTCTAAATGCTTTGTTCTGAAGCTTCCAATCTTCCAGCAGTCCCATGACACCCTGGACTAGATAGTGTGCACTCCAAATGGAGGATCAAACATATTGGACCTAGCACTCACCAACATGGAAGAACATTGCATCCCCCACCCATATCACATCCTCATCAGTGAGGTTGGACCACAAAGCTGTCTCCCTTGAAATAAAATCAACCTGGAAAACCCAACTAAACCTGTAACAGTTAGGCGCTATTCCAAAGCAAACTACATCCCATTAATTGCCAGTTTGTCAAAATTCATGGTTCCCCCAAACCCCAGGAATACAACTACCTATGCATAATTATTTACAGAAACTATGTACAAACATGTAAATGGCTGTATTGAGGCTACTGTACCTCTTAGAAGTAAGACAAGATCTAACACCAAAAACAAACCACACTGGTGGAATCATTTCCTTTTCAGGATATAGCCAAAAAGAAAAAAAGTCATGGCCAAAATCAGAGAGATCAACTCTCATAGAGACAAGAGCTCCCTGATTCAACTAAACAAGAAACTAAGAGGTCTAATAGGTTCATAGGTTCATAGGTTCATACTAGGCTATCTGCCCGAGGGCATTTACAAGCCTAGCCCATAGTTTTGTGGCTTACGCCACCCCTTTAGTATGGGGAACTATACCCATTATTTTGCTGTGCCTCTGTTGAGCAGTGACACTGAGGTAATCCCTGGGGTATATCTGCGAGTCCAATAAGACCAGTTACAAGGTCATGACAGCCACCCAGGCTAAGGAATATTGCAAAGCTTTTTTAGCTGTGTCAGGAACCTTAAAGGTAACACTTAGCAGTCTGCAGAACTGGTGGTAAATAACACAAGCTTCACTAACCATAGTAATGGTCCCCCTGTTGTAGAAGGGAGTAGTAATCCACAAAAAAGCACAAAAACTGACAGGCAAAAAAGAGCCATAAAGATGATAGAGTAGATTACGGAGGATAAGGAAGAAATTATGTGTTGTTACTATTATGCAAGAATTCCAGAATTTCCAGATAGATAGAAGATATTCAAAAAGATGAAGAGAAAAATTTGAATGATGAAAAATACTTGCACAATAAAAACTGTCAAAAGCTTCAAATACAAAACTGTATCTATTAATACAGTAGATCCATGAAAAAACATTATTTAGACCAAGAAACTTTGGGCTGTTTGAAAAAAGAAGCCACAGACGAAGTGTGAAAATGTAAAGAACAAAACCTAGAGACAGATATAAAAAAAGAGACATGGACACAAGAAAAAAAGAAAGATGATGTGGTGCAATATTTACAGAAAGGAGAAAGCCAAATTAACCAATACAAAAAAAGCAACTCCAAAGACATTTGAAGAGAAAAACAGGCAAAGGCTGCCAGATATGGGACATTTTACAATAATACCACAAAGAGGGAATGTAGAACTGAGGACTAGTAAAGTTAGAAGTTAAACAAATAGAATCTGGAGTTATGGAATACCTATGAAGTGAAGGATTAAGTGAAGGAAGTCTGACACAGGTTATGTCACAGCATGATGGAACAATCAGTCCCCAAAGTAAGGAGAGACAGATGGAATGGGAGAGATCGGAGGAATAAATATGGACATGGGAATGAAAAAGAGATTTAATATAGTGTAATATTTATGGAAAGGGGAAAGCAAAATTAATCAATACAAAAAAGCAGGACCAAAAATATTTGAAGAGAAATACAGGAAAAAGCATCCAGATATAAAAAATGTTGCTATACAAAAAATAAGAAATCAAAGGGGGAACTAGAAAAGAGGATTAGTAATGGAGAAGCTAAAGAAATGGAAACTGAAGTTGTGGATTGCCTTTGTGTAGAAAGTCCGGTAACATCACAGCATGATGTAACAATGAGTTGATTACTTGCAACACAAAGATACTCTGGAGCCTTCAGTAGGGAACCAATACAAAAGTTCAGTTGGAATTACACAGCAAGGAAAGGAGCAGGAAACAGTGGCAACTCTGATGCAGGTGATGTTATGGAGTGATAGGCCAGTGAGTTGCCATATGAAAAAGCAATGGATGATGCAAGATGAATATATCACATATAGATGTTTTGGAAGTTTCTGTTGAATGCCCACAGAAAATGGAAAACAAAGAATGTACCCTCACCTTAGAAGAAAATGAACTAAGGGAAGAATTTCTTGATTTAATAGAGATGTATAGGCACACTAAATATGATGAAAGAAATAGATTACAGAAAGTCAATAAGACCCAAAATGTTAGAAGTCTGATAAAACAAATAAACACAGTAATCAAGACTATTAACAGATTTCATGTGATATAATAGAAGTAAATAGGATATATTACTGTGCAGCTAAATTAATAACATAAAATCTTACCACAAAACATAGAGCAAGAAGGGTAAAAAAGGAAAGAAACCAAATGCAATCTTGGAAGCATCAGATAGAGAAAACTATAAAGCAATTAAGACAAGACAATTAACACAATTAAGGCAACGAAGAGGGAAGAGATCAAAATAGTACTTAGAAAGATAGACATGATAAAAACTGTTATAAAAGCAGTGTCTCTTGTACACTATTTCAAATAATAAACTAAAGATATCAGCAGAGGCAGAAACACTTAGAATTTATGCAGATAACTATAAAGGAAAAGTACAAAATAAGTAATTCATTGATGACCCAAAAAAGTTTTATAGAGAATTGGGAAACAAAGCAAAAGGAATAGAATTGTTTTTTGAGTAGATTCAAAAACCTATAGGAAGTAGAGCTCAACATTTTCATTCTGAAAGAGATTTTGGCTTACATTATACTACAAACGTGGTTAGCAATAAAATCAAGGAGGTACAGATTTTTGGATGGCAATGCCTGTAAAAATATTTTGCATTCTAGCCCACTTGCTTAGGCCTTCCCCTGATGCCCCAGCAGTTGTCAGAGATGTGGTTATCAAGATTCAGTGGTCTGGCAGCATATATGTTGGGCTGTCCAAGGTTACACATGTGAAAGGCCAAGATTCAAGCTGGCTTAAGTGGAGTCTTCAGGAAGAGGATAGGGCTCAAGTCATAATTATTTTTATTAGGCATTAACACAGATGCTAGACTTTCAAAAATCACAACAGACAGTTTTGAGTCTCATGGCTGTCCTAGCAAATAAAATGTGTAACAAGAAAATGGAAACTCTTAGGGTTTTAAATAGATTGCTGGAAAAAGTCAGGTGCCTTGAAATGGTCCAACTAAAACAAATACTGTGTAGTTGGATAACAGGAAAATGGCTTATGATGACTCAGTGGTTTGTAGAATAATGAGGAACTGAGAGCATATGCTGGCAGAGAAGTAATGCAATTGCATTGAGTATGCATAGGTAGGCATAATCACTGTAACCGGGAGGGCACCTAAGCATCTTAGTGGAAACTAAAATTGTTATCTGCTGCACTCATCTGCCATATAGTTTTCTGTTATTTATCTGTTTTAGTTTATTTTGTGTTATTACTAGGTCTATGTTTATGCATTGAATTGTAAAATCATCGAATGGCATATGTCGTCAAATATGCTGTTCATCGAGCCATTCTGCCTAAGATTGCATTATGGTAGAGATACAGAAATTTGCCCTTTCCTCACTGTAGTAAAATCTTGGAATTGGTATATATAGGTGTTGGGGGGGTGTGGGGGGGTGCAGCTCCCCACATGAGGAGGTTTTGATAGTGGCATTTATAATGTAATGCCACTTGACAGTGTTACCATTTGATGGGTAA